>NC_067492.1:11085846-11385846 GCF_947179515.1 Apodemus sylvaticus
TCTATCTTCTACCAAAGCATTGTTCTCCATTTAGAAGTACCCCGCTCACACCCTGAACTCAGGTCCTCTTGCAGGCCTGGCAAGCACACTGCTGACTTGAGTGAACTCCCAGCCTTGGATACTCAAGTGAGTGAGCTAGTCCCTAGAGGATCTGAAACTACAGGCTGCTTGTCAGAATTGCAACCAACATCGAGAAGCGAGAAATGAGATCACTGTGGCCAGCAGCACGCGGATTAGAACATTAGCTAGTCCGGGCACTCACCTGGCATGGGTTGCAGGCAAGCTGGCTACTCAGTTCCCCAGCTGGGGTGAGACGGATAAATCTCTCGCCAACAGGCCCTTTCCGCTCCGTTCCCTCCTTCCTGCCTGACATCATTTACAATGGCTTGAGAAATAGATTCGTCCTGGCTGATCTTTAAAAAGGCAGTCAATAACAATATGAGAAATAATTACCATACATGGAAAAAGTGGGCATTGATTTCAGCAACTACTGGGGCCTCAAAACTGGAACAGTGGTGCAGTACAAGATGCTGATCGCTTGACTTGATGAATCTAACGTTTGCTGGATCAAATTGAGGTTAGAACTTTAAAATATAGACCTCTTAAAAATAATGATAATAGTAATAATCATCATCATCATCATCATCGTCATCATTGTCATCATCATCATCATCACCACAGTTTAACCCAGCTGGCAAATGTATTAAATGAGGACTTTTGAATAATTGTGTGAGGCTCAGGGGACACAGTGATAGGGAACATGGGCTGTCCCCTCCTGATGGCACTTGCATTCTTCTGATAAAAAGCCAGCACATAATTCATTGTTTAACTATAATTAAGGCAAGAATTGAAAAAAAAATGTGTGTTGTGGAGGGGACTGGCAGGTGGAGCACATGCGCGCTTGCACACATGCTTACATATGAACCTGTGTTTGTTTATGTGAGTTGAGTGTCCACTGAGGACAGAAGAGAGTGTCAGACCCTCTGGAACTAGGGTTACAGGTGCTTGGGAGCTATCTGATGTGGGGCCTGGGAAATGAATTCAGGTCCTCTTCCAGAACAGCAGGTGCTCTTAACCACTAAACCCAGCTCTCCATCCCCAAGACTGGTTCTTTTAAGTGAATGTACACGCTAAAACACAGCATGATGTCATTCCTGATGTTTTCCAATGGTGGGGAAAGATCTCTGCTCCATTACAACATTTTGAACACTGGGAGAATGTCTTTGGTTGTTTAGTGAGGAAGGGACTATGTCCGATGGAAAATCTACTACATGGTACGCATTTTTGATTTGAGATAGCCGCATGAGCATTTCAAAGTGCTGGGGACTGAACCTAGGGCCATGCACATGCTCAGTAAGCACCCGGCTACTGGTCCACATTCCCAGCTCAAGTGACTAGCATTTCTCCCCATCAGCGCTTCAATTTTACACATCTAGACAAGATACGAGAAAACCATGACTCTGCTGTTTCAGTAAATAAAGTTTTATTGAGTCAGAGCCTCTCTGTTCCTCTCATTCTCTAACTGCAGAGGAGTAATTGAAGCAGAATTGTCCAACGCCCGCCAAGCCTGAGATATTTACAATCGAGCTTTGTAGAGCTTTGTATAAAAGCATACTGGCTGGCCTCCAGTCTGAGTCATCAACAAAAGACAAAAATCTCGCCCTGACTTACGGTGTCTGCCAATGCCTGTGGTATAAATACTTCACTACTAATTTCAAGCCACTAGGTCACCCAGTGGAGTCGAGAAGACAACAAGGGGTAGTTCCGCCATTCGATTTCATCACGGAGAAACAGATTTAAATAACATCAGGAGCAAAGACAGCAGTGAAATATTCCGGTGTCGATGCCTGTGAAATATGTCATGCTCTTGTTTATAATTTAACTCATTGGAAGTTACATAATTTTGTTTTCATATGTCTTGAGGCAACTGTTTATGATCGTCAATTGGCAAATGTAACAAGATGGTATGTCTCTCTCTAAAGCCAATGGGATACATTGTCTAAGATGACAGTCTCTCTCTTAAGCCAATGGGATACATTGTCCATGTTTGGAGTGCAGAGATGAATGCATGGATGAAAGAAAGCTGACCAAGGGAGTTGTTATTCGAATGAGAAATGTCCCCCCAGCCTCACTCACCTATTTGAACATGCCGTCCCCTATTAGAGACGTTCTGTGGGGAGCTTTAGAAGATGGAGCACTGTTGAAGGAAGTATGTCTTCCAGGGACTGGCTCTGAGGTTTTCTAACCTGGCCCTCTCTTCCTGTTCTGCTTCCTCTGTGGGGATGCAATGTGATCTCCACTTCCTGACTGCCAGCTCAGCCAGTCACTCCTGCCACCAGGCCTCCCCCGAGAGGCCGGCCATTTCTCCTCTAAGCTGCCTTTTGTCTGAGCATTCTGTCATAGCAAGAGAAAAGTCACTGATCCAGGATTCAGACACACACAGCCTGCAGGAGGTGAAGAGATGAGACCCCATCCTCGAACAGGTAGGGTACCAAGAAGTCCTCTGGATGGGTAGCAGCACGATCCCTCCCAGATCCAGATAGCTAAGGATCTAAGCGGCACAGAAGCAGCTCAGGGTGGAGTGTGTGTGTGTGTGTGTGTGGCGCCATTTAAGACATATCACCAACACTAATGCTCCTAACAACCTTGTAATATAAGGTCTCAATATCACCGTGTCCCCTGTGAGGGGCCTAAGAACAGAGTAAGCAATTAAACAATTCACTCAAAGATTTGCATCCTGTGCAACATGACTGAGAGAGGCTATTTTTTTTTTTATTCATCACAATCAAGGGAATTAGAATCTGCAGAGTGGTGGGGCAGACCACAAACACACCTAATGACTTCTGTGTCCCAGTGCTTGGATGGTGTCTCAGTTGACAAAACCTTGCAAGCTCTAGCACCTCAGTTTCAGTCAGCAGAACCCATTTTAAAGAATTTTCTTTTTTTTAAAAAAAGGAAAAACAGGACCTGGGACTGCCTGCTTAGAATGTCAGCACTGAGCAGTGGAGAGAGGATGTGGAAGGGTTGCCTAGCTGGGCTGCCTGGCCTATTTGGTGTGTTTAGGGCAGTGAGATATCCTGCCTTAAAACATGACGAAGGCCTTGGGTCAGACAGAAGCAGGGGCAGACAAAATGAAGCAGCAACATGGTTTTTCCTTTATTCTAACAGGTGAATCCCTTGACAATCTATTCCCATACCTCTCTCTAAGTGACAGGGGATGGGGAGAGGCATGAAGGGAAGAGATGGCATGTTCTAAATGTGATGGACACCCACCATTTAAGTCGGGGTACCTTCCTCAGAAGCTGACGTTGGTCCCTTAGCTCTAAGTGTAGCTAATGCATCCCTCAATCACAGATCTGATTACCCTCTTGGGGAGAGGAGGCATAAAGAGGAATGAACGGCTTGCTAGAAGCTGTCATGGCCGCTAAGTGCACTGCAGACATTTGTGATTTAAGTTGAAATGTTACTTTTTTAGGGAGAATGAAAATCAGACAATCTTCTAATTTAGTGCATTAGGAGGGGAAGAAGAAAAATGTGACATGGGAGTGGGGTAAGTGCTTATCTCATGAGCGTCAACTCCAGCGATTTGCAGACTCCACAGGTACATCCCAAGCAAATTCCAGAGTATGACCAAAAAGGTCACAATAGGAAGATGCAAGCTCATGGGCCTCCCCTGGGGCCCTGCTGCTGCTGCTCTCTCCTCAGGACCACCCGCTGGCCCTGGCCCCTCTCTCCGTTACCTTTATCTCCAGCATGGCAGCTACTGATAGCCGTGTCTGAGTCCAATGAATGGGAGATATTTGGACATCGTTAAAAGGAGACGGTTCAATGGGCAAAGTCCTTGTCACAAAGAGGGAGGCCCTGAGCTCAGATGCTAGAAAGTAGATGCAGCAGCACATGTCTGTAAGCCCGGCCCTGTTGAGGTGATTTGGGAGATGGATGCAAAGCTAGCCTGCTGTATGCAGCATCAAAATCATCCTCTGCCTCTAACAGGGTAGAGAGCAAAAATGGACACTTGAGTTTGACCTCAGACTACCACACACATGCTGTGGTACATGCACACCAATATTCAGACACACACACAACACACATACACACACAACACACATACTCACACTCATATACACACATCATATACACATAATCCATCCTACATGCAGAGATATTTTTTTTAAACACCAAAGATGGGTCCTGCGGTTTGCGTCAACTGGTGTTAGTCTAACTCTGGCTTCAGACAAATGGCTTAACATTTCCGTGCCTCCGTTTCTGTAAGACAAACATGTTTTCTTCTGCTCGGTCTGGTCCTTCAACTGAAGATTGAAATGCTAATGATTTTCAAGGGCACATACACTTTATCTTTCGCATTTCGCTTCTGCAACGCCATGAAGGTGCTGTTTCGGTTTTGTCTACTTTGCACACGAGGAGATGAGGAGATAGAGAAGGCAAGGAGCATGACTATGCTAAATTATGAAAGAGATTGGCAGGCTATACCCCAAGCTTGACATGGAGAAGTAAACATCCTCCCAAGGGTTAGCACTCAGGCCCTCCAGCAAGACCTCAGCCATTGCCCCGGCTTTCACAGCTTATATGATGGTAACGGGCGTAGCAAACACAAAAGGTAAATAATACTGCGTGGGACATAAAAAAAATGTATGAAATTCAATTTCCCATATCCACAGGTCAAGCCCTCTTGAACGTGGCCACACCCACTGACCTCTGGGTTACCGTTAGCTGCTTTCATGCTAACACCAGAGGTGACCTTATGAGCCAGAAAGGTGAAGCTAAGTTCCAGAAACTTTGCTGACCCCTGCTCGCACTCTTTCCAAGACCTAGCTAACTAGTATCCTTGACCATGGGGCGCTTTTGGAGGTGAAGGGAAAGTACCAGACCCTGGCTCCCAATTTGTGTGGTACTCACTATATACACACCTATGCACTATGCACTATGTATGTGACTTTTATGTCCTAACATCTCTGCTGTAAGTGACATCTCCTAGCACTCGGGAAACGCCATGGAACTGATAAAAACCTGCATCAGTTCCATGCCGTGAGCCGCTCAAACAGTAAAGGTGTTTGCCCCTCTCTGGTACATCAGAGGTGTCACACTTTTACCTGAGAGTTTCCAGAGTTTTCCCATCTCAGGCAGGAAAACTCCACCACTCAAGCTCGGGGCTTATTAAGTCTGTTCAGGAAGAGACAACTAGAGATCCACAATAATTATCTTGGTAATGAGTTAAAAACCACTCTTGCCTAAAATAACCCAGTTAATGGGTGAGTCCTGCCACCGTACTCACAGAAGACAAGCCTTTCTCAGGGAGCTCCCTGCAATGGAGAGGGTGTCAAATTAGTTTCTAAATCAAGACTGCAATGCAGTGGGGATGGGCGGTGAGCGGCTAATAGCATTCACCCAAGTGAGAACATAGGTAAAAAGACACTTTTATTTTAAAGCACCAAGCAGGGGCCAGAGAGAGGGCTCAATGGTTTAGAGCACCTGCTGCTCTTGCAGAGGACCCGGGTTCAATTCCCAGCATCCCCATGGTGGTTCCTAAATGTCTGTCACTCCAGTTTCAGGAGATCTGATGCCCTCTCCTGGCCTTCAAGGGTAACCTTGCTCGTATGCATAGGCCCCCACACAGCACACATGAATGTATATAATTAATACATCTTCAGGAAGTGACAAGCAAAGCCCAAAGGGGTATCTCACAGCCTAGTGGGAACACACAACATTCCTTGAACAGATACTGTGTTTTGGGGGGTACTAGACTTTGTGTGGCTTATCTTGTGTGTCCTTAGAATCCTTTGAGTTTGGTTTCACTGTCAGTTTGAAAATCTGGGTCCTGAGAGGTTAAATTACATGTCCAGAGGCACATAGTTGGTAAGTAGCTAGATGTGTGTGTAAATGGAGGCATCTGTAGCTCTAAGGCCCATGACCTCCCTTCCCCACACACAGACCAAGACGGGTATGCACTATATACAGGATCACACAGCTGGGGCCTTAGGGACAATGTGGATATGGGCTGGAGCAG
Organism: Apodemus sylvaticus; assembly: GCF_947179515.1. Taxonomy (NCBI): domain Eukaryota; kingdom Metazoa; phylum Chordata; class Mammalia; order Rodentia; family Muridae; genus Apodemus; species Apodemus sylvaticus. The sequence continues at coordinate 11,091,872 of NC_067492.1, forward strand.
GATTCCGGATCACAGGCCTTTGGCTCAACCTAGGATCTAAGTCGCTTTGCTGTCCCTCGGTTCATATTTAACAGGGCCTTTTGAACGTCAGTGAGATTCTGTAGAGCACATGGAAGGCTCACATAAAATAGCTGCCTTGAAAAAAGCAACACAGGGTTGGAGAGATGGCTCAGAGGTTAAGAGCCCTGACTCTTCTTCCAGAGGTCATGAGTTCAATTCCCAGCAACCACATGGTGGCTTACAACCATCTGTAATGAGATCTGGTGCCCCTTTCTTGTGTGTCTGAAGAGAGAAGCACTATGGTCATTCTTGGACTGGAAACTCATTACTCATCGTGGGTAACTTTTGTGTGAATGCCCATCTTCTCTGGATTACCCTATTCCTCAGGTCCACCATTCTGACAGTACCAGTAGCATCTCAGATGTTGGGTTACCCTGAGCCAGTGCTATTCCTGAGGGCCAACTTTAGATCTTACCATTGTCACTCAGAAATACAAAAACCACCCATCCAGATTGAGCTTCTAAGTTAAGGTACCAGAGACAAGTGATTAGCTTTAAAAATAGAGGAAAAGTGAGGAAACATTAATGAAGGCCCAGGTAATAACAGAATCAGGCCTTAGAGCTTTATAGAGCTATTGAGTCAGGACATGTGTCTCAGGTTGACTTCTACTAAAGAGGCTCTCGTGTGTGCTTCTAGAAGCATCTGTGTGACTGGAGGGTGGGGACTGAAGAGCTGGCTAGAGCTCACGTGAAGTGGCAGGTACACGCAGAAACACCTACCCCTCTGGTCCACCGACCTATTACCACCACCACCCCCACCCATCCCCCTACCCCCCACCCCCCGCATCTCCACACCCCAGCGCCCCAGCTTGCCTTTCAGCAACCACTCCACTCTCCATATCTGTTTCACAAAATTAAGGCTGACTCCATTGTGAGCTGCAGAGATGAGCATGTGACCCTAGGTCAGCCAATCCCAGCAGGTTACCTGGTACAGACTCTGGATAGGATAAACTGGATCCATCACTGCCTGGAGTGGAGGTCTCTTTTTGCCAGGGTGGGGAAAGAATGTGGCTATGACCCAGTACAGTCAACAGCTGGTTCCATATGTACAATTCTACCTGGGAGTATGGGTACCACAGTAGAAAATAGCCATGTCAACTGAGACAGCAGTCCTGTGAGACAGCATCCCTGTGACTACACCCATGCTTTTGTATTTAGCTGTCCCTAAACAGGCCTCTCAGGACCTTTACAGGTAAGTGAGCTGTACAGTCCTCATTTTGAATTGGACATTCATCCCTTGAAACTGAGAAGACTATGAAAATATATCTCTAAAATGGCTGTTGAATTCAGTTGAAATAACACTCAGAAAATTGAGATTCTATGAAAACTTCATTATGTTTTTATCTAAACCAAGAAGAGGTCTGTCTTGACCCAGGTTTTTGCTTCTTGATGGCCTAACTGCAGGTGTGCTCAGCTGAGGAGGAAGAGGGGGAGGAGGAGGAGAAGGAGGAGGAGAAGGAGGAGGAGGAAGAGGAGGAGGAGGAGGAGGAAGAGGAGGAGGAGGAGGAGGAAGGGGTGAATGCAGAACCAAGCCAGGTGGCTCCATATGCAAACCTGTGTCCTTCTGTCTCCATCTCCATAGCCCTGAGCTCAGACTAGGCTCAGTGGGCTGCACCCTCTGCCCTCCTGGAGGCTTTCCTCCCACAACACCTCTCTGCCACAGCATGGCACAAAGGCCTACTCTGAAACTAAACCACCAGGTATCAAGTGCTTGCAGTTCCTGCTGGCTTTGTTATTTATGCTATTTCATCTAAGTATTTAAACATTTAAGAAAACCCAAGCTCTACCACAGTCTACAAGAGCCAGGAAGTTCTGCTTGGCTGCTAAGAGTCTCTGTAGCCGCTTGCCCCCCATTCACAGCATCTGCCTTTCTATTCTTCAGACTTATCCACCTCTTTGCTGCTGACCCAATGTGGCTCACTTCTCCCACCCGCTAGAAGCAAGTTCAGAAGTTTTAGCCCTGCGCTCAACCTCGTGAGGTAATCAATCCAGTTCCATGACCTTCTTCTATACTCCTTTCATGCCTTCTATTGCTGCCCGGGAGTCTCCTGACCTCCCTATCCACCATATTTCTAAATGTAACTCTTCTTTCTATCCACTGGCCCTGAGGCAGAATGGACTCTCGCCTCATGCAATCCATCGACATGGTGTATGTGTGAGCTCTTAGATCATGACCCACCGCAATGCAGGCATTTTAAATATATCTGATGCCTCCATGAGACCATGGGCTGATCAAAGGCTGGGAAAGTGTTTGGCTCAGGGGTGGAGTGGGGTGACTCTGGGACGTGGCTCTGATTTATTAGAGTTTTGCTTGGCTGACCAAGCAAGCCCTCATACTACCTGACACCGGTGGAAATGCTGGATGAGAAGCTGATCCCAAGCCCAGCTGCTTGCACCGGTACCTCCCACCAGTACACATTCTAGAGAAGGGTGTGCCAGTCAGGCCTTTGATCTGACAAGAGGGTGGCCAAGATTAGTCAGTGAGCCAGTCTATGCCACTCACAGAGAGACTCAAAACGGTTTCCAATACCCACACGGCCTGACAATGCACACCTTAAACAGACCAGGCACCATCCCCTGCTTCTAGTATCTCATTGAAAGAACTCCTCAGGAAACTGAGGATGCTGTGGCTCCCCCACTTCACGGAGGAGGAAATGGGCCCAGAGACTCACCCACTACAGTCAGTAGTGAGATGGGTACTGAATGGAACCCAGGACCATCCTGTCACAGGGTTTGCATGGAATTTTAATTTTCAACTTCACACCATCATTAAGGTCTTGTCACCCTTCTGTTCCAGAAAGCCTTGGACCAAATTGACAACAGCTTAGGAGGGTCCTGTCTGTGCAGACTCCAAGGCATGGGCGCCAGCCCTTTCCTCTCTCCTGTCGCTACAGCCCTGCAAACAGCCCCAGCAACAGAACAGCAACTCATGCAAACAAATTGCAAACAGCTGTCACGCAATCCTCACAGCCCGTGTTGACCTCATCACCAAGAGTATTCAAAATATTTGACAATCCTCACAGCTGGAAGTAATTCACACAAACACCGGCCAAACACAGGTGATAAGGCCATACCATGGCACACCTGCCAGCTCCAGGGTCTTAGTGAACCCTTCCCATGGGGCCACCTCAGAGTGTTGTCCTCCTCCTTTTCTCTCCCCTGAAAGAACTATATATACCCTCTTCAGAGACACCTATAGCATAGCTGCTCATGGTCACATAATGCACCACATGTGTGTGCGCGAGTACACACACACACACACACACACACACACAGAGAGCAAACCTGACAAAATATGTCTACAAGAAGTACCTACAACCACTCCAGAAATAACTTCCAATTAATAACAGATGGGGAGCAGACAGTAACCATCCCAGCTTGCTACATTCCAGTAGAAGCTGACGTGAGATATTTTGGTGTCATCTTCCCGAGTCTACCAAAGGGATTCAGCTTCAGTTGCTACAGGGACAACTGGTTGATTTTTATAACACTGAACACCTCGTAAAGATGGTGGTGGCTGTTTTGCTTGGAGAACAGCACTACCCAACCTTCATTGAAATGTACTTGGGCTTCCAGAATTAGAAGAGAATACAATATTGCCTTAGCTACTAAGTTTGTGGTTACTTGCTACAGATGTCCATAGGAAAGTCACATATCCTTAAAAGTGACTTTTATTCTGGCATGGTGCCTTCTCTCAGCCCCTTTACCTAAGGCTGAACCACTTCTACTCTGGCCCAAGTCAGCTTCCAAATCAGCCAAAGGTTAAAGCCTGTCTCCTAAAAACACCCAGGGCCCTAAGCATCAGAACCAAATATGCCATTCCTGGGTGATCACATGGCACTGAGGTCTGCTGTGGGTAGCAGGTATTGCTAGCCCAATATAGCTGCTGTTCCTATAAGGAGGGAAAGGTAGCAACTCAAAGAGAAGTCTGATGCTCAAAGCAGACACTGGGTGACATAACCGTGGGCCAGGGAACACCAAAGACTACTGGCCACCAGCAAAGGTTAAGAAGAAGGCACGGGGGCACATTCTTACCAATAGCTACAAGAACAACCCAAAAACCTTGAACTCTGGGACTATATAGTTCTGATGTTTAAAGACACGCAGTTGTCCCCAACTTAATACTTAATTCCAGTGACCCAAGAATCATCAGGCAAAGCCACAGTCCCTCTCTACTTCTGGATCAAGAGTCATCCAGAGGTCTGGCTTCAGGAAGCCATGGCAAGTAAGAACCCTAATGTGTGGACCACCTTGCTGTCACTGTAACTCATACCTGAGTGGATTAACTTAGGAGAGAGAAACTGTCAGGGATTCAAGAGATGAGAGTGAGCGCTGGATATTGGCAAAGGGTCCATGTGCGAAAATGTCTTCACAAAACCTGTCGTCCATACAATGAAGATGGGCCAACAAAATGTTAGGGACAAAACTTCTACTGTGGCTAAGAATTTTGAGAGTTTCTATTGCTGATCAGATGGCCCTGTTATTTTAGATGTAACAGTGATATAGTTGGGGTATCTTAGGGTTTCTATTCCCGGACAAAACATCATGACCAAGAAGCAAGTTGGGGAGGAAAGGGTTTATTCAGCTTACACTTCCACATTGCTGTTCATCACCAAAGGAAGTGAGGCAGGACTTGGAACTCAAACAGGTCAGGAAGCAGGAGCTGATGCAGAGGCCATTGAGGGATGTTTCTTACTGGCTTGCTTCCCCTGGCTTGCTCAGGTTGCTTTCTTGTAGAACCCAAGAGCACCAGCCCAGAGATGGCACCACCCACAAGGGGCGGTCCCCGGTCCCTGAATTGAGAAAATGCCTTACAGCTGGATCTCATGGAGGCACTTCCTCACCTGAAGTTCCTTTCTCTCTCATAACGCCAGCTTGTGTCAAGTTGACACACACAAACAGCCAGTACATTGGGGTAAAACCATGTAGTGGAGAAGACCATCCACTCCATGGCCCGGTTGTGACAGAGAAAGAGGGACTCATGCCCATTAACAATTTGCCTTTGATGACCTAAAAGTCTCCCACTAAGTCCTACCTCTTAAAGGTGCCACTACCGCTAAGCACATCACTCTGGGAAGCAAGCCTTTAATCCTCTGGTCTCTGGAGGACACTTAAGATCCATGGCAGCTTCTAGATCTATCCATTCCTGTGATAAGAGAGATTACCTGTTCCCAATCGCGATTAACTCATTCAGCGAATGCTTAGCCAGACAGCATGATAAAAATCTTCAACCAGGACGTGGCTTTTTCTGAAGATGCGTGGCCTTCCCAAGAATTTCTCTCATGTGGCTGAAGGCACCTCTTTCTATACCCAATAGACTAAGTCAGGAGCTTAGATAGCACAAGAGAGCAGCTTGGCAATTTATCAGGACCACCCTGCAGTGCCGACGACCAAGCCAGGCCATTTTTCCTGTGGGAAGCACAAGGTTTCTTTCCCAACTCTGGCTTCAGCTCACTAATTATAAATGGGTAATAAGGAGTGGGTTCCACTTTATTGATCTCCAAACCAGAGCGACGCGAGAGGCCGCCTCACAACGCCGACCGCCCCCCCACCCCCTGCCCCAGGACTGTATTTGATTTTTGCACTGAGCACTAATGTCCCTCACCAAATTAGCAGCTGAGTTGGTGGGTGGGAGTTTTTGCCATGAAACTGTTGACAGGGTAGCCAAAAAGGAATGTCTATACTGTTAATCCTTCCTTAAATACATTTTCTACTGTTTACACCCTGTCAAGTGAGTCCCTAGGAACTAGCAAGCCGTACTTTGGAAGAGAGATGGGGGTGGGGAATCAAACCAGTACAGGGCAGATTAGACCAAGGAGAACACAAGCAAGAGCAAAATAAAGCACACCAAGTGGCAGGTTGTGTCACGCCGATGACAATTCAGCTCATGGTCTCAGCCACCTTTCTCTCTGTGTCCACTCTCAAAATACCCCTGCCTAGCAAATGCTCAATGTGAGAGGGAACTAGAGCCACGCCCTCCTTTCCTTGCTCCTCTGTGGTGGCTAAGCAGCGTGTTGGCTTCCACTGAGAGCTGAGAATGAAAGAGTCAGTAGACTGCCCTGCAATCTGCCTGGCTTGTTTTTTTTGTTTTGTTTTGTTTTGTTTGTTTGTTTGTTTGGCTCAGCCTGGTGTCAGATAAGAAGGTGGCCTTCCAGCGACAGTCAGATCTTGGAGCCATCTGACTTTGGGAGACTAAAGGAGTCTTAGCTCCCCTGGGACACCTAGGATTCAGTATCTGCCACGCAATAGCTCACAGAGCTTTTAGTGAGCACATGTTCTGTGTAGGCCTTCAAGAACATACAGTAAAGATTGTCAATAACTCCTCTCTGCAACAGGCTCCCTGGCATCCCATTTACCAGCCATTTCCCCCAAAACCTAGTGGATAAAAATCCCCTCTTGGGTTCAGGTACACTTTGGTTTCATCTTCATGGGATCTAGTTTTTCAGGACCTTGGAAGCCATACTTTAGACAGCATGGTGGGCAGCCAACAGCACCCCAGCTTTAGTAAAAAGAGTGTCCAGAATCCTCCATGTCAAATTCACAGACAGGGAGAAGATGACCAGGATCCAAATGGGAGAAAGTCCTGGGTTCTGATGGATTCTACTCTCATAATTGCCATTTGTAGCATGTCTGTTAAATTTAGATAAGGTTTGAATAGGGCCAAAAGAAAATCCAGGAGGGAACCACCAAAATGATTAAATGGTTGTAAAACTGAGGCTTATGGATGGAGGAATTGGGGATTATTTATCCTGGAAAAGAAAAAGCTGAGAAGGGACAAATAAAGACTTCATACTAGATTAATTATGTAAATAAGCAGACACCCAGCTGGCCTGGAATCTCAACCATTTGGCAGGAAGAGTGGGTACTGAGGGGAGGGTTCCTGGTAGTTTTAACATCATTAGTCGCCTGTACAGATTTCCGGAGGGGTGTACTGTGGCAGGGTAATGTGACTAACGGGCACGCCAAGCCCATTTACATGAGCCCAGACTCCACCCATCAAACCTCCTTTCCAGAAAAGCACGAGATGGAAATGGGTCTTCTTTGTTCATTGTCTGTGAACTAAGGACATAAGGTAAGGTCAGGGGGTGCGATCAGGATCTCTGTCATCAATGCTAATCAGCTAGTCTGATGTCAATGAAGAAGAGTCTTACTGAAGACAATCACAACCTGGCCACTAGAGAAGTCTGATCTCCACCAGATCTCCATCCCATGTACCTCATAGCCTGTCTGTTTTTCATTCAGTGGCCCACTGAGTGAACACAGCCTGGTCCTTCTGAACCTGGAGCTCTATGCCTTGAAATGGACATGGCCAAGAGGATGCTAATCACACAATAAATACAGCATGACTGAAATATTGATAGTTCAGGAAGCAGGCCCCACAGGCAGCATCAGTGAGAGTTCATCCCACCCAACCTTCCACAGAGCACATCAGAGTCTGACCCAGTTCCACCAAGTCCCTATCAAGGGACACCACTTTCCACACTTCAGTTCCTGGAAAGACAAAGATGCTAACCCAAGGTCACAGAATCAGTGGGAAACCTAGGTGAACTCTGAAATGGAACTGTCATATTCAAAGTCTCTATCAGTTTGTTAGGAAGCTCTTGGCTTTGTTGGCTGTTTAATATAGATTTTCTTAACATATCATACTCTTTACACAGAAGACTTAATGAACAGTAATCCAATCGTCTTTTCAAAGCCCTACTATGTGAAGAAACCAGACTCTATATCGGATTCTACCTTCCAGACATGTCCCACAGAATACTGACAGATGAATCCTTAAAGACAATCCCTCAACAATGCTTGAGGATAGAGTCCTAGGAAAGAGACCCACAATCCCTTCTTGGTCTCCCATAACCCTAAGGCACGTGTGGCTCTTACAGGCCAGACTCAATGTGCATCCTGCTTCTAAAGGCACTTCTCTTACACACTGATGTAAAGACTGTTTTAAAAATATAGATCCTTGGACCTCACATGAAGAAACCCTTTTAGCTAGGTTGTAGATAGATTGGAAAACATGTGTGTTTATTTGTAACCTGAAACATTCTTTTTTTTTAGATTTATTTATATGTAAGTACACTGTAGCTGTCTTCAGACACACCAGAAGAGGGCATCAGATCTCTTTACGGATGGTTGTGAGCCACCATGTGGGTGCTGGGATTTGAACTCATGACCTTTGGAAGAACAGTCGGTGCTCTTACCCACTGAGCCATCTCTCCAGCCCCCAACCTGAAACATTCTTAAGTGGTTGATACAGGGACCCTAATTTGATGGTCAGTGCTCTACAGACATGAGTGCATTGGTGACTCAATTTTTTATGAGTCACACACTTACACACACACACACACACACACACACACACACATACACACACATTACTAGATAAGTGTTTACAAAGTACCCCAGGAGTAGGTGAACATGTTCAAGCCTGTGGGAATGGGAACTCTCAAGAAGTTCATAGCCTTACAAAGGAGATAAGCAAACACCTGACTCACTGACTCACACGAAGCTGGGAGTCATGACTGGAAAAACCCTAGGAGAATAAAGAGAACACTGGCACTGTGAGAGGTGAGCCCCAGAGAGATACCCTGAAGGGTGGGCTATGCAAACCACTATGAAAGTGAGGGAAGGACAATGTCCTCTACCTAGTGCTTAAAGGACAATGGAGGAAAGGGAGAGGAGGAGGAAACTGACCAAGCAGCCTGATGTGTAGACCTGTGGATTTGAACAGCAGCTACATCAAAAAGCTCCTAGATGGGGAAGATAGAATGCAAAAGGCACAGGCCAATGGGCTCAGAGGCCCTGATGGAAAGGCTGGGTCGAGATAATGAGGTTGCTCCACTGGTTACTGGGCAGGATGTATGAGAATGGAGAGGAACAATCCAGGTGCCCATATTAAGGTTTCTCTTCATTTACATATTAAGTAATATTAATGTTCATAACAAGTCATCAAAGTGAACCTCAGAAAGGAACATCCTTATATAATTTGGCAGGAGAGGGCCAAGGTATGTTTGAAAGTCATAAACTAAAATGCATTCTGTAATTTAGTGTCTCTCTAAATGGCACTAGTCTTTAAGTAATTAGTAAAAAGATAATGAGGGTTGACCGTCCTATAAACAGGGTTATTATCCTCTTCAAGGTCATGTAGGTAATGACATCACGCTATAGAAATAGATCATGCAGTAAAGGAGATGTGGCTGGCTGCTTTTGATACTTCTAAATCCTTGATACTGTACATGCTCGGGCTGGATGGAATACCCGGGTAGGAAGAGTCCTCTGAGAAGTTTGGCCTGTGAGACACTGGAAGACCAGAGGACAGAGTGGTGACCACCCGACTTCATGTCCAGCACCTTCTGCTTCCATCTCTTTGCTCCTCAGCAGGTCATGCCACTTCTTTGGGCCCTATTTCTCCACAGGTCTCAGAGGGTGAGAGCATCACGTGTCCACTGTTACCAGCACACACATCCCATGTTAGGGCAAGAGTAATGTGAAACGGGAAGAACCACACTCCCCACCACGGTGACTCTCATGAACCCAAGGAGGCCCCTCAGCATCTCTAGGCATTAACTCTTTGTGCCATGAGAAGTTAGGTCCATGTTAAGATGCCAGGTCATGTTTCGTTTTTGTTTGTTTTTTGTTTGTTTTTTTTGTTTGTTTGTTTGTTTTTCAAAATCCTCTAGTTCTATTCAGAAAAATTCTCCCCTTGGGCCCTAGAAATCTGTGTGTACTCATGTGACTGCATGTGCACATATGTGGAGTGAGGATAGGGGTCTCAAATTCCCTGTCTTTCTCTACACTAGAACTCTGTGGACCAAGCTGTATGGCCTCCAGGTTTTTTGATTTTCTGTGATCCTATCCTCAGGGTACAGATAAAGGACAAGGGGTTCTTCCTGGGGAGATGAAATGAACTCTTGAGGATCCCTGAACTCTTGAGGATCCCTGAACTCTCTTCATGGTGACCTCTGTTCCCCAAGGACTGCCATTCGAATATCCATGTGTGACCTTCCCTCACAGGATAATTCTGCCTTAGTCTTGGGAAAGGAAATGGAAACTGCCAGAGGGTGTTTCGAGACAACGAATGCTGGGGACCAGCAATCAGAACCTTCAGCTCACGGCCTGCAAGAAGTAGGACTGAAGGGACTGGGTGACTGGTTCCTTCCTCTACCCCGTTTGTGCCCCAGCTACTTTTATTCCACAGCTCAAACACACACACACACACACACACACACACACACAGAGAGAGAGAGAGAGAGAGAGAGAGAGAGAGAGAGAGAGAGAGAGACAAAGCTAGTGGCAACTTCTGAGATATAGTAAATCAAATTGTTCTTTCAGGAATGCTTAGAATGAGATGGACTGATTTTCTGGTATATTTATATATATATATACATATATATATGTATATATATATATCAGTGACTGCCAGAGTGTATACATAGATACATATGAATTATAAATATATATACAAACATTATATATATTTATATATAAACCCAACATATATAATAAACATGTGTATCTAAATACAAACATTATTTATATATACACCCATGTAATATGTAAATATGTAAGGAGTAGATAGACATTTTTGTCAGTTTTTTTCCATATTCTTTGTTTACATTTCAAATGATTTTCCCTTTCCCAGTTCTCCCCTCCCCAAAAGTCCCATAAGCCCTCTTCCCTCCTCCCATTCTCTGATCTGCCCCCTCCTCCTTCTCTGTCCTGGTGCTCCCCTACAATGCTGGATCAAGACAGACTTCTTAAAGGCAGACTTTCTCAGCCTACAGTGTTACTAAGTCCAGAAGGAAGTGCTGACTTGGAGACAGCCTCTCACAGCTTGTCTTCTCTCCCATGGATCCCTCTGGTGAGAGGAAACTTGTGCTTCTGGGAAGCCACACCTTGTCTGGCAAGCCACATCCCCAGTTCCCTTATCTTCTCCAGACTCTGTACACGTCTAACAATACCCTCGTTCTACCAGAGACGTGTGCCAGTTTCGGGCCAAAGGCTTGACGTGCTTCACCTCACTCTCTCCCTCCCAACTCCACAGAGTGACTGTCAGCATCCTCACTATCTGCAAATGAAGCAACAGAAACTCTGGACACCAGGAAGAGCCGCCAGAGAGGCGCACACCTAGCAAACTCCAGGAGCCAGAAGTCACATCTATGTCTTTCAAGTCCAGGGGCTCAAATGGCCAACTACAGTCTGTTAGCTCCCTGATATCTTAAAGTGTGTGGTTGGACTTGCCATAAGTAATTTGTTTAAAAATTATTCCCATGGAATAAACTAGAGAAAATGGTGAATTCAGCCCATGGTGTTCGGGGAACGGCATTACTTTTAATGGCAGCACGGGTGGTAAAGTGGGAGATAACTGGAGTTCTGCTAATCAGCCTTTGAGAATAGATAAGGATGTGTTCACTTACTCTGGTTTTCAGACAGGATGGATCTAGCTGGAACCCATCATCTGCTCTTACATCCATGCTGATGATGAGGCTGCGCATGAGCACAAGGAGCACAAAGAAAGAGGCTGCGCATGCGCACAACAACGAGCACAATGAGGCTGTGCAGGAGCACAACGCTGCGTCTCACCCTTGAGCTGTCTCATTTCTCAACTCAGAGATAGGAGCATCTGGAATCCATGAAATCAGCACTCAGGCTTCATTGACCTCTCAAGAATAGAGTTACAGTGGCCAAATACATAGACGATTAAGAAACGAGTCTCCATGTGCAAGAGATTCCCATGGCAGAATGCTGGCCAGCTTCATGCGCACTTTCTACCAGGCTACCTGCGATAATATCTACTGTTAGACTAATATCTCCATCCAAAGCTATTATCTACAGCCTATACCAATATCTATATGCTATTACCTATATCCTGCGTCAATATTTATATTAATATCTATAGCCTAACCTAATACCAATATCCAGTGCTAATCTATATCCCATGCTGATAGATGTGGTGCTGGTGTCCTGCTTCGGTCCATTTGGAGAAAGATGTATCAAAAAATATACCGTTTTCTATCTGCTGGGTCTCATGTGATTGGGCCATTGTACGCAGATTAGGGTTCCTCCCCTCAAGATGTCTCTTGTTCTTGACTGCCTAAGGTGAAGCAATCAGGTCTCCTTCAAGTAATAGTCACCACGAGACATAGAAAGACACTGTTCAGATTTAGGTGGCCCAAGTACAGTATTATGGAGGATACTATTTGAAGTCAGGCCGGAAGTAGGAGACTGAAAGAGAATGGGTAGAAGACAGGCAGAAAGGCAGACCTTTCTGAGGTAGAAGAGAAGTTATGGGAGAGAGGCAGAGGGTGGCAGACGGACACTTTCAGCTTCCACACTCCGATACCCAGCTAACCGGCTTCTCTATGATGGGCACAAGTCCTCCTACATTAACTCCCTCCATTCGACCAAAATACAGATCCTTCACAGCGGGAAAGTGCAAGACAGCCCACAATACAAGTCTAGTCAGCCGGACTTCCCAGCTCCCCGACAGCCACAAGGCTACATGATCAAGTCTGGATGCACGATCTGGGAGCTGGCGATTACACACAGCATGCACACCATCCTTTAGCAGCAGACAAACCTCTTGCCCCTGGCCATGTACCAAAAAGTAGACTCTCAGGAAAGCCGACTGCCGCGATGCAGAGATCATGCCCAAGAGAACATCTGAGCATCATTCAGACAGAGCCAAGTAGGGGGACTGAACAAGCCAGAGCTAGTCTCTAGCTGGTACCATTAACCCGGGGACAAATGCCAAGTCTGTGTGTCCTGTGGAGCATGAGGTTCTGAGGCTAAAGCTAGGTCTCCTTTTCCTTAAGTAAATGTCACCAACTTTCTAGTCTCTAGAACCAAAACCATCCCTGAGTAGCAGATAAAGGGTATTCCAAGAGATTGTTGAGGGATGAGTTACAAAGGCAACTCATAGATGCTAATTACACACAAATATTACTCAAGCTGGCCTGTGACCAAGCCACTCTGAAGCTAATTTTTCTAGGATGCTTAGACTTCTTGTCGAATTCCCTCACCCTCAAATCCACCAGGACTACGGCCACTCCGTTGTGTTGCACAGACTTTGCTCCTGTGGTGGATTTTCTTCCTCCCATTTCTTTACAATAGAGGAATGCTCTTTCCCGTGATGAGCCCTGTGCCAGGCTCATGTGTCTCATTACCTCAAGTTAGAATGATATGTCTTCCTCCTCTTCTTCCAAATACCCAGCATCCTGTGGCCTGCTCTGATTGGTCAATGCCCTTATGCACTGGTTATGAAGTGTATTGAGCATCAGGACCGCCCCACTCTAATTCCTACACATGTTTCTACTTTCCTCTTACTTTAAATCTCTCCAACAAAGTCAGTCAGCTGGCGCTCTGTGCTGGCCTCATTAGTAATGGCTTTTGTTCAGTTAATGGGGGGATCTTCAAGCATGGAATTGGTGTTAATTAGTTAATCTGGGGTACAACCAACCCAACTACTTGACTAAATTGCTGAACTTCCAAATCTATACTCTAGGAAGCAAAGCGAGAGCCTGGAATGAAAGCCATTTGCCCACTGTGCAGTGGGTGCACAGGTACAGCCTGGGCCTCCCCTGAGGTGTCTGCAACAGTGACCAACGGGAGTAGCCTTTTCCTACTGACCAAAGAGGACTCACTAAGTGCACAATGGGAAGAAAACTAAGTCTATAACATTCAGAAAGAGATTTTTAATTAAAATATTTAGAAAAAAAGAGCTGATTTCCAAAGCATGTTTTCTGAACTCTCTCTCCCCACTCTTTCTCTGTGTTCTCTCTCTTTGTTCTTCTCTCTCTGTCTCTCTCTCTGTCTCTCTCTCTCTGTCTCTCTCTCTCTGTCTCTCTCTGTCTCTCTGTCTCTCTGTCTCTCTCTCTCTCTCTCTCTCTCTCTCTCTCTCTCTCTCTCTCTCTCTGTGTGTGTGTGTGTGTGTGTGTGTGTGTGTGTAAGCTAGAGGACAACCACAATCTTCGTCCCACTGGGTAGCCAGAGTGGTTGGCCAGTGATCTGCAGGTATAGCCCTGTCTTTGCCTCCCCAGCACTGAGATTTAAGTCCGTGCTAATGTTCCCAGCTGGTCAAATCATGTACATGTACAGAATCAGCACATGTACAGAAATGACCAAGAACACCATTAAGCACACATGTCCTCTGCCTTCTAAACATAACAGGGAATTTTCAATTCCAAGCCATAGTGTGTGGTCACCTGTATAGTTCCTTTCTCTGATTGCTGCTAGCACCTTGGGCCTCCACTGCAACCAGGTACATGAGGGCTTGCTTTTCCTTAGCTCTCCAGATCCACACAGTTCTCTTTAAAGTGGTTTACTGTCCTGTGTCTCTATTTCTTTAAAATGCTTACCAGAAATCACTTCTATCTTACTGATGTTTGTTTGAAGATCTAGTGTGTGTGTGTGTGTGTATGTGTGTGTGTTTTCTCACATCTCTAAGTTTATGTGCACCACATGCATACAGCTGGCTGAGCAGGTCGGAGCCTATCAGATCTCTTTAAAAGGAAGATGCAGGCAGTTGTGAGCTGCCTCATGTGGGTGTTGGGAACCAGACCTGGTCCTCTGCAACTGCAGTGCTATGAGCCACCTCTCCAGCTGGCTTTTAATCACTAAGCTTCCACATCACCATAGTAACAACATCCACTCCTATATGTAATGTATCTGATGTCCTCCATACTGCCCACCATGGAGTAAGGATTTAATGCAAATTTAGTGGTGATACAAGGAGAGAGAGGGAAGGAAAGAATCGGTAAGGGGAGGGGGAGAGAGAGAGACTTACAGGAAGAAATGAGAACTTGAATAAAGAGGAAGAGGAGGAAGGGGGTCCGGAGGAAGGACAATATGGCTGTTAACATGACATATTGTCCTTAAGACCAAAATCCACAAGAGGCCACATCGAACAATGCAGTGAATGATAGTCGGACCTGTGGAAACTCAACCACCCCACCCTTAGACAGCCAGGATTCCAGCAGAGACTCAGCACCTTCTCCCAAGCAGGGTCAGAGACAAAAGGAAAAACCCAGCTGTCTCCAGAAACGCTGGCCATCAAAAAGCCTGGGAGTGACCTTGGACCGGGGTCCATTACCTTTCAACCTTTTTAAAAAATATATTGAAAACCCCGGGGGCTAAACCTAAATATGATACTGTTTACCGCAAGGAGGAAGCAGCCCTGTGTGGCAAAGCCTGTCTACCCTCGCTCCCCCAAGGGGGCGAAAAAGTTGAAGGAAAACTTTATCAAATTTAAAAAACGAGTTTAGTGATCCCCAGCCCAGCAAAATCCCTATTGCTGAAATTAGCTTGCCCCCCTTGCAATCAAAATGTCGCTGAGGACAGATTCTGATGGGGACGGTAGGAAGCCGTGCTAATTTCCGGAACCGTGTGGTGTCGCGCGCATTTGTACTCGTGGAGCACTGGAGGCAACTGCTTGGCTCCGCTAATCAGACGCTGTATTTGCATATTGAATTCTAATTGTCTCAAGGCTGAACAGCCCTTTGCTGGAGAGAAGAAGGAGGGAGGAAACCAGGTCCTTAAATAAGGACAGTGTACCTGCTCAGTGGGACCTGGAGAAGGCTGGCCCGACCTGGTCCTCTCTCCCCTGTGACACAGAGCTGACAACTCATCATGGAATCATGGCTCCAGAAGCAATCCATTTGCCTGGATCCTGCTGTTTTCCCGGCCAGTGAGATTGTTACTATCTCTTGCTTTATTTTTGATAAATTGCAGGTTTTGACATAGGTATATAGTGGGTCTCAGTGATATCCACAAGAATAGAAACAGGAAACCATTTATTTGCCTGTCCTGCTGCAGTATGCTGTCATCTGCCTTTCCCGTGTCTGAGAAGCAAGACACGGAGTCCGTGATAGGAGTCCTGATATCTGGCCTCGATTTAATTGTTAAAGAATTAACAAACGGGGCCAACAAGATGGCGCAGCTGGTAGCAAGCTTCCATGCAAGCATGGAGACTCCAGTTAAATCCCCAATCCCCTACTTGGAAAAGAGTGGGCATGGTGGTAATGGCTTGTAAACTTAATGCTGGGGAGGTGGAGAGAGGTAAATCCCTGCCTGGTGTTCAGCCTGCCAGCCAAACTGTGAATTCTAGGCCAGCATAACACCTTGTCTCAAAAAAAAAAAATTAAGGTGTATAACATTAGAAAAAAGACACCTGCAGTTTCTGAGGCTATGCACACACAAGTGTACACACACACACACACACACATGCACACACATGTACACATATACATGTGCATGTGCTCACACATATGGAGGGAGAATATTGACAAACAGTTCTTGATTCAATGTTGTGTATTACTGCTTACGCCAAGCACAGCTCAGACATACACCCCCTTTATGTCATACTATACTCCATTAGGTAGGTACTATGTTGTCCATTTAGCAGACTGGGAAAACTGAGACTGCAGCAGTCAGTCATTTTAGTGCAAACAGATTCTTAGGGGCCACGATGACCTGCTTCTTTTGACACCTGAGTCCTGCTGCATACTTTGCAAAACCTTCATGGTTTAACCAGGCCAGAAGAAAGGAGCAGTGTGTCTGGCCTGGTGTTACTTCCTCCCAGAAGATCTTTCCCATTTCTATGTGATGGTTGGATCAACCCCAGGATATTTAAGGCCTTGGTTTGCTTGCTTATCTCCTTTAGCTCTTGAAATCTTTGAGAGTAAATCATGGGCCTTAAATGCCTTTGTCACCAAGACTTACAGACATTGAATGAATGAATGAATGAATGAATGAATGAATAAATAAATGAATGAACGAATGAATGAATGAGTGTGTTAGTGGCATCCTCCTCATACTCCTTGCAAGATGTTGAAATAGGCTTGGATAAACTAAACAAAAACTTTGGGAAAGCAGACAAACAGGAGAGCCAGAGTGGCCTCTGAGGATGCAGCCTTAATGTTTCATTCTGTAGCATGTATAATTCAGTCAGACTGGGAAAGACTGATGTTCAATCAAATCATTCAGACCATGCTAGGGGTGGGGGTAGGGGGAAGGGATTGGGAGGCTCAGACAGCCCACGGCAGCCTGAGGATTGCTTGTATTCAGGGCTGCAAGCTCCCAGCTCCCCAGCCCACTTTCTTATTTGTCTGTTACTTGCGATTGTAGTTTCGGAGTTTAGAAGCACTTGAACTACATGGTCCACCTTTCTCAAGGCTCTTTCGAGTCAGGCTGGGTGATGAGTTTTTTATTTGGCACTGTGGCAAGGGGAAGGGATAGGCATGAGAGGGAAAGAGAAAGTGGTGTGCCTTGGAAGAGAAACTAGAAACAGATATAATAATAATAATAATAATAATAATAATAATAATAATAAAGTCAAATGGAAACATGTGTGAAAGCTTCTAGGATTTCTGAAACCATTGATGCTACACTGGTGGTCTACATCCTGAGTCAGACTCTCAGCAGGGGGGCTGTACATACTCGGTCATAAAAGGCTATCTTCTACAGCAGGTAGTTCTAATTGTCATTTTGACATAATCTAGAATTACCCAGGAAGTCTCTCAATGAGTTATTATCTAGATCAGCTAGCACTGTAGTCATAGCTATGGGGGATTACCTTAATTAAATTAAATAATTAAATGATATGAAAAGTCCCACCCATTGTGGCAACAGCATTCCATTTGTTTAGGTTCTGGGCTGCGTAAAACAAACAAACAAACAGAAGGGGAAAGTGAGCAGAGAGAGGCATAGATACATGTATTCTCTCTGCTCTTGACTGTGGAAGCAACTAGCTGCTTCCAACTCCTGCCTTGACTTCTCCACAATGATAGACTGTAACCTGGAATTGTAGACAAATAGACATGTCCTCTCTTTATGTTGCTCTTGTCACAGCAACATGAATAAATCTTGAACATTCCCTGGTAAGAACCTAAGCAGAAATGGGCTCAAGATGAGCTGGTTAAAGCAGGTTCTTTAAAGTGGCGACACAGAGCTGGGCTAGTGGAGTAAGTGCTACAGTCTCTGTGAAACAGGCATGGGCTACGGAGGAGGACGACCAACTACACGGGGGTCGCATGTGGAGTAGGATGAGTTATTGGAAGAGGTTAGAGAACCAGGTTCCGAGCTTCAGAGACAGAAGGCCCGGGGGGAAGGAAAGGAAGATTGGAGACAGGAAGCTTAAACGGGTCGAATGTGCATCATTTGCTCTTTTATCAGCCGTTTCCTTGTTCTCAACAAAGCTCTAATGTGCTTGGGAACGGTACTTCCCCTGCCAGGTAGAGCTGACAACCCAATTTGTCTGACTCGAGAAAAGGGCATTTGAATAAGGTTGTGCAATCTGAGCATCTTGTCCTCTCATTCACAGAAATTAGTCGAACAGAAAAGTGATCCAATAGCTAGCCAAATTTGCCTCGAAGTGATACCTTAAGCATGCCAGGAAGCAAGAGGCCCCTCCCTATGGGTGAGTACTGAAGGCAGATACCACATAGTTACCACACAGACCCTACTTCAGAATAGGGCCAGTAAGACACCATGTTCACCAAGATGGAACTCATATATGACATTCTCTTACCAGCAACTCAAGGTCAATTCCAAGTTGTCCTCTTCTCTTTCTGTACTTGTTTTTGTGATGGCTAAATGTTAATCCCCAATTAGACACAATTTACAATCATATGGGAAGAGAGTTTCAATGACAGATTATTTACATTGAGTTGGCCTGTGGGCACAACTGTGAGGGATTGCATTAAGTTAATTGATGTGATTAACCCCTAGCCCACTGTGGGCAGTACCATTCCCTAATCACAGGGTCATAAACTATATAAGAAAGGAAAAGAAAGCAGGCTACCATACATTTATTTCTCTCTGTTGATAAAGTGTTTCTAACTTTCTTGAGTTCCTGACACTGGCTTCTCCAAATATGACCTGTAAATTATAAGTTGAGTAAGTAGGCCCTGTCTCACGCTGAGTTGTATTTTGTCACAGCGACAAGCATGAGACTAAAACACTACTAAATGATTAAACCATGATGCTTGCGAAACACTGTTGGTGATGGCTAAAGAGATGGCTTAGAGGTTAAGAGCACTGGCTGTTCTTCCAGGGGTCCTGAGTTCAATTCCTAGCAACCCATGGTGGCTCATACCCATCTATATTGAGATCTGGTGTCCTCTTCTGATGCACAGGCATACATGTAGGCAGAACATTGTATACATAATAAATAAATAAGTCTTTAAAAAAGAACAAAGAAAAGAAATATACTCAGTGACCAGAAATACCAAAGGTCTTAACCAAGGATGCATTCAAAGAGGACTCATCCAGCATATGCAGGAGCCTGGATTTCATTCCCAACATCCTCTTCCCTAAAATGAGAGTTTTTAGGCCACATCAGAAGGAATTATAAGATGGGGAAAGAAATCAGAGCAAAGGGACTATATGGTTCATCTACAATGACAAACAGAATCCAGGACCTGAGGGGACACTCAGTTAAGTGCTTGTTGTGCAAGTCTAAGACACTGAGAGCAGTGCACAGAATCCCTTTAAGACAGCTGGGTATGGTGGAATTGTGCTTATAACTGTAGTGTACATGGGGGAATGAATGGTGCTTATCACCATAGTGTTCGGGAGGCAGAGATGGGCACATCACTGGGGCTTGCTGGTCAACCAGTCTACCTGAACTGAGACTCTCCAGGTCAGTGAGAGAGACCATCTCAAAACAAGAACCAAAGCAAGCAACAAATAGACATCACCCTGAGGAACAACTCCTGTGATTATCTTCTGACCACCCCTTTCCAGTTTCTCCCCACAACACACACACACACACACACACACACACACACACACATACACACACCACCACCACCACCACCACCACCATCACCACCACCCCCATGACAAGAACAACAAAAAGACCTTTGAACTAGGGTAATGTTCACAAGAATGAAAGAGAGATGGGATCCATAATATACTTCAGACATAAGGTCAGGCAGATTTATCAGCTCACAGGTTATCAAGGAAAAGGAAGAAATAAAAAAGTACTCAGACTTTCTAACTTTGGAGGCTGAATGGGGCTGGTAATGTCATTAGCTGGGAGGAGAGGAAAAAACAGGAAGAGGCAATGACTCAGAGACAGTGAGTTTCCTTTGGGCCACATAGGGCTGAGGCTGCCCACAAAACTGCAGGATGGAGATTCCTAGGACGAGGGAAGGGAAGCATTTGTACTGAGAGGGACCTTGAAATCACCAAGAGGTTAAAAGATAGGTCACTATGAGAAAAATGTACACAGCCTTGTTTAGATGTCTTGGACACTAGAACAGCATTACAAATTGGATCAATATGGATGGTCACTATATGTGGGGTTGGGAGGCAGCAGAGTTTGGCCATTGGGAAGTCACAACAGAAGGCAATTAGATGCTGTCAGCAGCTGCCACAGAGGAGCTCTTGTAGGAGGACAAGAGAAGACTCAGAACAAGGTGAAGAACCATTCCTAGGATGGGATTTGCAGTCTCTGAGCCTTTGAGAGGATTAGATATGACTCACATTCTACACCATTAGTCCCCAGAAGTGGACACACACACACACACACACACCATGACTCATTCCCAGAGAAAGGGCAGCCAGGATTCTCTGCCATAGCATAGTCTTCTGCCACAGTAATGTGGCACTGACTGTCAGCCTGTTTTTCAGAGGTCTATCTCATGGCTTGCTCTGTGCACAGAAGTTCCAGGTCCCAATGATTCAGAAAGTGTGGCATGCTCTAGTGAGGGTTGGGGAAATGGGATGGCTGGTGAAGTGCTTGCTGGCTAAGCACGAAGACATGAGTTTGATCCCCACAACCCACCCAATGAAAATTCAGCTGTTAATGTCAATCTTATCATCTTGGTACCAAGGAGGCAGAAACAGGTAGATCCCTGGGGCTCACTGTCCAGCCTGCCAAACCTATTTGATGAATTCCAGGTCAATGGGAGATCTTGGCTCAAAAGAACCAAGTGGATAGAACAATACCAGAGGCTGTCTGGCCTCCACAGAAACACTGTGTGTATGAACATATGCATGCATACACACACACACACACACACACACACACACACACACCTACACATGAGACTATTTCTGCAAAAATTTATCTCATCTTGTTTCAACCTAAGTACTCCCAATTTATTCAGTCATCTCTATATTTGAACTCATAATGCCATGCCCACTTGTTACTACCCATGACTAATCACAACTAATGTGCACAAGTTACTCTACACGTCAGCCTAGGAAAGACTGCCACAAGACAAATATCTACAGCACACCTACTGCTCAGCAAGTCAGTCTTAGCTTGAGCATTGATGCCCTTGAAATCAGTCTCCAATCAACCTAGGTTGGGCAAGAATTAGCATAATGTGTCACCTCACCAACTGTGGCAAGTTCTTCCTTCTCACTCGGCCCCAGAGGCAAGGGGACCAGACATCAGGCGGGAACACCATGGGTGAGCATCTGAACCTCCCAGGCCATGGGTGAGCATCTGAACCTCCCAGGCTGGGACCAGGTTCATTCAAACACTTCGCCTCTCTCAAGGTGGAACAATGGCTGTCAGTTCCCTCTGCCTTCAGCAAGGAGGCTATGGAATAGATCAAAACAAATGGCAAGCCACAGGTGTCTTTTTGTGAACGGGACATTATTAAGAGTAGGAGCACTCTCCTTTCAAGCCCTCAGCTGACAACCTATGACTCAGAACCATCCCAGTTTTCTATAGCCTGCAAACAAAGGATGTTTGTAAAGCATTGTTTAAGACAGAGCAATGTATAGTAGGAAGGATAGAAAGAAGGAGACATGTAAGGAGAAGGTTGGCTAGGGCAGACATGAGGTCTCCAAAGCCTGGAACATTTACTATTTGTCCCTTTTCAGAAAAAGGCTTGTGGACCCATCTTAAGTTCCCCCAAAAAAGTTATTGCAAGCACTACCTAATTCTTCATATCTACCTGTGCTTTCTTAGCATCCCTGCTGACAAATGCTTAGCTAAAGGACCTTGCAAGCAACCTCAGGCCTGGGTTTGCCCCTCTTGCGCCTCTTCACTTGCTCTGAGAACATGCCAAGAGATCCTACTATCATCTGATAGGGGTGGGGCAAAGTCCACCTCCCTTGTTATCACTGCCAAGACCACATAGGGCAGAAACTGTCGTCTGACTGTCAGAAGACTGAAAAAGCTCAACCAAGACTGAGCTACCTAGCTGATGGTTAGCCTCACACCCATGGGCAAGAAGCACCCATCACCTGTTATACGCTCACCCAAATCTATGTGCTTCCTTTCCCACAGCACAGACAGGGGTCTTCAAGGGGCATGCTGTTGTCTACTCCATCTTGACTCAGAGTAATCCACAGCTCTCAGTTTTGCTTTTAGATGAAAACAGCAAATGGACACTGGCTGGGTCCATTAACTCTTACTACTTTGTAGAGTAGAATACAAAGACCAGAAAAAAAATAAAGGCTTGAAATAACAGTTCTTACCCATGCTTCTGTCTTCTCTATCATGGGCTTCACATTACTCTGCTGACTATAGCTACTGCGACCTGCTTGGACAAGCCCAGCTCCAAATCTCCATCTACCCACTAATCCATCTATACATACAACCAGCCATGCGTGCATGCCTATATATCTATACCCATCCACAGACATCCACTCACACCCATCAAATAATTCTTTATAGTTCCTGTGTGCCATGCAGACAACCCAGTCCTCAGCAGATCATCTGTGGAGTTTATCATGTCTTCCATTCCCATTCAGTATGGCAGACTGAATATTTCCATAACCTTATTAGAATGTATTCTTTGTAATGGAATATAGATGTCTTATATTTAAACTGTTTGGATATGTTTAGAATGAATGATGAAAAATACACAAATATAGGCACATATGTAAATGTCCCCTTTAAAGGTGAGGAGGTGTGGAGGACAAACTGGAATGGGTGTGGCAGCCTTCTCTCTGCCCACGGACATTTGCAGCACCTGGGAACATATTGTCAACATTGCTCAGGTGACCTTCAATGGGAACACAGGCACACAATTCTTCGATGACAGACCTTTCTGGGACTCTGAGAAAGCTTTTGCACATCTCTCCGGTTGCAAAGCAGATGATGTGAGCTCACATAGTGGTTTAGACAACATCAACAGTCCTCCTTTCAGTGAGTGGAACCAAATCATTCTTTACCCCTCCAGAGCAGTGCCACCCCCAGTGGCCAGCTCCCCATATCTGGAAGATGACTCAATAACTGTGAGAGATATGCTGCTCCTACTTTGCCTTCCTCTCTGGGATGCTTTGGTGAAAATGATTTACCAGGTCTTGTATGTATCCCTGAGCACTGTGGAGAGGGCCACTTGGCAAGCACCTGAGCCACATGAGGTGTCACCCTAGAAGGAGCTCCTCAGTCGCAGTGGGGTCTGCAGCTGGCTCCTTCCTTGGCCAACATGTATACTGACAGGATGGCAAAATCATGAAAGACTCCCAGCCAGGAACCCTTCATGATATCATTTCTCAGATGGTAAATATTTGGGTTTTCTTCGGTTGCTAAATTTTGAGGCAGGAGATAATCACAACCCATGGCACCAAATTAAAATCAGCCGTGGTTGGTCTCATTGACTCAAGAACAAAGAAGTCCTGGGACGTGGTTGGGATGGAAAGCGGCCTGCTGGCTCTGCAGTTCCAGTAGGCAAATGTTTCTTTCCCCAGTTAGGTGAGCTATGGGTGTTCTCTTATCAATACCTTCCCATTACTATCGTGCAACCACCAAGCCAAGGGGTCATAAACTGGCAGGATGTTAGCCCTGACACCTGTTACCACACCACAGATTTCACGATGATTTAAATCCTGATGTTCGATTTGCATTTACGAGTATAATCAGCATCTTCTTGTTTAATTAGCATAGTTTATGTTTTTCCCTCATTTGTATTGGAGATATCAAGAAGGAACACTGCTGTGTAACAAACATTTCCAGTGTTCTATGAAGTGAATGGAGCCGGTCTCCAACGAGCACAGTGCATCTCTGAGTGTTCTATCCTCTTTTCCAATTGGGGGTGGGGCAGGGCAGGAACCCCAGCTCTGTGTTCAGAAAACATCTACCCAGGCCTGAATCTAAGGGCTTTCCCTCATCCAGTTCCCAGACAGCAGGTGTCACCTGCATTTCATGCTTGGGGAAAGGAAGACAATTCCCTGGGACACATTAGAAAAGCTTAGTGCGGAGAAAAGCCATTGACAGGTGTGTATAGATAAAGGATACGTTCCGTAGGCTACTCGATTTGAGACCTTTATCTGCAAGGCTGCTTTAAATGGGTTATGGCTGATTTAACTCTCTGTTTAATGTCACTCGGTAGCGTGCACGTAATCTGTTAAAAATTAAATGTACTCTTGTAAATCCAAAAGTCACTGAGCTCAACTGTACCAGAGTCCGCCCTCCCCACGTGGCCTCTCGCCTTTCCTTCCCTTCAGATCCCCTGCTGGTCCAACTCATAGAAGGCCAATCAGTGTCCTGGAAACCACGCCCTTTGCAAAAATTCAACCGGGTTTTGTCAAAAAACGTCACCAAGACAGCCTCCTGTGCAGGAGTACAGTGTTATGGAGGGCAGCTGTGCCTGGGCCATGGGTAAGCAGCCCACGAGACTGTCCCTTTTCCCTCTTCTTGACTCTTAGAAGGGACAGGAGGTCGCACTGCTCAGAACTGGGACCACGTTCTAACTCTACCATGACATGACACAGAGTTAGAGCAGGAAACCAGAGACAGCTGTGAGACTGGGTGGTGAAAATAACTTCTCAGACCTTTCTGGGCAGCCAAGCACTGAGCCGGACACCAAGAGCTAACCACGGACAAATATCTCCTCTCCGAAGATCTCAGACATATTCAAAGAGCAGTGTGCGGGAATAATTTGAGGTTCTCTCCATGTACGAGTGGGTTTTGTTCTTGCAGTTAGGAGCCTGGCACTCACTTGGCTCCTGTGACCCCATTTTTCCCTTCCTGAATCCATGACAGACATTACTAATTAATCCCAGACCGTCTTCCTGCTGAACCCAGCTATGCCTTTAGATTCCCCTTCTTTGCAGCCCACCAAGTGGTCACAACCACTTAACCTCCTCTATCTGGGAAAAGAAAGTATATTTACCTGAATTCATCGGGGGACCAGGGGCTCCTGTAACAGTACCGGATCACTTGTTAAAGCACTGAAGACTTGGGGATATTAATACAAGTAACAGGAAAGAGAAGCTTTCAACTGTAAAGCAACAGCTGTAAGCACGTGCTCTAAAAGGTGTAGAATTTCTGTGATGAAGTAAATAAAAGAAGAAGAAGAAGAAGAAGAAGAAGAAGAAGAAGAAGAAGAAGAAGAAGAAGAAGAAGAAGAAGAAGAAGAAGAAGAAGAGGACATAACCCGGCTCCTCCAGCTCCCGGGACAGAGAGGATGATGAGCCCACAGACCTTGGGTCACCTTTCATAAGTCAGAGGCAGTGCAGCCCCAGGAACGCGGACGGGTGGAGGAATGGCTGCCTCTTGATTGAGGTGGGAAGAAGGTGATGCTGAGAAGACCCAGCACGATCAGCTAATAACCTGATGCTTGCTCTGCTCAAAGCGACCGCAGAAGCTTTGGCTGGCCGCCTAGAGTCCAGTCACTCTAGGGAGACAAGCTACTCCAAGCAGGAGCCATGCCATCTCTGCCCGTCTGGACTTCTAGCACTTTCTAACAGCCGAATGCCAATCATGGCAGCCATGCAATGAGGGTGAGTGTCAATGGAGACATTACCCTGGATGCCCACCCTTCTCCTATCTTCCAATGTTCTATCTACCATCTTACCTTGTGCATTCACGCTAGCTGGTTCTCAACACCTATGACCTCACCTTTATTCCTGGGTTAGATTCCACCTCTGCTGTCTGACCTGACGTACAACAGCCTGGCTTCCACATCTCCTCCTTCCTGTCTCTCCCCCTCCTCTAACCAGAGGGCCCACTGGGAACCTAAAGCCCATTTGTGATAATGCTTCCCCCGTGCCTGCCTTGGGTAGACCCACCCACTCTTCCTACCCATGTGGCTAGAACACACAGGCAAATCTATGAAGATCCAGGTGTGTGCACTCTGTTTATCAGGCTCCAGGTTCAGGAGCCTTCTGACTGCTCCGTTCTCTTCCTCCAGCCCTCAGAACCTTGGCACGTGCTGTGCCAAGGGAAATGTAACCCTTCTCTGACTGACACTCCCCTCCCCCACTTTTGTATGGCTTTCCTTCCTGTCTTAAGTAGAAGGCCACAGCATCAGTGTCCTCCCCCTCCTGCCTATTCACTTCTGTCCACAATGTTCCTGAATACCCTACGCAGAAATGTCTCCCTTCTGGAACATATCTCAGCTATATCCCCTTTACACAGAGGACTCATGGCATTGCCCCTTCTTTCTCTTGTATCCTCCAGGATGAGCTCTGAGGGTAAATAAACCCTCAAAGACTACTTTTTGAATGAGTGACTCAGAGTAGTGGCTCACTCGTCCCGCAGGCCTTTATTCAAACTTGGGATGCTGCCAGCAAGAGGGAAATATTTGGGTAGCAGGAGGCATGGCAGTGGGGGAAATTTGCAAAACAGCTGAGTGTGCTGGAAGTTTGGGGAGATGGTAGAGAATGGGTCAAGGAGGGGGGTGGGGTGGGGAGGATGGGGAGATGCCATTTAATAGCCTCAGTATAATCATAGAATAAATAACGTTGAGATAAACAGCCCCTTTCTCATGCCCGCAGGCCACTGATTGAGCTGCAAAGGCGATTGCCCAAGAAGAATATGAATACTGCCTAATACATCCACATGCAAGAAAAGTGCTGAACTTGGCAATGATGGTGAGCAGTCTATAAAAGAAAATTTCGGTGGTAAAATACCAAAGTCTGCCTGTCACATTTTATTATAAGTAGCTCAAATAACGCTGATCAATCTCATCTACTCGGAGCCAAACATTATCGCTTATTGTAAGGCAGAAGACTGAGGCATTTTCTATCTAAGTCCCCCAAACTTGTATCTGTCACATAAACTTTTCTGCATAAATAACCTCTAACGCAGTGGATGACTCGGGGAGGAAGCGCCACTGAGTATGAACTACGTACCCGACATTGAGTTTTTATGATATTGTTTAAGTGTGCTCTGGATTCTCATTTCTCCCAGACGTGGACATTGAAATTCACCGAGTGTTCCAATTACTTACTCAGGACCATGTGCTTCGTCAGTGATGGCATTTTAATCTAAGCCTTTGCAGTGCCCTGGTACATCTCATGGACTCAAGGATGAGAAGCCTGAACCAAGGAAGCGATACGATGGAATCTCTAGGGATGGCAGAACCCAAGAGCTCACTGGAATTCAAGTGGGGACTTTAGGGCTCAGGTGGTACTTTGGATTGATAACAAACTACAACCTTCTTCCTATCCCTGCTTTCCCAGGAAAGGAATCTCAGGATGGAGCAGAGCCAGCGAGCAGGAGGCAGCGTGGAAGACAATGCTCACTGGCAAGTCACTGATAGCAAGATCCTCGGGGTGAGGGCTTGTGTTCTGATGCATCTATGCGATTGTATGCTTGAGGAGCCTTCCAGAGCACTGAGAGTAGAAGATGGGTGTGAGGCACAGCGCCATGACACTGAGGAAGGGCCTACAGGGTAGAGCTCAATTAATGTCGTGCCTGGGTTGGACTCTGCTGTTTGGAGATGAAGGACATTCTAAGGGTGGAAATGTTTTATACAAATGTGTGGTTTTGAACAAGGACTCTATGGATGGTCCACAGATCTAGTTTTGCATATATATTAGGTTGTCTGTCTCTATGAGGTTACCACAAACTAAGAGACTTAAAAGAGCACACACCAGTTCCTTTGTGTCTTCCTTCACGTCTTTGTGTCTATGTATGGGAGATTGGGGGTGTGGAATCTGTGACTATCTTAGCCTATACTGTGTTTCCAAGTCTCTCAATTGGCCTCAATCAAGGGATTGACCTGGCCTGGGGTCCATGGGACAGGTCCTGATATAAGACTTGACAGATCCAGTACCTTCTGGGTTGTTAAGACGAAACCCTCAGTTCCTAGTTAGCTGTTAGCAGGTAGTCAGTCACTCTGAGCTCCTGGCCATGTGGACCTCCCCAACAATAGTGACCTAAAAGCCAGCAATGAATGAGGAAAGCAGGAGCTTTTGTTTTTCAGAAAAAAAAAATGAATCTTCTGAGGGTAGTCAAAATTGCTCACCAGAGTGGGTTCCTTCTGGAATCTCCAAGGATGAATCTATCCCAAGTCTATCCCAGATTCTAGAAGCCATCCAGCTACCTGGGTTTATAGCCACCTCACCAACCTTGGCTACCATCAGCACATCCTTAAATCTGACCTCCTCGAAGGAACCTGGGACTATCCTAGGCCTATCTGAGGACTCCAGAAGAATCTCTTCATCTCAAGATTCCCACTCTGTCCGTATCTGTAAAGTCGCCCTACTCCATGTAGAGTGACATTTGCAGATTAGAACATGAACACCCTTGAGGTGCCCATTCCACAGGCCACCAGAGGTACAACTTGCTTTCCCGTAGCACGGGATGTCTTTATCACAGATCAAGGTTGTCTTCTCTCTAGTCAAACTGCAGTGGTGGCTTCCCACCAGGCTGAGACCCCCAAGCATCCTGCAATCTCTTTTATCTGGCCTTGGTACTCTGCCCACAGCTGCCCCACTCCATCTCCCCTGGACCTTCCCTATTCCCTGAAGGACTCATCTCCAGGGATCTCTCAGATGCTCTTCCTTCTCTCCACAGGTGAATTCTTTCAGATTTGGCCTGAGCATCAGGGTCTCAGAGAGTCATTCCTACTTGTAGTTTTTGTGAACTGGTTGCCCCGGAAACCTGCTCTGAGACAGGGCTATATCATATCCAGAAGGATTGGGGGAAACATTCCCTTGAGATGGTTCATAAGGTAACAGGGGAGGTGGGGCCGAACACCCGGAGAAGATGTCACAGGAATGCAGTAGCATTTAAGCTTCCTTGGGCACCAGAGTGAGAACTGCCTAGGTGGCCTATCAGAGTTGTTCTGAATGGAGGTGAGAAAAGCAGGTCGCAGGGCCCCAGTAGGAGAATCTTAGCCTTGTTCTTCCATTTCTAGGCCCAGAGCCATGCCCGCTGCTAGAATATCTGCTAAAGGCAGGAGTGGATCCAAAGCCCAGGTACACTCGTGCAAATCCCCATCGAGTCAGCCATTCCCGCCCTGTGTGTCTAAGCTAGACAGTCTTCCCTCCAAGCTTTGACCTTGGTGACTGATTCTTCATCTGCCACATACAACCAAAGCATCCACCCTCGCCCCAGCTCTGCTCCTATTCCACAATGACATATGCAGATGCTGAGCTGTCAATCCACTCAGCAGAGGCTGGAGGCATCGGCCACTACCCAGCTGCCTCCTAGACCTGTGAGCGGCTCACGCCGGGTGTGTTTCATGCTTGTTCACACATGGAGATGTTTTAGAGGTTCTTGTCATTATTCCTGAGCATCGCTGGACAGTTGGGATCCCGGATCCCACCGGCTCAGGGACATCTCTGTAGCTACAGTAGCCACGTCCTCACAAAACACTGAGACCAGATGAAACCCTCAGGTGCTTCTGTGCAGACCTCTTGAAGGTGAGTTTCCACCCGCAGAGCAGACTGGATTGGGGAGCGGTGTGGCTTTATTCTTGACAATTACAGAGTAGCCTGTAAAACTTGTGCAATCTGTCTTCCAAATTGCTGATAAGTATGTAAAATAAGGCCCACATCAGCATCACACTATTCTTAGATGTTAAAAATTTAAAGAGTGGTATTCCCATGCCTAAGTCAGATACCTTATTTATAGCTAAATATTAAAACACAACTCGGCATTTAAAAATATATAAACTTCAAGGTAGAGACGGTCTCAATGCATACTGGTGTCTACATGGTTCACACCTGCCTCTTTTTTTTTTTTTTTTTGCATTCAATGTTTATTTCTCTGTCTTTGCCCCACTCCAAAGGGTTCTGAGCATATCTTGAGTATTATTTGTGAGGACAGATAATGCATTGCTTCCCCCCCCCCTCAGAACTATGTTTGCTCCATTTTGTTGCAGGTCTGCCCTCTCAAACATATAGGCGGATTTGTCCAGGTTGTAAATGAGCAGTAGAGCGTGCTGACATCAGGATCCCTTTATGGCTATGGTGTTTAAAAGGGCTGGTTGGGAGGAGCTGTGTGCATCCCTGGATATAACTCATGACAACTGCTACCGCAGCAGAGCAGCAGCTCAGACACCACCCTCAAGCTCAACCACCAGGAGGGTGGTGGCAAGGACTCAAGGGAACACCTTCCTGTGACCCACAGCCCTTCAGACCAGGTGGCTTCTAGTGTGCAACCTGATTCCACGATCCAGCCTTAAAGACATTTGGAATCAAAGCAACCCAGCCCTATGCCAAAGGAAATTAATAAACTGACTATAAGAACAGCAGTCTCAGAAATGGGCCAGAATGATAAAATTGCCTTTTCATGAGGACGGAAAGCCAGGACTGACATCGCTGAGCGTGGCAGTCCCGCGGGAACCTCTGAGGGCCCATCTCTAATTCAGACATTTTTCTCCGGCCTCCCAGCAACTGTCAACTGAACGGCACGGCATGTCAGGTTTATCTTGAAAAATAAAAATGGTTGTTCTGGTGCAGGCTAGTTAGAGGAATAAGCCTAAACAGGTGTATTAATCCACAGACGAGCGCCTCTGGCTTCACGAGCGCCTCCCTTCAGGCTTCAAGTGGGTGTGTGAGACTGCCCAGCCAGTTCTCAAACGGTAGTGTTCAGATTCAGTCTGGGCGGTTAAATTCTGCACCCTGGTTATGGGTGCCTTATGACTCTGCACCAGCCCCAATGGACCCTGCGGCTGGTCAGGGCTCTCTGTACCCCTCCCCTTCCCTATTGTGACCCCTCCCCTTTCTAAAAAAAACAAACAGTCACCTGACCTACCTGGTCTCTTTATGTTTAGCCATGTGTCACACCACAAAAAAACCCATCTCCCTTTCCTCTTTCCTTTTGTTTTCCATTACCAGCTTGGGAAACAAAATTGATAAAAGGTAAGAGGACGATTGGTTGAGGACTTGCACCCTCTTTGATCCTTACTTCTTATTCTGAAAGCTTCCAGAAACATCTCGAAGGACCTGCGTAGGAATGTCGTCAAATGAAGGGTGTGTTTAGCCTTAGTCGTTAAAATACCTTGTCATAGTTAACACTTTTAGTTTTGTTTTTGCTGCACTTACTTTGATTTTGGCTTCTCCAGACAGGGTGCTGCTTTAGAGCATAGGCTACCCTGTTATATTCACTCTGTAGTCTAGGCTAGCCTCGCATTCACAGCACTCCTGCCTCAGCTTCTCCAGGACTTGGACGGTAGGCATGTGCCACTATAATGACCCTCGGCTGATGTGAGTTCCCACCAGACCATAAGTTTCGTATTGGAGAAGCACGGGGTACGTTTTAATGGATTTCAAGGTCTTGAGTTATAATAGGGACCAGAGGTGAATTTATAACATGGTTACTTAACTTAGTAAACAAATACCTCTGTCACAGTTACCAGACCTGGGGCTCAGAGGTTTCAATTATACCCAAGGTATGCGGTTCTTTTTCACTTAGGTCCTTCGTGTGTTCGGGTGTTTGGATCTTCAAGCAGAAAACACATTGCCAAATGGACGGGGAGCCCAGCAGCACATGTAGGACACAGCCAGCAAGGAGCAGGGTTGACAGGTGATGTCAGCACTGGCCAAGAGCAGAGCCTTGGCTGATCCACCTAAGGCGAAGGCCAAATAGCTTCCCCAGAGCTTGCCCTTTGGAGGTGCCAAGGCAGAAGCCCCCATAACACAAAGGTGAAGCTGAGAACCAGACGCCTGCCATGTTTCTGTTGGGACCACTTCTACCATGGAGAGCAGCATCCTGAGGCTGGAGACTCCACCGCACCTGAGGTGTTGCTCTGAGCATTCTGGACCTCCCACTGCACTCCTGCGCCATTGCAGTGAGCAGGCAAGGCTCCCAACCCCCACACTGCCACAGTGTTGCAGTGATTAGGCCAGTGATCCTAAGCCTCTCTCTGTCCACAAAACAAGTACCTGGCAGAAAGCCCATCGTGCCTGTTCCCTGACTGCCTGGACTGTCTCTGTTCCTTCCCCAAGATCAGCCAGTATACAGAAAGGCTCTTGCTCGTCCACCATTTTAGGATCTTCTGATGAAATGAGGCAAGAAGAAAAACCAACAGTGGGACAGAGGACATGACATCTTTACCCTACAGAGTTTAGTGCCAGCTTCTTGTTGTGTCTCCACATTCAGAAAAGTCAAGTCCCACTGCACAAGGGCACAAGGGCACACCTCAGGATCCAGCCACGTGTAGTGTCAAACCCTCTTCCTTCCTTCCTTCCTTCCTTCTTTCCTTCCTTCCTTCCTTCCTTCCTTCCTTCCTTCCTTCCTTCCTTCTTTCTTTCTTTCCTTCCTTCTCTCTCTCTGTCTCTCTGTCTCTGTCTCTCTCTTTCTCTTTCTCTATTTCTTTCTCTCTCTCTCTCTCTCTCTCTCTCTCTCTCTCTCTCTCTCTCTCTCTTTTGATTTGGTTTTTTCGAGACAGGGTTTCTCTGTGTAGTCCTGGCTGTCCTGGACCTCACTCTGTAGACCAGGCTGGCCTCAAACTCAGAAATCTGCCTGCCTCTGCCTCCCAGAGTGCTGGGATTACAGGCGTGTGCACCACTGCCCGGCTTGCTTCTCTCTCTCTCTCTCTCTCTCTCTCTCTCTCTCTCTCTCTCTCTCTCTCTCTCTTTCTCTCTCTCCCTCCCTCACCCTATCTCTATCTCTCTCTCTCTCTCTCTCTCTCTCTCTCTCTCTCTCTCTCTCCCCCCTCTTTCTTTCTTTCTTCCTCTGTAAACCCTTTACCTGGCATTGGTCACAAGCACCAGTCTCTCCTTAACACCACTTTGAAGCCAGACTCTGTGGCAAGTGAGAGAGCCTATGTCAGTTAAATTGCTGGCACACAGCCTTGGCATACCTTACATGCATCGTGTAAGACCAGAGCCCTTCCACCCTCCTATGTGGACCCTGTTTGAGGCAGACCCCTAGAGCTACAAGGGTGGCTGTGAATCAAGTTCTAGCCTTTAGGTAAAGGAAAAGTGGGACCTCACTTGCGCCTTACGTTGAGTCACACCATGGGGTGTGGTACAATCACCGGCACTGCCAGCATCCAATACAATGCCTATAAATAAACTCTCATTATTATGCCTCTTCTCCTCCATACTCACTTTTCCAAGTGCACTAAGTGACACCCCAGGCTGCCAACAGAAGGAAGAAGAGGAAAAGTGTCCTGGGTGTTGGAACGCTTTACACACGTTATCACGCCGAACCCTCCTGATCAACACAGAAGGAAATGAATATTCTCGTTTTGGGATATGAAAAGCTGAAAGCCCAAACCGCCAAATAATTTACCCAGGGGAGCAGCAGCAAGAGAGGCGAGGAAGGCCTCATTGTTTCCAAGTTGTGTTGTCTGCCCGGTACATTGCACTGCCTTTGCCATACAGGGAAGCTCATACCTGCAAGCTTTCAGACCTCACCCAAACCTATAATCTCTGCTGGTGCCAAGAGACAATCACACACGCAGAACCAGAAGTCCCATACATGCTAAGTCCTGTCTCTGCTAAGTGAGTGCATATCCTGGTTTAACAAGGAAAAACTTGGTTATTCTCAGGGCCACCAGGGTTGAAACTGTAAATTATGAAGCTGGAACGACGGCTCATGGTTAACAGCACAGGCTGTATTTGCAGAGGACCCAGGTTTGGTTCCTAGTACCCATGTTGGGTAGCTCACAACCACCTGTAACTCCAGCTCCAGGAATTATGGTTCCCTCTTTTGGCCCCTGAGATCACCTCCGGTGCACATATCCCCAGCTCCACTCATACATAATTAAATATAGAACTAGATCTTAAAAAAAAAATAAACCACAAATATTGTGTGGATACGCCATGGTCCCCACAAACACAAAACACACATGTTATATAAAAGCTGCATTCCTGAACGTCTGAGAAGGGTGTGGGGTGCTAAGAAGGTCACTACACTTCCACTTGCAGTCAGGAAGGGAAAGGTTCGCTCTAATTCACTGCCTACAACATAGAAGGGAAATGCTTCCTTCCACCTCAATTCAATGCTCTGTGCTGACTCATCTTGACATAACCACGAGAGGGCGCCATGGGGCGGGTGTAGCTGTTCCCAACAGCTACACCTGGGAGTAGAAGTAGAGCCACTTAGAGCTTTAAGGTAGGTGACTAGTGGGAGGGAGGGAGGGGGATGCAGAGGGTGGGGGGTGTGAATATAAGGATGGGATATAGTCGAATGAAAGTATTTTTGTGAACCCCATCAGTAAGTATGATGAACACACAGACACACAGACACACACACACACTGACTCACACACACTCTCATACACACACACACACTCACTGACTCACACACACTCTCACACATACACACTCACTTACAAACACATTCACACATTCTCACACACACAAACATACACATTCACTCACACACATGAACATACACACACACACATATTCACACATTCACTCACATGCACGAACACACACAGGAACACACACACTCACTCTTACACATGCATATTCACATACACACACACTCACTAACACACACACTCAGTCACACACACGCACTCTCACACATTTACTCACACATAGTCTCTCACACACGAACACACATGAACATACACACTCTCACACACACATATTCATACATTCACTCTCTCTCTCTCTCTCTCTCTCTCTCTCTCTCTCTCTCTCACACAGACACACACACACACACACACACACACACACACACACACACACTCACCAGACGGCCTCTTTAAGATAGAAAGGTTCTGTGAAAACCTCTGAGATGGTACCTAGGCCTGGTAGAACTTTCTAGGCCTGGTTAAGTCTCTTCCTGGGAGCCAACGATTGATGACCCAGGCATAGAGAGCCCACAGAAATGAACATACTAAGATACCCACTGGCTTCAAAGACTGGGAGGTCTTACGTACTAACATGCACGCCTGAACTCAACCTATGCCTATGTTGACAGCTGAGGGTTGTTGATCAATTGGGCTTTTTTTTTTTTTGCTACATAAATACTTTTATATCATCTATATTATGCTTTGAATATCTGTATCTCCCCCTAATTGAGGACTCTGGGGAGATGGCATAGTCAAGTGCTTACATAATCATAAGAACCTGAGTCAGAAGCCCAGAACCTACAAAACAAACAAAAAAGGCATGGCGACACGTGTTTTGGGAAGGCAGGGATAGGGAGATGCCTGGAGCCCACTGGGCAGCCAGCCTAGCCTATTCTGAGAACCACAAGTTCTAGAACTAAACTGTCTCAAAAAGAAAAGTGGACAGTTCCTGAGAAATGATCCTCTGATCTCCACATACAAGCACACCCATGATCATGTACACATGGACCTGAAACACGAATACAAATATACACCACACACACACACACACACCATATGTACATTAAACTCAGAACCCTTCATATTAGGAGGAAGAGGCTTTTGGAAATAGTCAGATTATGAGAACAGAGCCCCCCCCCAAGCATGGGTCTAAAGTTCCTATGACAGAGGTCCCATAGAGCCCCCTCTCCACTCGCCAAGGTGAGGAGATCAGAGACAGTCAGGTATGAGAATGCAGATCCCATCAGACATCAATTCTGCCAGAACTTTGGCCTGGGACAGCCCAGCCTCTGAGCTCTCTCATTTATAAACCACTCGGTGTCTGCTAAGTTTGCCAAGATGCTTCTCCAATAACGCCAGAGCACTATCCCCTCGGTTGGATCATTTCTCCACAAGAGGCCTTATTGTGGAAAATTCCACTATGAGTCACACGTGGAAACATGATAACTCATGTGTGGCTCTGTAGGAAGCATCATAGCCATCATTGTAAGCTGTGTGTCTTGCCTAGGATTTATGTGCCCCACCTCACAGTAATGCATTAAGTCTGAACAGCCATTGAAAATCATTTCCAAGCAAATTTTAAGCATTTCTCCTTTAAGACTGTGTTAATTATTCTCTGATTTTACCTTCCTTAATTTGGAAGAGGAAGCCTTACCTAGGAAACTTAGCCTAGCGCTAAGGTCTGGGCTCTGAGTGGCGACTGATATGCCTGCAGGTTCTGTAGAGGATAATCTACCTAGTGTTCTGTTTTCTAGACCTTATCTTCTCATGCCAACGAACTCAATCACTGAGACAAAGAGTCAAGAGCTATTGCAGATACTTTCATTCTGCAGAATCAATATAGACTCGAGATACAATCTACCTAGTGTTCACATTTTTTTTAAAAAAGCGCTATCCTGAAATAGCTCCCTGTACCACAACTTCATTGCGTATTTGTTAAGCCATCACGGTGAACATGAGGTCCATACAACTCGATCGCTTCGCCTATGTCCGCTGAAGACATCAGTTGCTAAAACTGACTAAAGTTTTAGGCTCTTAGCAAACCATTGGAGACAGCCAGTTCTGGGGAGTGTGGCTCCGCACACTTTTCTCTCCTGGATTTGACAGGGGCAGGCGGGGTGTGTGTGTGTGTGTGTGTGTGTGTGTGTACCTACCTCAGAAACTGATGCCCTGGGACACTCATAAGTGGCCCAAGTGGGATCAATTTCAGGAATACAAGCATGAGTCTCACCTTTTGTTCTGAGTTCTAGAACAGAGCCTTAAAGACCTGTCACGGGGGCATTTGCCGCTGTCTAAACCCAGGCATTGTCCCTGTTGCTGGACCATTTCCCCCAGAAAGCATGTCTCTAACTCCTCAGGATCTGTTCGCTTTGACCTTCTCTCTCCGTAACTTCCCCCCTCTTCCACTGCCTCATATAGAGACTGCCTTTAAGAAGAGGCCAACAGCAGGACAGACCTTCCCTGTCTGACTCCCTACCATAGACTTAATAAGAGAAGGGAAGGTGAGAGGGTGAAAGAACATATATTATAGATCTGTTGGTTCTACAAAAGAATACAAAGCACATGCCTTTATCAACAGAGAAAACAAATGCCTCTCGGTGACAGTTCCTGATGGCACCTAATGTAATATCTGCCACCGCCAGAAAGCGCAAATATCATCTGTAACAGGTCTCTGCCTCCTCAGCCTGGGCCACAGTTTTCTCTCTCATTCAATAACTATCGATTGAGTTCAATGGTGTGGATAGCTGGTGGGCAAGACAAACGAGCCTCCGCCTGGGTAGCGGATGCATTTTTCAACCCACGAGCGCTCACGTGCCTTGCCTGTGACCTCCAAGGCCCGACCCCTATCTTGCTGACCCAGAAGGACTGAAGGACCACTGGTCCTTCAGGCCCGACGTTATTTGTAGGCTTTTAGATTCCAAGCATACTGCATGTTCCTTGGCCTGGCTGACCCTGAAGTGCTCAAACTGCAGAAGACAGGGTTAAAGGACCCAGATGCAAGCCCTTACAGCTGGGCTGTCAGGATCCCCACTGCATGGCAAACCATAGGGCTAAGATAGAAGGTCAGAGGTCGGCCACTTGAAAGCAGCAGCAGAAGTGGGCCCAGTGACCAGACACATTAAGCAAGAAGGCCTTAGCATTTGGGTCCAGAGGAGATGAAGATGGTGCTAGGGAGCAGGCAAGCCTGGAAGAGCAGGCCAGAAGGCAGGCTCTTTCAGTGCAAACGTGGGCAGGGAAGGGTCACAAAGGGAACCCAGAGTAGGAAGCCAAGCCCAGGGCCTACACAGAGAGAGCCTGGGCAGTGTCATGGCCAAGCACAGAGAGCTTCTACAGGGAAGTTGGGACTCAGACCTTGGCCTTATCTAGTACTGCTTCCTAAATGTAGAGCATTCCTAGAGCCAAGCATCTTTAGAGCTAAAGCCTTTCTTTAAAAAATAACTAACTAAAACAATAACAAACAGTATCGTGACTACACTTTCTATGATAGGACTTATGAGCACTAACCTAACCTCCAACTCAACCCAGAATAACCTTGAACTTCTCTCCCTCCCTCCCCACCCCGCCTCTGCCTCTTAAGTGCTAGGATTAAAGGTGTGTGCCCCTGGAGATTGAACCCAGGGTTTTTTGGTGCTAACCAAGGCTTCTACCAATTGAGTTACATTCTGAGTCCAGTGGTGAGGTCTCAGTCCAGGTCCTTGGAATGCCAGGCGAGAGCACTGCAGTCCAGGCTTCATCTTTAGCCCTCTAGCCCAGCTATCCAGCCTTGAACCAGTGATCCTCCAGCCTCGCCTTCCTGAATACCTAGGATTGCAGTCCTGCATCCCTGGGCCAGCTCTCTGCCCTTTTAGTTACTCTGTGTGACTTAGCTGTCACACTCTGGATGTCACCAGATTTTAGCAAGAGCAGAGGGGCTAAGCCTTCTGGGAGATCCTTCCAATAATTTTCTCAGAAGTGAGAACATCCATTTCCTAATTAATTATCTCCATTAGCTAAGCTCAATTACTTTGTGTCCACCTCCAAGAATACAACCTTGCTCCTTGGAGACTTCCTGTTTGAATTTCCAAGGGGGCAAATATTGCCAGAAGCATGTTTTATGTAATTACTCACTGTAGATATTTCACTCTCTTTACTTAATGATTATTAAATGCTGAAATTAACTCCACACATGACCAAGGATTCCCAACAGTTTAAGACAAAGTAAAGAGTGAATAGAATCTCTCTGCAGGATTCCAGGGACCAGAGTTGTAGGGGTGTTATCCCAACCAGATGCTCCCATAAGTGCCCCACTCCCTGGAAGCCTTTCAGGACATCAGAACTGCTTCCATTCTGCCCTGTAAAGGAAGAACCTGGGAGCTGGAGTGCTGGCTCATGTGGTACAAAGCTTGCTGAGAAGCATAAGCATGAAAAATGTGATTCCTAAGATCAGTGTTAAAAGAAAAGCCAGGCCTGGAGACATGTGCTTGCAATCCCCGTTCTGGAAGGCAGAACCAAGCAGATCTCTGGGTGTCCATTTTTCTTGTTGTGAGAAAATGCCATGAAATTAGAAAAAAAAAAAAGCAACGTAGGGAGAATGGGGCTATCTGGGCTCACAATTCAAGATCATACTCCATTGTGGTAGGAAAGGGAAGTGGGGCTTGAGCCAACCAATCATGGTTTATCCACAATGGACACTGTGTTCAGCTCACTTTCCCCTTTTAAGAATGGATTAGTATCTGAGCCTAGGGAATGGCTCCACCCATAGTGGGCAGGTCTTCCCTTCTTAATTGACCTGATCAAGATAGCGCCCACAGACATGCTCAGAGGCCTACCTTGCAAATGATTCTTTTTCTCATAGGGTTGACAATTGAGATTAACCATCAGCCTGGGGATCACTGGCTGCCCACTCAGCTGGCATGGTCCTTTCTATGGTGAAGTGAGAAACTGTCTCATGAACAAGGTGGATAGTATCATAAGGAATGACGGGCTGCCCTACACACACACACACACACACACACACACACACACACACACACACACACAAGTAGGTAGAACTCAGTCATTGCAGATTCCCAGACCCTGCCCCTGGAAGATCTGAATCTGCATATCTGAACAAGAAGACTAGGAATCTGCACTCTGAACATCCTCCTGGAAGGATCCTGCTGACATCGATATCTGAGCAGCAATGACAATGATTTGCCTGATACATAAAGACAGCCTTGTCATTGGAAACAGGAAAGGCAAAACGAGCCCAAGCCAGTCTCTTCTTGCTGTACTTTCATAATGAGAACTCAATGTTATCTGGTATTACTTTAGAGATATTATAAATCCCCAGACAAGAACTTGCAAGCAGCAGCTGATCTGAGGAGTGGATGAAGAGCTAGGAGGGATAGGAAGAGAGGAGATGGGAAAAATAGAGGACACAACAGAGAAGTATGGGGCCAGTGAACAGACATCTGGTATCTACTCGGTTAGGTCCTCGGAAGCCCGAGCAGAACACACAGGTCCTCAAGCCAGACTTGAGGGCAGCTAGGGTGGTATTGATACAACCACTTCTTTTCAGATTTTGCCTGAACCTTGTTCCTGAGAACTCAGAGGCCCCCATCATCACTGTGTGTGACTGCTAGGTCCAGCTGGATAGAGCCCTCCGGTAGACCATAAGTAGGTCTGGCTTGAATGGCTGAACTGCCCAAAGGTGAGAGCACACCTGGAGCTCCAATAGCATCGGTTTCCTCTCTACCAAGTGCCCAGCTGGTGAAGATCAAGCACATTTAGATGCCCTGTTCAGACCGTGAATCGGGGAACACTTGAACTTTGCAGAAGACAACTCCCTCTTCTCTTCTTCATGGTTTAGTTATGATGGATTGAACATGACACACAATTTACCACTGATGGAACTGATTATGTTTACCGTGTTGTACAGCCATCACTTCTGTCCTGTTCTGACAGTACCATCTCCCTAGAGAGGATTCCTAGCCCATCAACATCCATTCCCCTCCCATTCTCTCCTATTTCGGACAACCATAAATCTGAATCCCATGTATGTTTTATACACTTCCTGTCTTTGAGATCAGGCTGTCCATGATCCTTTTTTTTTTCTGGCTTATTCAGCTCAGCATCATGCTTTCACAACTTATCTGGGTGTATCATGGGTGACATTACGGTCTTCATGTGAAGTGATCCTATAGGGTCACATGGTTTTTAGGTGTGACTGGATGTGGGGGATCATCAGGGATTGGGCTTTGAGGGATAAAGTAACTATAGTTCTATCTGATCCTTGGACTCCTGAGACGTAGAGAATTCCAGGAGTACCCCCTACACACACACACACTGCCTAAACTCCATTGTGCGTTCCTTACCATGATGAACTTTATCCTGTCAAAACATGAGCCAAAATAAATCCTTCCTCCCTTGAGTTTTTCTGTCATAGTGGCATGAACATAAGTGATACAAATGAGTTCACTCTTTTTCTAGTTGAGTGATGCTCCTTCAAATAGAAATACAGTCCTCATTATTTTGGACCCGACAGAACACTCCCGAACTCTGGTTTCTCTGCAGAATGACAAGAGTACTTTATGTATGTACTGACTCTCCAGGTCAGTTCTCCATACTTGTGATGTCCATTCATGTTCTAGGTCCTTAGCTTACATGAGTTGCCTTCTCCTCTAGCTCTCTTCTTTCTTCATGGAAAAAAAAAATGACAGGACAAATGGAAGCCAATACTACTTTCCCCCCAAGCTTTCCCTGTAGGGTCCAATCCCAGGGTCCTGTCCACTTAGTTCCAATACAGATTTTTATGATTTCTCTTTCACCTTGACCTTTACAGACCTGGGGGTAGTGACACAGTTTCACAAGAGAATACACACAGATGCAAAGCACTGCCTTCCATTAGTTTCTTCAAGATTACCCACACCTCTGAAAACAGTCCATGTCTGATGTCCAAGCACTATTTTCCTGGTTCAGCTTGCTCCCTTTTATTATAGAACTGCATAAGAGGGACCATTAGTAGCCACATGACACAGTCAATACTAGGCTGTCTTGAGATCTCCTCTGCTAACACCATTAATCCCAAACTCTTCAAATTAGCCTCAAGAAGATCTTTTTTGTTGTTTTGTTTTGTTTTGTTTTGTTTTGAGTAAGAGAAAAAAAACTCAGCCACATTCTTCACCAAAATATTACAAGAGTGACCTTTAGGCCATTTGCTAATATTCTTTTCCTATGAAACCTTTCAAGCAATGAAACCATTCTAATCTACATTGCTCTCAGTACCACTGTCTTACATGCTACTACTGGGATGGCAGAGATTAAAGTGTTCAATTGAATTCCCAATCCAAAGTCCCAGAGTTCACATTCTGCCAACAAGCAGCATGGTCCAAGTCCCTGGTACCAACAGGGACTATTATTAGGGTTCTGCCTTAGTTAGGGTTTCTATGTCTATGAAGAGATACCATGATCATGGCAACTCTTATCAAGGAAAGCATTCATGGGTTTGCTTAAAGTTTCAGAGGTTTAGTTCATTATCAGCATGACCAGAAGCATGGAAACATGCAGGCAGACATGGGGGAGCTGAGAATTCTACATCTGGATGCTCAATAGGACAATAGGAAGAGCAAGCCAGTGGGCATGGCACGGGTTCTGAAACCTCAAAGTGTGTCCTCCCAAGTGACACACTTGCTCCAACAATGCCACAGCTCCTAATCCTTCTAAGTAGTGTCACTCCCTGATAACTGGGCATTCAAACTTATGAGCCTATGGGGGACATTCTTATTCAAACCACCATACATGGGTAGCATAAGAAAACTTTTCCCATCGTCAAACCTTTACCACCTTTAACTATTATGAGGGTGCCAATTACTTTCACATTTTCTGATGATAAAACTCTAACCAATAATTTCCTAAGATTACCCTGGGAAGCAGCAGAGGCAAGATTCAAAGCCATGAATGTCTGATGTGTTTCTATTTACTGTTAGATTTGTCAAATAGTTACCTTGTGCCTCAGCTTCCATATTTTGCCATCTTCCCAAGTCTTAATTTCTTACTGTTTCCACTAAGAATTAAACCACATAGACTTCAGGTTTAAAGGCTTATTCTTAAAGGGCATGGGTCCCTTATACATTATTTTAAGGTCTTATCTAAACTAGAATATGTTCTGGACACTTGTCAGTCCCTACTCTCTTGCTCTTCAGCCACAGCTCTGACAGCCAGCTAGTCTTGGTGTGAACAGGGAGGGAATACCTGGTTTGGGCTCTGTCTCTCATTCCCACTTTGTCCCCTGGTTTACCAGACACCTTGCAGTGGAATACCACAGGGAACACAGGGTATGAGTCATATTGACATGACTGGAGAATGCAAAGGAGGTGATATCTCTGGCACCACCTTGACTAATAAGCAATGAAAAACATGCCTTCCCCTCTCCTCCAGAGACAGACATCTGCGAGTGCTTCCTACAGTTTTTGTGGGAGAGCTTTGTGGAGAGTATGCCTCCATCATTCATAGTGGTGTCCAACCCAATCCTCCTTTGATTTGGTGTCCTTGAGTCCATATTGTAGTGTCCCCGTTCCCTGGATTTTCATAGTCCCTCACACTGAAGTTGGCTCTCTAAGGTGAGTAGTGAGTATGGTTTAGTTTTGTACTTCACTCAAGAATAGGATCTTCCTTGATTAATATAGACTTCACAATATTTTGAGGAGTGTGGTGGTCCAGGGTCTTTAAGGGTATGACTATCACCAAATGCTACCTCTATAAGCTCTGGTTCTCCATGGGCAACTTAGAATTCACCTTTGCAAAGCAACAGACAGGTGTCCTTGGCATCATCTGATACTCAATGTTTCTCAGCTCACAAATCAAGCAAAGGTTCAGCATCCAGTTCTCCTCAGCCCTCTCTGATCATGCCATGCGTCTTTTTCTCTGTGAAAAGCTTTGTTTTAGTCAAGAAAAAGTTTTGAGTACTTGGGACCAGCTCAGGTGATGAGAGTTTCCAAGGATAAGAGGATAAACAGAACAAGTCCTTGCCCTTCAGGGACAGCCTGTCTGGGATGAAAGGAGATAAGTTAAAAGCAAATACTCATACCTTGCAAAACGTACTCAGAACTGGAGCAACGGTGACAC
Source organism: Apodemus sylvaticus (assembly GCF_947179515.1). NCBI lineage: Eukaryota > Metazoa > Chordata > Mammalia > Rodentia > Muridae > Apodemus > Apodemus sylvaticus. The sequence continues at coordinate 11,135,415 of NC_067492.1, forward strand.
AGAAAATTGAGCTTTTACAGCTAAAGAATAGGAGGCCTTCCAGTAGAACATGAACTTGTATTTTAAACTAGAATTAGTAAAGGTTGTATTTAGATCTCCCCCTGCTTTCCTCTTGGTCCTAATCCTGTGGATTACACCAATGTGAAGACATGATCGATCAACCACCCATTCATTTGTGGGCCTGTATACTCAAGGAGAAGGAAGCCATGACAGGTGCTTCCCCCAGAGAACTGAGGAGACCACCAGAGAGGGCACAGGTAACTGCAGATGAGCAAAGTGCATCTAAGACTCCCAAACAGTACTATGCCTGTTCTAATCATGGCATGATAAAATTATGTTTGATTTGAGACTATAGATCTCCTGGATCATACTGGCAGCCATTTTTCCAACCGGAGTCAAGAAGCTATCACTCACTCTGAGATGGTGAATCTATTAGAGCAAGGTCAGAAGGCAAGCTCACTTAGATTGGACTCTTAAAGAAAGCCTTACCCAAGACACACTACAACTATGAAGACAAAAACAGGAAGCGATGTGTTTCAGGGACAATAGCCAATTCCTACTTTCAAAAATTCATGTGTACACACGAAAGAAAAGTTGTGTCACTGTGGTGTCAGGTTCTTTCAACTCTACTATTGCTGTTGTGCATACTGTAGTATAATATATATAACATATATACATATATACATACACACACATACAAATACACACATACTATATATGAGGTTTTGTATACCTAGAAAATTGGACCTGAAACGTGCCTCTAATTCTTCCAAACTTTGACTAAGAATGAACTGTTGGAGAAGCCTAATTTTGTCTACCTGACCCAGGTACCCATTAATTCAGTCATTACTTATTAATGACCTATGCATTGTGAAGCCTTGTGCTCAGCAGTGGGATTCAGTGCATACCACACACACCCCCCTCCCCGCCCCGAATCTTAGGCACTTATCACAGGGGTCGCTACAAATAAATAGGAATTTCTGGGTCGATCACCTGGGCTTTGGAGAAGAGGCACGTGATGGCTACCAAGAGAAAAGGAAGACAAACAATCTTGACTGAGGATCAGCCTTCTCTAAGATCTGCCAATAGAGCTGAGATCCAACACAGTAAGGACAATGAGCCTGGGGAAAGGCTTTAGGAAAGGTAGCAGAAGAGACTAGGGCTGTGTGTATAAAGCCTGTATGATGGTCTCAGCAACTGAACAAAGACCCCGTGGCTTGTGGGTAGACTGTAGTGGCATTGGTGAGTCCCACACAGAGGCTGCCGGCCCATCAGAAGGCCTCGCTTGTGCTTAGTCCCTGTAGCTGTGGCAAGCCACTGAAGGATGTTAGGCAAGAGAGAGTCATCTCCATATCCACCACATTGACACTTTCTAGAGAGGAGCAAAGATCAAAGATCAAAAGGTTGTGGTGAAACCGGCTGGAGACATAGTGATATTCAGAGCAAAAATTAAGGTGGCTCAGGTGGGTGCTGCCATCAGAGGTGGGAGAAGCAGGCAGACACCAGACACAGTGAACAGAATCAAACCTGCGTCTGAGGGAGGGATGAAGCCAGCCAGAGAGAAATTGGGAAGAACACCAAGCGGGGAGGTCCAGGGATGGAGAGCTTTAGTTGAGTTGGAAACTGTGAAATCTGGGATGCCTTTCAGACACACAGGAAAGAGAGCAGGTAGACAGCTGGGCCTGTAGCTCAGGAGCTTGTGTGTGTGGGGGGGGGGGGGAGGGGGCGGGTAAACAAAGGGACTCATGTGAGTCGCTGATGGCCAGGAGCAGAGAGGAGATCATTATTGAAGATAAAGTTTCACATAAAAAAGCACCTGAAGTGCTAAGGAGCACAGACTAGGCTTAATACGCCCTCTTTCCCTCTCCCTCCCCCTCTTTCTCCCCCTCCCCCTCTCTCTCCCCCTCCCCCTCCCCCTCCACTCTCTCTTCCTCTCCCCCTCTCCTCTTTCTTCCTCTCTCCCTCCCCCTCTCCTCTTTCTTCCTCTCCCCCTCCCCTCTTTCTTCCTCTCTCCCTCCCCCTCCCCTCTCTCTTCCTCTCTCCCTCCCCCTCCCCCTTTCTTTCTCTCTCCCTCCCCTTCCCCTCTCTCTTCCTCTCTCCCTCTCCCTCCCCTTTCTTCCTCTCTCCCTCCCCCTCCCCTCTCTCTTCCTCTCCCCCTCCCCCTCCCTTTTTTCTTACTCTCTCCCTCCCCCTTCCCTCTCTCTTCCTCTCCCCTTCCCCCTCCCCTCTTTCTTCCTCTCTTCCTCCCCTCCCTTCTCTCTTCCTCTCCCCTTCCCCCTCCCCTCTTTCTTCCTCTCTCCCTCCCCTCCCCTCTCTCTTCCTCTCCCCCTCCCCCTCCCTTTTTTCTTACTCTCTCCCTCCCCCTTCCCTCTCTCTTCCTCTCCCCTTCCCCCTCCCCTCTTTCTTCCTCTCTTCCTCCCCTCCCTTCTCTCTTCCTCTCCCCTTCCCCCTCCCCTCTTTCTTCCTCTCTCCCCTCCCCTCTCTCTTCCTCTCCCCCTCCCCCTCCCCTCTTTCTTACTCTCTCCCTCCCCCTCCACTCTCTCTTCCTCTCCCCTTCCCCCTCCCCTCTTTCTTACTCTCTCCCTCCCCTTCCCCTCTCTCTTCCTCTCTCCCTCCCCCTCTTCTCCCCCTTCCCTCTCTGTCTCCATTCTTCCCTTCAACAATAGGAATAGGAGTGAATTTAAGCAAATCCCTCCTGGTTCCTCTGAGGGAAAGGAGGCTGCAGCTGATGGCTGTTCTGACCTCTGGGTGCACGGTGCAGATCCAGCACAGCTATGTGACTACATGTAAGATCTGGTTCATTTGGTGTCTTAGTTAGGGTTGTACTGCTGTGAACAGACACCATGACCAAGGCAACTCTTATAAAGGACAACATTTAAGTGGGGCCGGCTTACAGGTTCAGAGGTTCAGTCCATCATCATCAAGGTGGGAACATGGCAGCATCTAGGTAGGCATGGTGCAGGAGGAGCTGAGAGTTCTACATCTTTATCTGAGGGGTGGTAGTAGAAGACTGATTTCCTGGCAGCTAGAACAAGAGTCTTAGAGCCCACATCTACAGTGACACACCCACTCCAACAAGGCCACACCTTCTCATAATGCCACTCCCTGGGCCGAGCATATACAAACCATCACACTTGGCTTTAAATTCTAGAGCTTTTATCTGCTCTCTGCTCTTTTAACGAGGTGTTTGAATTAAGGAGAGAAGTCACAGATGCTGAACCTGCAGGATAATGTCCTCTTTAACTTGACCTTCGGCTGAGGAAAGGCAGACGGAACATGCCTGTGCTGTGCTTACAGGTCTCAGGGAGATGATGTTAGTGGTGCATGTGGCAAACTCTGCCCTGGGAATAATCTTTGGACGCATTTTTCTAAAGTACACAGAAACTAGGGATGTAGCTCAGGTGTTATAGAGCTTGCCCCATACTCGTGAAACCCTGGGTTTAATCTCCAGCACTGCATAAACCAGACATCGTAGCACACACCTGCAGTCCCAGTGGGAGCTGGAGGCAGGAAATTCAAAGATTCAAGGTTCTACACAGCAACTCTGAGGCCAGCTTGGGCTACATAAAATACTATCTCACTTTAAAAAAAAAAAAAAAATGAAAGTGATCTCTGAAATGCCTAATCTCTAATGCCAAAATTATCATGGGGGAATTGCAGCCATGTTTAGTTTCTGGATATTATGACATGATTTCAAGGAACTATGGAGTCAAAACCATTTCCTGTCAGTGACTGTAGCTCTCCCTGTGGGTGACATCACCAGCTTCTTCCTTCCATCAGTCTGACATTCCATGAATAGACTAGCGCATTCTCCTCAGCACCTCTTGCTGTGTTTCACGAATATATCCACATAGTAGAGAGAAATAAAAGATGGGCCACGGGAATCTACAAAGAAGTCATCTCAGGCTCAGTTCACACTGAAACAAAGGGGCCAATCCCATAATAGCTAGTGTCAGTGAGGGTGTAGGATGAAATTATCTCCCTGTAATTCACTGTAGGGTGACTTTTATAGTTCTTCTTTTTTCCCATCCCATCCAACATACTGATCCAATAGCACTTTTAAGTTGCAAAACTGTTAAAACTGCCGATATCATATTCACTCCCGAGCGTGCTGGCTGCGAGTGTTTGAATCTTTCCACCCATCACAGTCGGAATGAAAATAAAGGTATCCATCAGTATTCTAAATGTCACGCTTCAAAGCTCCCAGGCACTCTTTCTTCTGACACCTGATTGGCAGATTATGGCTTTTTGATATCCATCAAATTAATAGATTATGACTTTCTGAATCCAGAGACTAGGCAATTATTGCCACATTCTATCCATAAAGAGATAACTTATTCTTTGTCATCTACCACTTCTCAGAAGTAGACCCCCACCTCCCACCAACACACACCACAATTATAAATAATTCTTTCTTTCCCTCTTTCTTCCCAAGGTGCCCCCAACTTGAGCAGCCATGAAATAATTCAGTTGAAAAAAAAGTGTTAGCACAGAAGATGGCTGACACACATCCTATTTCTCAAAGCTGTCTTCCAAGTTTAAGGATCTGTCATCTAGAATCCCCAGTGAGACCTCCCTTCTGGTCTTATGTTGTCCTAACACAGGGGTTGACCAGGCGTAGCCTTAGGGGTGCAAGAATCAAGGAACTATCAGTCCCAGGTGTCTACTCTTGCTGCTGCCAGCCCAGGCTTTCAGCCTGACACAGAGACAGGTGGAGAGGACAGTCCGCCTCACGAGAAAGCCACCCCCACTTTCGATGGCCATTCGTCTGCCTCACCTTCTTATTCATTTCAAATACCATAAAACTGAAGATGAAAACCAACTGAGCTGACTACAGTTATTAGCTGAGGGCGCATTCTCCAGTCTGATCAGCAGACAGAGGTCTTTAAAAAGCCAATTTAGAAAGAGGTGACATTGAAGTAGGCAATCGTACCAAGCATAGAGGGTGAGAACTGAGGCCAGGTGGACACCCAGCATCCACAGGAAGACCAGAAGAATTTGGTAAGGTTTCCCATCAACTCTCCTCCTTTGGAAAGTGTTGGGATGCTCTGGGGTACCAACTCTCTCTGCTCATGATGGGGACCATCAACAGTAGCAGGATACCCAACACAAATGGTTTCTGTTCTTCCCCTTGTCCCTGGGGTCCACCTTTCCAAGAGTTGGAAGGTAAAGATGATGTCTCTTCTGTAGGCTTAATTAACATGCTAGCACATCATACATGCTAGGGAAAAAATGCCCAAGTGCGCACAATGCCAGACAAGAGACAAAATTTTAACGCGTTTCGACTTGAAAGAACTCGGAAGAGTTGATGCCAGTACAGTTTCTTTTGTTGCCAAGACACCTACACTGAGACGCTTCTAGGGACATAGGAGAAAGCCCATGCCAGCTAGGGCTGCGGTGCAGCTCTGTAGTGTGTAGCATGTGCCAGGCCCTGGCTCCCATGCCAAGTACTGAGAAGAGAGAAGAGAAGGAGAAACCATGCCACAGCTGGGACATAGTTCAATGGCTGAGCACTTAACACACGTGAGACCCTGGGTTCTATCTCCAGTATGGCAAAAAGAAAAAAAACAGAAGGAGGAGATAGAAGAGGGGAGAATCAGGAGCAGTTGGGACTGTGGAATCTTTCTGTGGCTTTTATCCCTACAACCTCCCTGTACCATGCCAATGTGAACACTCTTTTTTCCTGCCCCGAACAATGTGCCATACGGCATGGGGACACGTCCCATCTCAGAAAATATCATGCCCTTCCATTTCATCCTTGTACCTCCACTGTGAAGACTTCATGCCTCCTAGACTTGTTTACACAGCACTCCATCTCTTGGAAGTCTGATGTCTACCAAGGCACGACTGGATCGATGTGTTATCTCCATAAAATCCAAACACTAGTTAAGTGTCAGGGTTAGAGTCACAATTCAGAATGTCTGTGGCCATGAAGAATGTAATTCCATGGCTATTTTTGCTTCTTGGGAGTGTTCCTATAGATCTTTGTTATAATATCATTTTTAATCGCCTGTTAACATGGGAGGCTTCATGGGGATGAATGAATGAATGAATGAATGAATGAATGAATGAAAGAGTGGATGAGTGGCAGAAACAAGGAGTACAGAGAACTGAATATAAGCAGTAGATAGCGACAGTAATCTCCTGAGTTCCCACATGGAGCCAGGCACTCTGTGGGATACCAAGTGGGGCATTTAAAAAGTAAAATATTTCTGCTCCTAAGAGAAAACTGAGGCCTTCCCCCAAACCTATGGAGGAATAAAGAAATCCTATAAGAAACAGTCATGCATGTTAGATGACTCAGTGTGGATAAAGGAAAATAATCACAGGAGAATGGAATCACAGCTTAGGAGCGGCATCCTGTAGGAGGTCCTGAAGGGGGAGATGGTGGACTAATGACTGACCACCTCTGGGTGGAAGTGGGAGATAGGAGGACGCTATGGGGCACAGGACTTGGGAGGAAACTGGGATCTTTGAGTGACATTTGACCTTTGGACTCCCAGAGGTTTTTGCTTAAAAAAAAAAAAACTTTTATTTTATGTACATTGGTGTTTTGCCTGCATGCATGTCTGTGTGAGGATGTTGGAGCCTCTGGAACTGGAGGTGTGAGCTGCCGTGTGGGTGCTGGGAATTGAACCCATGTCCTCTGGAAGAGCAGCCAGTGCTCTTAACCAATGAGCCATCTCTCCAGCCCTGGACTCTCAGAGGTTTTGTCAGTGATAGATATGTGCTTAGGAACTGGCCAAAACTAGCCCGAGGGGCACATTCATAGCATGCTTTTGTTAAAATACTTTTTAAATCTGTTTTTCCTTCTCCAGCCCTGCTTCCAGAATGATGACTGAGACTAGTTATTGAATGCCTAGGCCATAAGCTTCCACCCATTCCCTGACTAGCTCGCCCCCCCCCCACATTCCCCTGAATCTCTTTGTTATACTCTCACTATTCCCAGAATCCTCTCTCTTCCTGCCAGTGTCCCCACCTCTTATTTCCTGCCTCAACTCATTGGCCATCAGTTTTTTTTTTGTTGTTGTTGTTTTTTTTTTATAGATAGGTGATGTTAATAAGTGATCTTCTCTATGTGCCTTTGTCTGGAGCTGAGGGTGATGGTGTATATATGGGAGCTTAGAAGTCAACAAATATAGAAGTCAACAAGAGGTATAGAGGTCAACAGGTATAGAAGTCAACAGTTATTAAAATCAACAGGTATAGAAGTCAACAACAGGTATAGAAGTCAACAACAGGTATAGAAGTCAACAACAGGTATAGAAGTCAACAACAGGTATAGAGGTCAACAGGTATCAAAATCAACAGGTATAGAAGTCAACAGGTATAGAAGTCAACAACAGGTATAGAGGTCAACAGGTATCAAAATCAACAGGTATAGAAGTCAACAGGTATAGAAGTCAACAACAGGTATAGAAGCAACAGATATAGAAGTCAATAACAGATATAGAAGTCAGCAGGTATAGAAGTCAACAGGTATTGAAATCAACAGGTATAGAAGTCAACAGATAATAGAAGACAACAACAGGTAAATTTTTGATTAAAGTCGTCAACAGGTATAGAAGAGGAGCTCCATGAGCCTGCTGCTCTGTCCTACCAGCAATCATGCACTGAGGATTAGTGATGTGTTAAATGGAGAGCTCACAGGTGACCTTTCCGAGGAGTCCATGCCATAATCGTCATTGTTCCCAGGTTATCCAGAGTTTACATGAGGAAGAGGCAAACTCATTCACTAACACCCGCACAGCAGAAGGTAAATTTACAGAGTTAGGATTTGAGCATGGGACTGCCAAGGTTCCAAGGCTGAGTTGCTGGTATTGGAACTGTGATGTTACAGACAAGAAGATTCCTTCCAGAAAGGAGGGAGGGGAAAGTGAGGAGAAACTGGGAAGCCCAGGGGATAAAGAGCTCAGCCAGCTGTCAGAGGGGAGGCACTGGACCAGAGACAGCCAAGAAAAGAGGCATCCTGAGGTACAGCTCCTTTCCCGTTTACTCTCGGGTACCTCTTTCCACTATCAAATGCCTTCTCTTATATAAATCAATAGGCCACCGGTAGGAAAGAAACCCCAAACCACCAGAAAGTTAAATGATTGAAATCTGCAGAAACTTGATTCTGGGTCTGAGAGGTTGAGTTGGGGTACTAAGATCTCAGCAGGGTACTAAAGGACCTGCTGTTGGGGGAGGTGAAAGGGAAAATGAATGGGGGAGGGAGAAGGGGTGTATCTGACCCAAAGACTGGCAAAGACTCTGCTGTAGCACCTACAGTTAAAGTGTGTACTTAGGACTGTTATTAATTTACTCAGTAGATTTACTAGCCTGGGCAAGGAGTGAAAAAGTCTAATTCTTTCTCTAAATATTTGTCTCTTAAAATTTTGATTAAAGATTGTGAAGGTATGTTTGTGAATACCATCTCATCCACTGCCTGGAATATTAGGAGAACGGGGCTTGGTGATTGGCTCATATGACTAGGAGATGGCACTGCTGCCTGGCACCAGAGCACCCAGCTTCATATAGCAGCAAACATTGTTGTCTTGCCCATGGTGAAACATGACCTCATAATCTCATCAAATCAAATCCTTCTGGACCTCTCGATTTGTAACTCAGAGAGCTGAGTTCTTTTCTCGGTTTTAGGCAAGTTGTTTTCAGGTTGCAACATTCACCTTGGTTTTAGATAAAAGTTGCACTGTGCCTCCAACAGACACAATCTCTACTTCTATGCCTTTGCACCCATGCCCATATAAACACCTTTGAAGCCACACAGGAAGACGTACAGTCTTCTGTGTAGTGCCTCCACCCACACAGCTACAGAGAAGTCACCGTCCACACTGGGATGAGATGAGATAAACTCTGTGAATGACACCCAGTAAACTCACTGACTCTCAGGTGTATGAAAGCGCTTGCATCTTCATCAGAGCAGCCATAGCTACTTGGGGGAGACTCCCAAACTGGGGCTTGTTTAACCATTGACTTTCCCTCACAGGAAAAAAGAGTGAGAAGAATCATCTGACCCTGACTTGAGATGCTAGCCTAGTTCCTGCTAGACTTCCCCTACTTAGTTGAAATTTTGTCCAAGCTGCAGGTGGTTGCTTGATTTCCAAGAGGCGCAACAGTGTATCAAATGTGGGCGCTCAGGCGAAGTAGAGTGTAACTATGTAGCTAAGGAAAAGTCCTTATCCATATTAGGGTGAGTTTTTAGTTGGCTGGTTGTTTTTTTGTTTTTATTCTTTGCTTATCCAGCTGTTTTGGGGTTAGCTACGCTCTCTAGGGAGGCCCAATACACTTTTTTGGGTTTGCCAAACTGAACTTTGTTGAAATCACACTCTGGCCCGTCGTTAGGGCTCTACCTGGCGGGAGGCAAGAACAGGCATTTGTTTACCATTCCCTGGAAGAGGTTCACACAACAGATCCACAGCACCTGGCGCATGGTAAGTCATCACACAAGCATCCTTGCCCTGTTGAAATTGCCCGTTTTCTCTTCTTCCCACCAGGAGACACCGAGAGGCAAGCCCATCGGGAAGGTACTCCGCCTCCAGGATGCAGAGCAGAGGCAGCCAAGATGAGAGCGCTTTGTTTATATGGCAGGTACTAAACAGCTGCTCCTACACATTAGAGCCAGATGTTCTGTAATGACAGGCAACATTATGCTCAGCTCCGATTCCCCCTGAACTCCCCCACTGATGAAAAATGACGACGCGCAGGAGATGATTTATGGACGGGAAATCCACGGCTGTGTCTTTAAGGCTCACACCTTACTCCCTCCCTCAAGCAACATGCCAGTCTACACACTCCAAGCATTGCCAATGTCTACCCCATTCTGAGAATCTTTTCCAGGCTCTTGTCCTATTCATAGCTCCACCTGTCCTCCTGGGAGGTCCCCTGCATGGCTTCCCGGCTGAAACCCTGGTAAGCAAAACCGGCCTCTATACTAACAAACATGATTTAGAGAGGTGAATTTTAACTGATCCCAATTCACTGTGGCTTTTGATTTTGCTTTATACATTTTCTTTTTCTTCTCACCTCATAGCCACAGATAGGCAAAAGATAATCTGGGGAAGAAGAGCAGAAAAACAGTGCAATCCCACCTATCTTCCTTCCCCTGTCTCTCCTGTCTCTCTCTTTGTCTGTTCTTTTCTGTCTCTGTTTCTGTCTCACTGTCCTTCTGTGTCTCCCTCCCTTTTCCCTCCCTCCTTTCCCCCCTCTGTCCCTTCCCTAACAGAATCTTGCTCTGCAGCCCATAATGACCCCCTTCTTTCTAGCTATACCAGGCTCATCTTGAACTCTGGGCCTTGAAATCTGGCCTCAGCCTTCTTACCACACCTGCCCACCTGTAGCCTCTTAACCTCGGGCCATGGCAGCCATTGTGCTAACACTCCTGTGAAGCCTTGCCTATGTCCCAGTACCAGATGGTAGCAAGGTTCTGCCCTGGGGAGTGAAGCAACAGGAAGTCAACTATTTTGGGGGACACGGACAGAGCTCTCCTTCTCTTTATTAAGCTTCCCATCGATCCACAGAAACTGGTAGAGGACAGCCTGATAGGAACATGAAGGATTGAGAACCCGGGCAGAGCCTCTAGCTTGGAGGCAACCAGAAGTTACGCAACAGCACCGCCTTCCTACTTAATCTGTTCCTTAAGCCAAGCCAAGAATGATGGTCATCTTACAGCTTCTTTTGACCTTCTTACAAAAGGAAAATGCACAAATGGGAGAAAATCTCCCATACCAAGTGAACAGGATACAGCTTTGCCAATGGGTCCGGAAGAAATAGGATGTGAACCGCCTTACGAGACTCATTCATCAAGGCTCTCAGTAGAGGTCAGGGCAACAGACTTTTCAAGCCTCCCAACTCAGCTGGGGTACATCACACCAGAGAGAGTGATTATCGGGGGAGCAAATGGTTCAGCCCAATTATATATGCTTAATTGATCTACATTCTAGGGGGCATATTCTTATGGAAAAGGTTTGCCAGCTAATCACAGGAGAAGAAACGGCATCTTAATTGGGTGGCACTGCACTGGGCGGTATTACAATTAGTTACAATGTCTAATAAGTTATCTATAATGCTTTTAATGAGAAACATTTAAGTCCTTCTGGAATTTTTCCAGTCAAATTAATTCTCGGGACTGGAGACAGTATTACAAGGAATGTTATCGGACTTACAATTAAGTCACTACTAGAACGTGTCACTTAAAATAAAAGGCTCCATGGCTAAGCCAGGAAGCGCCCACTGTTTCCTATGCAGACGTTATCAGTGTAGCACGAGATAAGACATATCATGCGAGAGTCCAGTTTTGGTGAGCTTGATAGTGTAATGCAACCCTCATGGCTTGAAAGGCCAGAACTGGGACCCTAAAGGGATTGTCCTTGTGTCTGTCATCTCCAAGTCAAGTGTCCCTGTCTGCTACTGGAGGAAGAAATGGCATCCCCCTGGAATCACATGACAGCTTGGGATGGGGTTCCCATCCCACTAACTCAGAGCTGCAGAAATACCCTGGGAACTAGTCTGTAACTCCCCTGGATTAGGTCTCATCTATGAAGCTTACTGAGTCAGTTTTGTATGGATGCTAGTGAGCAGGCCTGCTCTGAGAGAGGTGCACTGTGGGTAAATTCCTAGGTTAACAGACCTGTTAGCATCTCTCCCTTCCCCAGGAAGATGCTCCTGTATCCTAGAAACACTTCTCACTGGAAGCCCCAATAGGCACAGGTTTGATTTCAGAACAAGGGCTGACACTGTCTCTGTGCTACCACCACACCTTAGCTACCCTTACTCTGTCCCCAAAAGGAGGAGTGAACCATGACACAGCTTAGAACAACCGAAAGGTCCCACTAGCTAACAATCCCTTGGGCTACAATCTCAGAGGAGTCCCTGAGTCACCCAGGAAGCTTATTAAAGCAGACCCCACCCACTCTAAGGAATTTTGAATCTGTAGGTCAGAAGCAGAGCCCTGAAGCCTCCTTAAACTCAGTGACATCCAAGGGGAGACTGAAAGCCATAGCTCAGATTGCTGCGAAAGGCAAAACTGCTGCCCAAAGAGTTGCTCTGGGTTTCATCTTGAGGATGAGAACTGAGCCCACCCTATTGGTGCAGTGTGTTAGCATTCCTTCTAGGCTCCGCCCTGAGAGAGGGTAAGAGAGTAAGAGGGTAAGAGAGTGAGGAGGGGGCAAATAACCCCTTTTATAGTAAGTCAGGTATACCTGCCTGTTACCAGGTAACTTTGGGGCGGAGCCTAGAAGGAATGCTAACACAGCATGCATCATTATCAACTTCTTGCATCACTTAGGAATGAGGTCAAGTCCAGCAAAACAAAAGAAAAAACAGACATGACGCTGTATCTGGGGAGCCTACGACCGCTCACAGCATCTGGACTTGGTGGTCTCTGTTAACTCTTTCTCAGCATGGAGATCAGGATCCACACTGTGACCAGGGCTGTGGGACACCAAGAATGATAAGTCTTATATCCCAGGATTTAGCAGCACACTTGGACTGGGGAGCTACAGTGGCCATATACTGCTGCGTATGACAGTGTTGGCTTCCTGGGTAGCCCAGCCCCGTGCCCCTGGAGCCGTTCCACACTGTCTACTTGGTATTCATGGCTTCGGGTGCACAGATGAGTTCTTCAGACTCTCAGTACAGCCCTGGGAAATGGCCTGGCAATAGATGGAGTAACATTCTAGTAGAGACGAGAACTTGTGTTAATATTAGGTCAGCCTGACAAATACAGGTGTTTCTGGAAATCTGTATTAAGCTTTAACTTATCTCATTTCCAGACAGCTTTGAAAGCGGAGCATAAAAAGATTGAAAGGCTCCCTGACAACACGGTCATAAATGCTGCATGCGGCGGCGGCAGCAGCAGCGGCTGCAAGGCGCGGGAACAGGGAGGCCCCGGCGGACAGACATAAGCAGGAGTGAGAATCAGCAGCGGCTGGAGGCTTCGGGACCTCTCAGTAGCAACTGTGGGTTTGTGCCTGCCTCCGACTCCATGGAAGCACCACCTCAGAACCCCCACTCCAGTGCCCAGACTCCACTCTGCGTGGCTTCTGCCCAGCTTGGAAGGGACCTCTGGTGGTAATTGTATCTTCACGGGTCTGAGAGCCCCTCGCCTCCAGCCCTGGGGCTTTCTCCTTGACTCGAGAAACTGATCACAGAGGTGATGCCCAGAGGTGTCAGTGAAGGAAAACTGCAGGGTAAATTTTTGAGCAGTAGAAGATGGGAACAAATGTGCGGCCATGTTTTTTCCATACCTGTGGAGGAGGCTTCGGAGGGAGAAATTCCCTGCACGATCAATGTGTTACACTCAAACATGGTGCAATAGCTGTCCACCACTTCACTCCTCTCCTCCTTCACACCGGCTCCCCAAAACTGTCCTTCCCGGTGCAAGGGAAAGTGTAAGACCTCTTTTGTGGGGCTGAGCAAAATGGTGGCACCTCATCCTTGTTCTGTGCCTCAGATGGATATAGTGAGACATGGGAGAGGAGATCACATAGGAGGCCATGAGCAGCCTTATGTCCCAGTGATGTGCTCACTTCCCAGTGACAGACACAGAACCACATGGGTTTAGAACTCTTGGAGTAGGCAGGATGGAGGCCATGGGGTTTGAGGGTAAGACAGGGTTAGGATCCTGAGAGTGTCTGGTTACAGCATTGCTGTCCACCAATCACTATTGAGCCTTTTTCTACGCCTGTCTGTTTTCAAACACCTTATTTGACCACTGGCTCATCAGCAAGAACATCACTGCCAGAACACCTTAACTTCTGCCGGAACAAAGCTCGCCGAATCTCTGTCTTTTGCCTCGGTTACACTGCAGCATCCCTGAGCTTGGAGACAACAGACAGCCCTCAGCACTCCACTTGGGGGGCACTGGATAGAGCAAAACTGACAATGAGACACCCCCAAATGGGGAGTGTGTGGCATTAAATGACCCATGCTTGCTTCTAATAGGAAATCTAGAAAGAGAGAGCAGAAAGTCTCCGTATTTACACGCCGCAGGAACGTATTTACTTGTGCATGAGAACTGTCCGTTTCCATTTTACTCATGTCTGCAGACCAGTTAGAAGCCGGGAGTAGACTCTGAGCTCTCAAATAAAGCTGAGCATGTGAGTTTATATAGAAATACAGAATTCGTCATAATGAGGCCAGCTAAAGACACACGACACACACATATATATGCATACATGGGCACATGGGCACATGCACATGCACATCTACAGGTCTAGACACACCTGTTATGTACACATACATGTTCATATATATATATACACATACACACATACATGTACACATCTATATATATATATATACATGTTGATACATATACACAGATATACATAAGCACACATATATACACATGCCTGCACACATATCCACATGTATATACACATACTGGTACATAGCATTTATGGAACTATATTTATGTCTAAAATGCTTTGAGCTTATGCCTATATCATATGTGCTCAGTAAAATTCATGTCACGCTACCTGGTCATTGCTTCACATGGAAGTCTGTGACTAATGGGAGAAAATCCACAGTTTTGTTAGCCAAACACTATGGATGAATTGTAAGCATAGTCAACAGGCAAGAATTAACAAGATTATCTTCTCTTTGAAAAAAAAATCATACCAAGAAATTAAAGCCACTTAAAAGAAATACAGGAGAAAACCTTGGCTTGTCCCTGCCTGGCATCAGCTGCATAGACTCACAGGCTCAGAAGAGCGGCTGGTGGTCTCTCCTTCCTGGGTCTGACAGATTCCCAGTGTGTGTGCTTGGTCGGCTGGACAGCAGCTGGGGTTCGAACCTCCAGCACAGTGTTCTGAGCTGCAACCGAGCTGCCCTAAGCCCTTAATCTCAAAGCTCCTAGGTACTACCGTGAATCACCAATCAGCTAACTCCAGCCACTGTCAGAGGGACAGAGGGACGGAAAGGAATGAAGTACACTGACAGAACTCTGGATAGTATATGAGCTGGAAAAATAAAAGGTAAACAGTGATCCTCTCTCCTCAAGGCAGCTACTGGTGTGCATCCTCCTGTCCTATGTCTCCATGTCTAAAAGGATGTGCACATGTGTGTGAAAGCCCACTTGCTTCTAAAGGTATCGCCTTGACAATTCACAAGGGACACGACACCTTGGCACATCAGAGGATTTCTTGGAGACTACTGCGAATCTCCCATTCTATGGGAGGGCACAGCATGGTTGCTGCAAGCCACAAGTGTCCTACATACCTGCGTGAGGTTGCAGATATCCTGGATTTGCTCAGTAGCCACTAGCCACATGTGACTACTAGCACCTCAAATGCTTCCTGTGACCAAGACATCGGATTTAAATTTTTTTTTCATTTTGCTTAAGAAAATTTGTACACGGTCCCAACATGCCTAGTAGCTATTCTATCAAACAGTGTAGAGTCAAAGAATCCCTTAAAAGAAAAGCCTATGGGGGCTTGAGATGGCTCAGTGGTCTGCTCTTCTGAAGGTCCTGAGTTCAAATCCCAGCAACCACATGGTGGCTCACAACCATCCATAATGAGATCTGATGCCCTCTTCTGGTGCATCTGAAGACAGCTACAGTGTACCTACATATAATAATAAATAAATCTTATGTGTGCTCTAGGAACAGTGAGTGGAGCTCCTCTGGTCTGCATCCACTTCTATTAGGACTTAAGAAAGAAGAGCGTAGCCGGTGGGTGGGGAACAATCTTACAGCACAGGTCGGGGGTTAGGTTGAGGGGGTTGCTCTGCATTTAACACTCTCACTGGAGAGCGGCACGGCTGCCCTGCAGCGTGTCCAACAGGTGTGGACCTTCTAGAAAGTGTTAATGCTAATCTCCAGGCTTGCAGTGTCTCAGAGGACCTAACTAATCCCCCACTTGAGGAGAAGGGTCCGTCCGCTGGCTGCCTGGCTTGAGGAGGAGCTGGTAGCAACCTTTTCGCTCAGTGCTCACAGTAATGGATCATTAATAGCTCCCTCGTATTAAACCGTGACACGCAATATTTGAGGCTCTTCCTTAATGTCTCCCAATTACCCATTCCTATCAGTTTCTGCCCATCCCCCACCCGAAGCACAAATAGCGCCTTGGCTGCATTTCGGGTTAATTAGGCCGTGGTCAGAACTTATCTCAGAGGATGAATGGTGCGTGTGTCCTCATGTCGTCTGCATCTCCCTGCAGCCCACTGAGGGAGAACTGAGTGCCAGTCTTACTGGGACAACCAGCTCACTGACACTGGGCTGGCCAGGGAAGAGAGAAAGCAGGGGTCATGGACAGCTCTGTCCCTTTAATATGACACATTACTCTGGCCCCTGGGCAACAGCCACATTTCCAACAGCCACCTTCCTGGACCCACTTTAAAGTGGCTTCTGCCACACGCTTGGGAGGCAAGAGGCTAGATTTTTGGCTTTCACAGCTTAATAGATTTTTTTTTTAATCTTAATGAATATTAAATCCTAACCAGCTACATCATTCCAACAGCTCATCTTGGGCTGTCTTTGTTAACATCCACACATATTTCACCTTTATTGCCGGAACGCAATTGTAGCTGCATCAACAGACCTCTAAATAAAAGAAGGGGGAGGCGAACAAACATCACCTGCTCAGCCGAAAACCCTACAAATCAACGCGTTTTCTTTCTTCCGTGCCTCTGTCTGCGTCAGGAAATGCACATTGTACCAGCGATGTCATTAGACTGGGGGTTAGAATAGGAAGAAACACAGCGTAACCTTCCAGCAGATCTGGATGTCCACCCTGGGGACCTCTTATCCATTCAGCTTGGCCTCTGGCCTCTGAGTGTTTCTGTGTGGTCAGGGCTTGCGCTGACTTTGTTTCTCTTACTGACTGGGGATCCCTGTGAAGTTCTGCCTTCCCTCACCCTGGCAGCTGCAGCTGAGACCGGGCTCCACAGTAAAGAACTGTAGTTTGTCAGTCGTACTTGGTTGATAGACAATTTGGTCATCACCCCCTGATGTGGCCACATTTATCTTAACTCCTGTGTGTGTGGGTGTGTGCTGTGTATTTGTGTGTATTGTGTGTGTTTGTGTGTGTGTTGTGCGTGTTTGTGTGTGCTGGGCAGTATGTGTTTATGTGTGGTGGGCAGTGTGTGTTTGTGTGTCATGTGTAGTATGTTTGTGTGCAGTGGCAGTGTGTATATGTATGCTGTGTATTGTGTGTGTGCGGTATGGTGTGTGTCTCTGTGTGTGGTGTGTGTGCCTGTGTGTGGTGTAGTGTGTAGTGTGTGTGTGTGGTATGTGTGTGTGTGGTGTGGTGTCTGTGTGTGGTATATGTGTGGTGTGTGTGTTTATGTGTGGTGTGACCTGTGTATGTTATGTGTAGTGTATGTATCTGTGGTGTGTAGTGTGTATTTGTGTATGGTGTGTAGTGGATGTGGTGTGTATGGGGGGTGGGCAGTGTATGTTTGTGTGTGGTGTATAGTGTGTTTGTGTGTGGTGGGCAGTGTGTGTGTATAGTATGTACTGTGAAGTGTGTGTGTGTGGTGTGGTGTGAGTGGGTGTGGTATGTGTGTCTGTCTGTGGTATGTGTATTTGTGTGTGGTGTGACATGTGTGTGTAGTGTGCATATATGTAGTGTGTGGTGTATGTATGTGTATTGTGTGTAGTGGGTGTGGTGTGTGTATGTGTGTGTGTCTGTGCATGTGTGTGGTGTGTGTTTTGTGTGTGTGTGTACAATATTGAATGTGTGTGATCCTACACACACCCACATACTTAAATCAAGAGGCTCCCTAAGTACAGAGGCTGGTGTCACCTTCTCTCTCTCTCTCTCTCTCTCTCTCTCTCTCTCTCTCTCTCTCTCTCTCACACACACACACACACACACACACACACACACACACACACACACGTGTCCTAGTAGCATCTTATGAAAGCCAGATCCTCCACCAGCTGGTTCCAATCTATAGGATAAATGCAGTCTTGTTTGCTGCCTTTGAAGGCTGACTTCATTCTCCAAGGCTGTTAATACAACCTCCCGACTACAGTTTTGGTTTCTACTGAATGGCTCTGCTATGACTTCTACCACCCTTCAAAAATAATGTCGTTCCCAGTGGGAGGCAAGTTTGTTCCCTTACCAGCCCCCATCAATAGGACACATGACACACTTTCTGGAGTGTTCTGTTTGCTTCCATGGTGAGGATATGGGGAGGCTCCTGGGGCCTAGTGAGCAGACACCAGGCACTGTGTCAAGGACAATCCCCACCACAAAGACTCAGTTGGCCCCAAACAGCAACTGTGCTAAGGTGGAGAGACAAACCTGCCTCGGGCTTACCTCAGGACTAATCAGGAAATGTTTATAGTTGTCAAGTCTGTCTTGTTCCCCATCACCTTCATGGAGCTGCAGAGCTGGGCCTGGGGTGTTTACAGACAAGGTAATTTGTTTCCCCAGGATTGTCTCTTCTTCAGCGACCACTCCTAGCAGAAGAGCTATGACGTTGAGTGCTTGTCAGAGTGAGCCTGAGCCATTTCCTGTTATTTACAGGATCATATTAGTTTATGCCAGTTTTGATTTGGGAGCAGGCTACACACAAGCCATTCTTCATGACTGCACATAAGTGCACACAGGGATTTATGAATGGACTGGCACTCTCTCTGTGTGCTGTGGCCTTTCTTGACATTCTGTGTCCTACTCCAATCCTTAATACAGGGTCTCTTAACTGAACCTGGGTCCAGAGAGCCCCAGTGATCTTCCTACATCTATCTCCCCAGTGCTAGGGTTAAAGTCACACATGCAAATACATTCGTTCAGTCCTGGGGATTGAACTCAGGTCATCAGGCTGGGCAGCTGGTGACTTTACCTGTTGAGCTATTTACACTGGCCTTGTACAGCCAGCAGACTAGGAGGATGACTGAGAACTGGAGATCTGGGGCCACCAGTGGCATGACACACTGGGTGTGTGGCTCTGGGATACTTCACTGATGGGACAGCTATGGTCAGTGTCAGTCTTGAAGCTCATGAGAGAAGCAAACACCAGAAAGAGCTTCTCTCTGGGACAGGTGCATGGCGCCTTCTGCCTTCATCTGGGTTGGCGTCTGTTCTTGGCCCTCAGCTCTCCCCACATCCCAGAACGTGAAAAGAGTCTTATTTTCACTTACGGCAGTTCTCCTAACAGTTCAGCATTTATATCCTTACCCACAACCCCTTCCGCCGAGCATGTCTGCCCTCACATAAAAGTTGTCAAACATTTTAAATGTTATTAAATTGTCCAGTAAATGGGAATGCCCAAAGAAGTGAGCCAATCAATCAGGATTATGCCTGAGCTCCAAAAAGACAGGAGGAAACCATTATTAAGTTTCCGGATATTGTGCCTCCTCTCCCACACAGCCTTTATCTAAATCGTCATTTAATTGGCAGCCTTCAGCACTGTCAGAATTGCATTCTGAGAACCCAGAGAAGTTTTCAAACATTCTCGCAACGTTACGTGCTTGACTCAAAACTACTCAAGGGAAAAGAATGATCCTTTCCCCTGGAGACTGAGGAAGGCTGAGTGAGTATCACCAGGACTGTTAGAAATTGACCTGCAGTCAAGCAAAAACTCAACTCAGGCCACAGAAACTCAAACCAGACACATCCTGAGTTTAAGGCACAGAGAGCTGGCCCTGCTGTCTCTTCAGATGCTTCAAGGCTGACACTTGCAGAAGCTCTCCTAACAGTAGGACATTTATATCCTTACCCACAGCCCCTTCCCCCTCTGGGAGCAAGAATAGTTCCCTTCTATCTCTGTGCCCCTGTCTGCTGTAAGTATTTCTGAAACACCCGATATAGTTGGGTCTATAGGAGAGTCAGCCCTCAGGCCAGAGCACATCCTTCTAACTAGATCCTGGGCTGGAAGAAACCTGCTTTTCCTTCATCACTGTCCAAACTCCACCATTCATTAAGTCCCATTGGCTGTTCAGCATCTAAGATCCTCTATGGCCCGTGTCCTTTCCTCTTCTCCTTCTGGAGTCTTATGAAAGACACCTTAGGAGCCTCTTCTTGGACCCTCCACAAAGGTACAGTCTGCTAATTAGTACTTGATGTTTCTCTGCTGCTTATCCAGGAGCACATTGGGATGTAGCTCAATTAGTGGAACCCTTACCCAGCATGTACAACTCCCTGGGTTCTATCCCCAGCAATGTGTCAAAGGCACGTGATCTCGGTACCCAAGAGGTCTCAGAGAAAACCTTCCCAATCCTCTTTGCTTTTTACACTCTTTCTGTCCCCTCTTCTAAAATGCTCCCTGACCCGTAGGTACAGGGAGTTGTTTTGCAGATGTAACCTTTGGGACTGGGCTCCAAAACTTTTCACTTTGGTTGTGGTTTTCTATAGTGGTTGCCATCTATTGCAAAGAGAGGTTTCCTTGATAAGGGATTAGGACTACCTATGGCTATAGGGACAAGTATTTGAAATGTAGTTAGGGGTTGTACTGGTTTAGTAAAGTGGTCATTGTAGAGTCTCCCCCCAAGATCACTAGCCTTGGGCTAGTTAGCAAGGTTTTCAGTACTAGGTATGGTACTTCTTGTTGAGAAGGTCTTAAGCCTCTGTTGGTTACTGCCAAGGTGTGTGTGTGTTACTACTGCACTCCCCGGGTTGTTGCGCCATGCTGGCTGTTGTTTTGGTTCATGGTTGTCATGGCTGGGCTGCCTCCCTTCTTTTGGATGATTTCATGGTGCCTTCTGAGTCTCGGGAGGGAGATGCTCAGGTCAGTTCATGCTTAGAGACATCTGGGCCCTGTGCCTGAAGTGCACAGGTCTTTAGCAATAGGAACTTATCTTCAGTCCCTGGGGTGGAGTGGGACAACCAAGAGCAATATCGATAGTCTACAATGTTTTAGGAGCCTCTTGGGCAACCTTGCATTTTGGTGGCTTCTTGATCCCCAGCCTCTGTGGCAGCCTTGCATAAGCTGACATGTTCATGTAAAGAACATACAATGCTCAGCATGCACTACATTTTTTTTTTAACATCTTTTGCTCAGCTTTATTTAGTGGGCTTCAGTCATGGAATGGATCTTGCATTCCAACTGAAACTCATGGAAGGTCAGGGGTCCTTCAGAGACTCTCAGTTGTGGGTGCCTCCGGGGAGCTAAAAGGCTTTAAAAGTCAGCTCTTTTAATTAGGAAAAAAAAGCAAGCAGAATTCTAGATTAGAGCAAACGAGTGACATGGGCTTGCCAATCAACCTCAGAAGCTTTCTTGACTGGTTTGCTTTCCAGAATCAGGGACTGTTCCACCAAGTGGAATCAAAGGCCAAGCTCACCCAGCACAAGCTAAGTATGGATTGTAATGACATCAAAGGGAGATCTCCAATGACTCAAGATACAGTGGCAGCAACCACCCAACCACTTGAATGGCTTTCTGAGGCTGTCAATCAGGAAGAAGTAGAAAGAACATTGGGTCTCAGGTGACCAAGCTCCACCCATCTTGTCATCAATAGAAAGCTCATCCTGGCCTAAGTGAGAACGACACCCTCTGAAAGTGGCCAGAAGACTTGCTATGTTCCCATGACTCTCTATGGCCTGGGAGTCACCTGTGACAGTCCACAGTGACAAGCTTTTCCGAAGCCCTGAAATCTGCAGAGAAACGGAGTGCTGACTTCACACCCTGGTGTCTTCTCTGCAGAATAAGAGGGTTCTTTGGAAAACACAGTGACTTCAGCAAGTCTCCAGGGTACCTGTCTGAGGTACTATATCATGGCTGAGCCTGACCATGACAGGCAGAGGAAGGGAGCTGACATAGGTCACTCCAGAAAGTCACTGCTTACAAATCAAAAGTAAAAGTTGTGGCCTTCAGGAAGACAACAGGCCCTGATAGCATTCTTCTGAGCAGACAAAACTGGTCGTTCCTAAATTCTCAAGTCAAATACCACCTTCCCTTCTGTGCCTCCCTGGACTAAGCCAGCACCATGCAGAACCCTGCTTCAAGCAGCCTGGCCAGTGGTCAGTACCAACAGCCTATCTCAAACCTCAAGGTCGAGGCTATTCTTACTGGAACATTACTTAATCTTGTTCCTTTGGAAGGTACAATGGGGCCAGTTAAGCCCAGTAGCTTCCCTGGTAGTCCCTGTGTAGCCCTGTTCCAGTGCATTACCTTCTCTTAGTGTTGTTCTCCTAACAGACTTAAGAAAGTGAACAGTGAATTCCTTTTCCTGACGCTAGCCAGAAAGCAAGTAATGATGAGACATACACGGTCAATATTCTCTCCCAATTAAATGACAACTCTGTGGAGTCAGGAGACCTGGACTCAAATCTTGGTTCTGCCAACTGTACACTGTCACATAGTGTATGTGAGAACATAGCTGGGTACTAGACATATATATACACGGTACTCTATAAGTATTGATTTGGTATATGAGCATTTATCAAGTACCATATATGTGTTTATTAGGATACTTCTAAATTAATGCTTGTTACAACACAGAAGAAGGTGCTGATTTTAGTCTGACCATCAAAAAAAAAAAAATTAAAGTCCTATCCTTGAGGGACCATCTCAAGCTGCCAATGTCCCTCCCATGTAACATAAGCCCCTACCACTCCAAACTTACACTCTACCCACAGGTGTCTAATGAGTGCATCTTCTCCTAGTTCCAAAACCATGCAAACATAAGCATCTATAAGATATGACTCAACACTACCGAAAAGCCCACAACATGCCTCTTGACTTCTTCTGTCTTTTCTATCCTTTATCCTAAATTTACAACTTTAGTTGCTCCTGAACTTGTCTCTCTGGGCAGACCTTCAGTTTGAGCTCCTCTTGTGCAAGCTCTAGCCTTACTTAGAGGATATCTGGGCCACTCAACACACTAGGAACTGTAGTATCATGTAGATCAGTCCTGAGTATCTTCTCTAGTGCCTCGGAGAAGAGGCATCCTTGACAGGGCAAAGAGGAGAATAGCACAACAGGAGTGTAGAGCTGGCTTTCTGGAGTCAATATTGGGAAGATGAGAGGGACTCAGACACAGAGAGAGATGGTAAGTCAAACCTCTTCATCCCGACAACAGGAAGTCTTGGTGGGGGAGCAAGATAATCCAGCACCAAGCCAGCCCAGCAGGGATTGCACTAAAAAAGGCCAAGTGGTCAGGTTAATAAGGCTTTTAGGATTCCTCATGCCAAGCCTGCTGTGCTCGGTCCTCTCCGAGCACCAATTATAAGAGTGTAAAACTTTGTGGACCGGAGAAAGGGCACCAAGTTCATGGCAGTACCAGGAACTGATGGCTCTTCATCCGCCCCCCCCCTCTGACCCTCCCAAGTTCTTACTGCTTGCTTCTACTGCCTGCTAACTACCTCTCAACTCTTCAGTGGTGGGCAGGATCCATTTATGAATGCTTCCCTCAATACAGCAAAAGGAAAATTCAGCCTAGCCTGTTTCCTTATTGCAGACTTCAGAAGGCTAGCTCCCAAGAATTAAAGCTGCCATACCAAATCCTATTGTCTACCCCCACAAAGATGGTTACTTCCTGTGGCATCTCGTGCAGACTGGGGCTCCAGATGTGCTTTCTCAGGATGTACTGGGTAACCAAGCTTCTGTTTCTTGACTCATAGCTTGGGGTTTCCAGGACATGACATGAATGAGTGTCTAGGACAGTGGTTCTTATCCTGTGGGCTGTGACACCCTTTGGGGATGTGATAAGCTTTCTCAGGGGTCACATATCAGATATCAGGCATAACAGATATCTATATTACGATTCATAGTAGTAGAAAAATAGCAGTTATGAAGTAGCAATGGAAATACTTTTATGGTTGGGGTTACCACACATGGGGAACTGCATTAAAGAGTCACAGCATTTAAAAGCTTGGGAACCACTGGGCTAGGAGTTCTGCTCAGTTTCCACCCAGAGGGTACCAGGCAGGCACTGGCTGAGCTTTTTCACAGACGCCAGTTAATCCTCTGGGGAAAAGAGATGAAACTGTCCTCCTATGTTACAGATACAAAGCAGAGAGCTGTGGGCTTCTCAGAAGAACAAGAGGCAATGGAGTTGAGTCAAATCCTGGCTACTTGGTGGCTCCACTCCGGCCTGTAATTATTTCATTTCTCCATTTTGTTTCTTCCTGCCCTCCTCTCTTCTACACAGAACTCTCCCTTCCTACCACTGCCTGCATTCCTTGGCCTGTCACTTGTCACTTGTCACTGTGTACCCCAGACTGACCAACCACTGCATAGATTCCCTCAAAGTGCCCTGGCATCCCTGCCCTGTGCCACAATCCCTATCATCTGACTGGACTTCCCACAGAGGACCAGTGAACACGCTTCCTGCCAAGCCTGGGTTTTCTTCCTCTACCTCCTTCTTGCTTTCTTCCCTTCTTTTTCACTACCCAAGAGTTTCTCCATTCTTAGTGTTCCAGCTTTTCCATTTGGACTTTGTAACAATCCAGATTGCTTTTTGCTTTGTTTTAACCCATGTAGTTAGCTGAGCCAACTTCTCACCAGCCATCTACCCATGTACCCATTCATCTATCCATTATATACAAACATATATCTTCCATTCATCTGTCGCATATAATATCCATCTTTCCTTCCATCCATTTATCCATCATCCATAATACATACATACATATCCAACCATCCACCTACCCCAGCTACCAACCACTCACCCATCCAACCAACCACTGTCCTCCATCCATCCATCTCTTCATGCAACCATTTAGCCACCCAGGCATCTTGGAATCCAAGCCAGTCACCAGGAACCCATCAGTCTGTTATGTCTATGCACCCATCTCTCCATCCTCTGGCTCATTTCATCAGGCTCTAAGCTCAGACTTGCTCTGACCATGAGCAAGTGACTTTATTTCTCCAATCTTCCATCACTCCACTTGTAACAC
Source organism: Apodemus sylvaticus (assembly GCF_947179515.1). Classification (NCBI taxonomy): domain Eukaryota; kingdom Metazoa; phylum Chordata; class Mammalia; order Rodentia; family Muridae; genus Apodemus; species Apodemus sylvaticus. The sequence goes on from NC_067492.1 coordinate 11,160,200, forward strand.
AAGAAAAATGAAAAGAATAGCATATAAAAATGGTTTTCAGGGTTACATGCAAGAAAGGACATGAAGAAATACGATTTAAAGTGGAATCTACAATATATATTTACTCCAAGGATAATCTTCATCCACTTAATCAACCTTCAAACACTGGGCTTCTTTCTTCCCTTTCTCCTTCCTCCACTTCTCATTAAGCACCAAGACTCTGAAATCAAACTTGGCCTTTCCTGTGACCTTTATTAGCTTGTAAGCTACAATCTTGCCTCATTTCTCTCCTGATCCAGTACAGCTCCCACACTGCCCCCAGATTCACTTTTCCAAAGGATCATTCTCTATTATAGCATCCTCTTTCCCCAAATCACCGCAGGGTCAGAGTTGATAAAACACTGTTTTCAAGAGGATTGAGAGATCTTTCCCTTCGTTTACCTTTTCATTTTCTTATCCTTTCATTAGACATTTAATACAAACACATCAGTAGAGACATGTAAACTAGGAAGAGGTGGGAGGAGATTGCTCAGAATCTCAGTATGAGAGAGAGCAAACCTGCAGATAGGAGATTGATCTACTTCCTCTCACACCGCATCCCCCTTCCCATAGAAAGACGCTTGTTGTGTTAAGAGGATCCAGCAGTACAAACCATCTTGTACCTGATGTTCATTTCTCACTTATATGGTATTTCTCTTGTTATCGTCTTCATAGTTATCTTCTTTAATAGCTGTGTAATATTCCATTGAGCTGCTTAACCAATTTCCATTTGCTAGAAACTGAGCCTATTTGTAAGACATTTAGAGCACCAGGCACAAGGCAACCACTCAATAAAGGTTGGCTATTACTACTATTTCCAATTTGAGCTATCACGTATAATATATAGAAATATTTTATTTTGCACAGCTTCTTACATACTTATCTGCTTCCCTAATACTTAAAACAAAGATTACTGGCCCAGAGGGCATTGCTGGGTTTATGCCGCTTGATTCCGACTCCAGCAGACATGGCTAGATCCCTCCCACATCCACCCACACTTCTGGCCTTTTCACAGATGGCTTGATCAACCATTGACTACAGGGATGTATACCTCTGTTGTGAGATCTTTTCATGAACAACTGACTATTTATCCATGACAGGCTACTGATGACAGACCTAAGAAATTCTTCTGCTCAACACTTCTGCCTAGCGAATCCATGATTTTGCTGGGGTTACTTATCAGAACATGGGTGAGGGGTTACTTACAAGAGTGTGGGTGATCACGGGAGCTCCATTGCTGAACAGCCCACCCCAGCATGGGTGAAGACTCATGAAAGCTGTTACCTGGAGGCCCTTACTTTCCTTCAGGGCTTCTCTAGAAGGCTCTTCTCCATAGCAACTGCTTGCTGATTGTATACGTTTGGGTGGGGCCTCTGTGGGTCTTGTAAATTCTTTGGGTTTCTGGGCCTTCTAAGTTTCCCCCAAGTTCCTGAGAATTATAGGTCTCCTTCCACTTTCCAAAACCTGATATGTCTCAGGTTAAAGGAAATCACTAACAATCTCTTGGCTTGGTGCTTTCTCTGAGTCTAGCGCCTGTCTCCAGCAATTCTCCAGTCTCAAAATTGATGACATCTGGGGCAGCTTTCAAACACTGTTGATCAGATCTAAGACATCAAGGCCAGAGCCCACATGTCCTTAAGGTGAGATGCTTACTGAGGATGCTGCACTCCAGCTCCCAACGGTTCCCAGGAGATGTGAGCCCCAGGTCTCACAGTAGTAACCGGCTAAATAACAGAACCCTTGGATCTCCGGTCCCTTTTTTCTTTCCTTCTTGCCCCTTCGGTGCCTCCCCCACATGATTGCATTGAACTCAAATCCTCCACAACTTTGCTTTGGGGAGAATTCAAACTACAACTGATATGCCATACAAGTTGCAAAACCATCCAGTGTGTTCCACACTGGAAATGGCCAACTTCGATTATGGTTTTTGAGGTCTCACTGTTTTTCAGACCAGTATACAGTATACAGTAGAATACCCTGGCAGAGGGACCAGGTAGGTGTCCTTGCACTTGCTTTATAGGCTTCCTAACAGGGACACAACCCATGTAAGCTACTTGCAGATGGCCAGCCAGGTCCCCAGTGGCACGGCTGGGGTTCAAGCCATAATTCTCCTCCCCAAGATTTAACAGGGTCTCACTATGTAGCCCTGGCTGTCCTGGAGACTGGCTTCCTTAAATACCCAGAGATTTGCCTTCCTCTGCCTCCTAAGTGCTGGGATTAAAAGACCTGGACTGGGCTCTGAACTCTTAATGGCCACAGTGTCCTTCCAGGTACTTCTGGAAGCAAACAGAAGGTCTTGTGGCTAAAATAACAGCAATACTATTAATAGTGATGAACTCCATTGTACCAATCTAATCTCACCATGGTGCATTTGCATTGACTGGCTCTCAGAGCTGTCTCCATTGCCTCCTGAACATGCTATGAGTGTTTCTACTTTGAATCTGGACTTAAGTTCCTCTCGAGCTCATAACTTCTCTTGGCTAGGTTCTATTTCCCCACTGTGGACTTGATCTCTTACTATTTTTATCTCCTTCCAACCATACCTGTAACTGATACGCAGAATTCCTCTCTACTGCTTCTAAATGGAAAGTGATAAGGGACACCTCATAGTGACAACCAGAAGCACCCAGAATGGATCATTCAAGACAGGTAAGAAACACCACCTCACCATTGCCTTCTTTGACCTCCTGTAACTTCCTCTTCCTACTGCCTAGACCTCAGCTGTCTTCCCTGTATTCATCTCCAAGTGTTTAAAACTTCAGAAAGATCATCTGCATAAGTGTGGCTAAAGCAGAAAGGCTGTGTGGAGGCCCAGTTCTGACTTCTCTCATTCACTCTGATTAAATGTCGGGTTTTGTGAAGTCACTTGTCAACTGGTCAACAACTTTGTCTATTAGAGATGCAAATAATTTTTATTCCATACTGCAGAGACCCTGAAGATAGCATCCTATTTCACACTAACCACTTTCGCCCCAACTTTGCAACCTTATCCTAGCATTCCTCTGTCTAATTCTTCATAATAAATCGCCTGTGCTCTCTTCACAGTCTATGGAGTCATCAAAGCATCTTCCTTATTTGCTTAGAAGTGAATGAGTTCCAGAGAACACACTTGTCCTCTGGAAACTTAAACCCAGATGGCAGTTTGCTGCCAGGTGTCTTTCCACAGACCCTACTTTAGATTCTGGCCCCAGCTGATAACAGGGTGGGGAAAGATGAAAGGTCCTCGCTTTTGATGGACACTGGAGGAAGCTGTGCTTTGGGGCTGGTGTGAATTGGATGACTGTAATTTGGGTTGCAATGAAGAATCTCATGGTTCTGGGGCTGTTCCTTATTATTCTAGGGTACTGAACAATGACTTCAGCTTCTGCTTGCCACCTATCAGCAGTACTCCCCTCTCCACGCTGCAAGTCTCCAGACATGACTGCCAAGTTCCTGTAAGGAGCAGTTGCCCCCTGTGACCTCACTTCATATGCTTTCAATCATGAGAGATGTCAAGAGCATCTCCGGGCATTAGCAAATGACACCCAAAGAATTCTTCTGGATGGGCTCACAAAACCCAAAGACATTCTAAAAGCTTCTTCTAGTTTCCAAACTACGGCAGACACAGAGCTCTGGGTCCACCCCCAGAGGGTCAGCTCAGACCAGAGACTATTTCTGAGGCTTTCAGGTGCTTCTCAACTAAGAACAGATCTCTAGAGGCCCATATCTGAGATGCTGGCAGCTTGCTTGCCACTGTGTGTACTACGACTCTCCTTAGAGATTTCCTTACACCCAGGGATTTTGGAAGAGGGTGCAGCCCTTGAGAGCCCCTCTTTAAATGCTCAAATATGTTCTTAAGTCTCAGAAATGCCCATTTTTAAAGCACTGACCTCTACCTGGCTTTCTTCTCTGGGCAACTGCAGAGTTTCCCAAAATAGATGATGTAGCCATATTCTCTACCACCATTATTAGCTCTTTTGTGGACCCCGCTGTCTCTTCAAGGCGTACTACATGGTGGTACACCAAGAAAACTGACCAAGGAGACCAGAATCAAACCTTCACGTGTGTTTACTTATTCTCTGGAATGTTTATGAACTAGAGACAGAGAGAGTTGGAGAGATGACTCAGGGGCAAAAATGGCTGCCCTTCCAGAGGACCTAGGTTTGATTCTCAGCTCCCACATGACAGTTAGCAAGTCTGTAACTCTAGCTCCAGAAGATCTGATGCCCTCTTCTGGCCTCCACTGGGACCAGGCAAGCATGTGGTAGACAAACAGACATGCAGACAAAATACCTGTACTCATAAAATAAAAATAAAATACATCTTTGTTTTTTAAGACGTAGGGAATAAGGCTGGAGAGGTGGCTCAGTGAGTAGGATACACACACACAACAAACTAGGAAAAACTAACAGGTGCCATCACAAGCTGTCCCGAGCTCTGAAGTTATATGTCCCCAGCCATTAATGCCTGTCCCAATACACCTGTTCCTTGAGGCTGCAGACCCAGGAAGGCACAGATAGCTCCTAAGCTTTGCCTTTATAAAGTCATACATGGCAACACACTGACCTGAGCCTGGCCAGGAGACCAGCCCTTTCTGGTTGCACTGCACATGGCTAGCGACTCAATCACTGTGTACTTAAACACACACACACACACACACATACATGCAACGAGCTAACCCATCTGTTAGGGCAAAGGGAGTAATCTCCAGAGCGTGGGCGGCCTGGAACTTGCAGATCCCTGAGGGTTAGGAGGGGGTATCCTTAAGTGGGAAAGTAAGAGGTGCTGGTTGTTGGCAAAAGACCCACATGAGGCTCAGATTCCCTCCCTATCACTGTTCAGTCTGTCGGAGTCTTTGACTGACACAAGGCCATGGCTCATGCTGATTTGGGTAGGTCCTAAATCCTTCCCTAAAATGGTATCAACTTGAGCATAATTCCAGTTATAGCATGCCAACCAAGTTCATTCCTCTGTCTTCTTCCTGCCCCCATGGAAGGGAGGTCGATCCCCTAGAACTGAAACAGGACATATCCAGACACTAAATTCTCAGCATAAGGGAGATTTATTACCCAAGAGGGGCAATCAGTGAGCAGTCTCTCTCTCTCTCTCTCTCTCTCTCTCTCTCTCTCTCTCTCTCTCTCTCTCTCTCTCTCTCTCTGTGTGTGTGTGTGTGTGTGTGTGTGTGCACACACACGCGCGCACGCGCACGCGCAAACGTATTGGGCAAGGGCACTACAGAGGCAGCAGCAAGCAAGTGCAAGCAAAAAAAAAGCAAGAGAAGATGTTTCTGCAAGAATGGGGCTTTAAGGGGAAAAGTGGGGGTGACGGGGAGCCTGTGTTAGCGTGAGTTGGTAAATTCTGAACAGACATGTTAGCCAAACCATGAATTTTGACTGTTGAACCTTGGTGTTTTGTCTCAGGAACATCAGTGGCCAAATAAGAGAAATTACCTTGGGCAATTTAATGGTTCTTAGCAAGGAGGAGAAGGGCAAAGGGCCAAACCTGTTAGCACAGTGTTTGCCATGTGTGGGCCTACTAAAGCCCTCCTCTCTGCCTCTGAAGAACCTCTTCCTCCTCCAAGTTTCCTGTCAGCCCCTTAGACAGAGAGCCTGAGCTGGGCTAAGAACCCTGTGGATGAAGAGGATCCTTAATGGACTTTACAAGTCAGCAAAAGATTAGTGGAGAGCTCTGTCTTTGTTCCTAATGGGCTCAGATACCTGCTGCTTCGGGTCATACAGGTGACTTTAATTGGATGAAGTCAGCCTGAGAAAAATCCGTGCTGCCAACAAGAGTGAGATGCAGGCCCGAACTATCTAGTTCTCCATCTCAGTGCTGCCACCTTGCCAGCACCAAGTTTCTCAATCTCTCTAGTGGAGGGGACAGGAAAGTGCAGTGGTTAGTTTCCAAAGTCAACTGGACTTAGAATCACCAGGGCAACACACTACTGGGTCTGCCTGGGGTGTTTCCAGAAAGGTTCAAACAAATCAGAAAGGCCCACCCTGAATGTGGGTGGTCACTACCTTATGGGCTGCACTGGGCTCCAGGACTGAACAAAAGGATAAATGCACACTGAATTCCAGCTTCATCTCTCTCTGCTTCCTGACTGTGGATGCCACGTGACCAGCTGCCTCACGCTCCTGACGCCATGACACCTCGCAGCAACAGACTGTGCCTGTGAAGGGAATCAAAATAATCCTTTCCTTCTTCAAGTTGCCTCTTGTCAGGTGTTTGGTGCCAACAATGAGGGAGGGTGACGAATACAGTCATATTCTGCAGCAACCAAGTTTGTGGAAATAAAGTGCAGTGGAACCATTCATGACGCATGCCTGCAGCAAAGGTCCTATGTCCTATGTGCAGGCACCAAGCACCCAGAGCCCTGTGCCCCGACAACTATGATCCAGAGTTGCTTGGTTTTCTGTCTAATCACACTTCACATTTCATTGGGACACAATTAATATGGCATGATTTGTATCAAAATATACTTTGCTGTGGGCTTAGGTAATATGTTCATAGCACTGGTGGGCGTGAATCACCAATACTATCCCATTTCAAAATATTCCTATGATCCCAAAGAAACCCTGTATCCTCATAGTCCCTCCCTCTGGCCTCTCCGAAGCCCTAGGCAACCACTAACCTGTTTTCTGTTTCTGTGGGTTACAGAACAGCTCTTTCCATTGCATAGATTCACATGACATGTGGCCTTTTGTTTTTGAGACTGAGTTTGAATCTCCACCCCAAAGCTGTGTGACCTTTACTGGGCCTCCAGGGTCTTCCCCATATAGGCAATGGAGTCAGAGTGGATTCTTCATTACAAAGACTTGGTAAACTGACCCATTCAAAGCTCTGGAGATGGTCCTTCATAGTCAACACCACACAGGGAAGGTTCCTCACCCATGGTCAACACCACACAGACAGCCACCATTTTAATGCTGTTATTATTTCTGTCTTTGCAGTTCTCCTGCCCTTACTGAAAGGCTGGCTGGGATAAAAAATAAAAATAAGGTGCAAACCCAGGAGTGGAAGGTATGACTAGGAGCCCAGCTTCAATGAATGCAAGGAGTCTCATCATACACACATTAACGATCACAAATCTAGTTCTTTCAAGGGGGTGGGGGGAGACGGAAGGAAAAAGAACAATGTCACTACTGCAATTAAGTGTTGTGAAATTATATCTTGCCTGTATTCTTTGTTATGCACTGTACATGGCTGCATGCATTATACATTTTTTCCATATTGATTACAGCACAGGCTTGCATACACAAAACCACGCACACTGCACTTTAATGGGCAACTTCAAAGATTTCAAGGTTAATGACAACTCTGTGTTTGCTTTAAACCCTGACTTTATAGCCCAACCTCTGAGTAAAATTCAACTCCATTGTATGTCAACAATACCAATTTAGAATTATTCCAGATGAATTAAATCAACAATAACAAAGTGGAATCTCTCTAGATGAATTCAACCAACCAACCCACAGTCCAGAGCTGGATGCGAGGCTGCAATTGACTCCAATTGTTCAACATCTATCCACGGAGCACCGATTCTGTTCTCCACAGCCTCACAACATCACTTGGAAAGTAAACCACATAATCACAGGGCTCAGAGGGTGGCAGAAGTGAGTTAAGAAAACATGGGAGTATAGTAATCTGTTACCCAGGAGCCAACAGAGAGGCAATAGCTGTTCTCTCTCTCTCTCTCTCTCTCTCTCTCTCTCTCTCTCTCTCTCTCTCTCTCTCTCTCTCTCTCTCTCTTCCCTGCCTTATAAAACTTCATAGCACTCATTGCCACATGATAGACAGCATATATCCCCCTGCTCAGTTGTGTCACTGTGACTATTCACTGAAAGACATCTGGTCTACCTTCCTCACGTCTACATTCCTGATGCCTTGAAGGGTGTTACACTTAGCAGGTACTTGGCAGTGATGCCTTACTGAACGAGTGGGTGAGGGTCATTTCTTTCAGATTCCTTATTTTCCTCCCATTTGCTACCCTAAAGACAGCCACAGTTCACTCCTCTCACCTCAGTTTGTTTACTTATTAATTACCTCAATGGAGTGGGGAAATGTTCTATATTGAAAACAAAGCAAAGGCAGCAACCCAGGGCATTCACCCAGTGCCACCTTCTAGCGGGGAAGGGAGTATCTAGAGATGCGTGCCCACCCCCAAATCAGAAATCTCAGTAGAATGCTCATCAGATGAGGACATGGTTCAGTTGATGAAGTTCAACAAGACGGCCAGAATTTGGATCCCTGAACCCACATAAAAGCCAAGCGCGTGTGTTGGCCTCTTGTAATCCCTGCACTCAAGAGGCAGAGATGGGGACCCCAGGGCAAGCTAGCCAGCTAGATGAGGCAGAATTGGTGAACTCTGACTTCAGCAAGAGACCCTGCCTCAAAGGGAAGACTGGTCAAAGAAGACACCAGTGCCAGCCTCAGGCATCTGCATGCACACACATTTCCATACACAGACAAATATGCATATACATCTATGTCCCCACTCACAAGTAAACATGCATACACACACTCACAACAATAAAAATAAAATAGATAGATAAAAATCTTAAAAAGAAATGTCCATTACCACGGTCCTTTCTTCCATTATTGGCTGTATTTGGGGAGCAGGGGGTTGGGGTGGGGATCCAGGAACTCCTGACAGTAGTAAATGGGATACCATATATTCATACCAGGGTACAGACCAATACTCCACACACCTGCATGCCTCTCCATTCTTCTTCTCAGGAACCTCCCAAACCCTGGATGCTCACCAGACCAGCAAAGGGTCCAGAGAAATACAGAGGACTGCATGGTAGCAGGAGCACCAGGAAGAGAGCACCAGCAGAAGGTGGGCTCAGGTAACAACTACCTATCTGCTTGTCTTTCAGATGGATGATTCAGATTTTCCATCCTGTACAGACCCCGGCAACCATGAGCTTGTTTTCCATGACAGTATCAGATCAATGCCACAGTCAACACTGGTGTAGTGGCATTCCGTCACTCTGTGTCTGCGCACTCACTTCTGAGACCTTGGTTCACCTTCCAGAGTGATCCTTGGCACCCAAGCTAGTATCTCTCCATTGCTATTTGGGAGAACTCAAAGCAAGACACTGAGTTAACTATCATGCCTGTACATTTGAATAACAAGGAAGCTTTAAGGGTTATACAGCCTCCATAACTAATGAGAACTAAATTCAAACCTGTCCTAATGCTGCTCTGGGAACTTACCATGGACTTTCATGGGGGCCTATGACATAGCAGTGGAGTTCTGCATAAAGGAAAAGCTGGGGTGGGTGGTGGGTGAATGGGGGGAAGGAAGCCTGTTTCCTTTCCAGCAATCATGACCATAGTTACTTGTAAGTATCTTCACCACTTATCAGGCCTCTCTGCAGCTCCAAATTCATGAGTGTATGTGTGTGTGTGTGTGCACCAGCAAACATGTAAGTACCTATTTGTGTAGGTTCAAGTACATATATGTGTATGTATGCATATGCATGTAGAAGCTACACCCCTTCCCTCAGGTACCATCCACTTTGGCATTCCTTGGGGTTCTCGTCTGGTTTTAAGACAGTCTCATTAGGTAGCCCTGGCTGGCCCGGCCCTCATTATGTAGACCAAGCTAGCTTTGATCTTACAGAGAGCTTCCTACCTCTACCTCCAGAGTACCAGGACTATGGCCATGTGCCACCATACCTGGGTCAACTAAGGTTATTTACTTATTTTGTTTGTTTGTTTGTTTGTTTCTGAGACAAGGTCACTCACACCACCACACCCATCTTTCCCTCTGCCTGTTTGAACCGCATGAGCTGATCCATTTTATAGATGAGATCACTGAGGCTCCTTTGCTAAAGGTTGCACTGTGAATGGGAAGAAGGCTTGAAATAGCTTCCCAGTTCGTGGCGTGTGGGAGTCAGTTAATAATAACTTCTGAGACAGCCATTGTGATGTTTTAGGGAACTTACAGATTGGTAGTAGAAACCACCCACGGTGGGAGTATTTACACTACAGAAATGGTCAAATGGTGCAAACCACATGGTTTAGATTTTTTTTTGAAGAGGGAAAGAAAGAGAGATGCAGTTGTTAGGCATTTGGCAGAGCCCCACTGCCTGGCACCCAGTTGGATATTCTTGTCCTGGGCTCAGAACGTGGAAGTTACTGCCGACACACCTTATTCTGGAAGACAGGCTTGCTAGCATTCGTCAAATGACTCTGGAAGTGGGAGATCATTATTTGCTCCGTGTTAGAAATATTTCTAGCACTGCTTATTGAATGTTCACAAAACCATTAAAAAGGCTTGGCAAGGTTCCTCTCAAATATCTTTTGCATGAAAAAATCTCAGAGATTGGTTAATTGAAGAGACCTTACCTGGGCCACTCCAATGGAGGACATATCCAGTTTCCTATGGTGCACATCCCCAAGCCAGGGATACACAGGGTTTGGGGACACCCCTATACTGGCATCCAGATGCTCCTCTATGCACTGTACTGTCTAGCTAGCACTCCCACAACACACAGGCACACAGGGACTCAGCTATTTTCAAGTACCTGTGCTCCTCTTTGAACAATGAGTTCCCATTTAAAAATCCAGAACAGAAGCAGGATTCCTTCCCCTTCAGCCCTTGTCTGACATGTCTAAGCCAGGCACTCCCATACCCTGCAGGCCCTCCCCATCAGTGCCCTGGACCACTTATCTCAAGTGTCTTGTCCCCTCCCCTCCATGAGCTCAGGCCCATAATACCTTCTCCCAGTCATATCCCCCTCCAGACATTTGCTACCCTGAAGGTGATTGTCCTTCTGAAAGTGGAAATCAGACTGTGTCACTCCTTGTGATCTACATAGCTGCCCATCACTTGAAACAAACACTGAAACTCTTGAAGTGACCAACAAAGGCCCAAAGGCTTGCTACCTCTTGGCCACACCCCTTACCACTGTCTAGGCTGGGTTGGCCCCTTCTGCACAGAGGCTTTACTTATGCCTTCCATGTGGAATGCCTCTCCCATGCCCACCTTCTCCTGAGCTTCATTACCCCTTCTTCGTCCGGAAGCTCGGTGCTCCATCACAAGGCTGTCAGACGAGTCTCCTAGACCTTTGATCTGGGTCTGATGCCTTTCTTACTCCCATTATCCATCTGTTCATCCATTCGTGTTCGCTGGGTGCCTACGCTGTGCCAGGCCCTGTTGTGAGCCACAGGAATACAGGCTTGGATGAATCAGATGACAGCAATATGTGCCATCATGGGGTGGATATTTCAGTTTGAGGCCAAAGATAAAGACTGGACGAGCACAATATGTGTGGTGGTGAGACCTCACACAACTGTGTTGCTTTCCTTCACAGTGGTTGCCTTGCTTTTAAATTATTCATTAATTGATATTGATCCCCCCTGCCAAGCAGAGCCCCAAGAGAACAGAAACTGAATCTGCCATATTAGCAGCAGGACCCTAAAGACACCACTGTTACACAGAACACACTGGACCACCACGGAAATCCGAGGTATCTGTGGGCATGCTGGTCCAAACTGAATTCTCCTAAGAGCCACTTATTTCAGTCCTGAGGCCTGAGAGGGAGAGTCTCTGGTGGCTGAAATCCTCACCACACCCTTTTGAAAAGTCTCTATGTACCTACTTTGCCTGCAATTTTGACTTAAACCAAGGGCCAGCTGACTTCTGCAAAGAGACAGATGGCATTAAGGGCCAGGCAGTTTTAACACTGTAGTTAAAACACAAAGCAGCCATAACAATTCTATAAATGAAAGAGGTGTGGCTTCGGTCCAAGGAAACTATTTATAAAAACATGCTTCAGTCAGGAACCAGCCCACAGGCTATAACTTGTCACCTCTGAGTCAGATGTCCCCAGATGCCCACAGCTCATGGCAGTTGAGGGTGAGTCGACCCAACCCATCACCGCTCTGGATTCTACAGCTATTCTAAAGCATGTGCCTCAGGAGTACACAGCTACCATCTCTGTCCTGGATCACACGGCACAAGTGGTACTCTTCCACCTAGGAGGGAGGCAACAGCCTCGCAGACCAGAGGCAGAGATGAAGGCTGCCACATTCCTTTGCACATCCCCAGGCTCTGCAGGAGGATGAGCTCATTTCTGGCCCTCCCTGGGCATGATGTGTCAAGGCTTCCGCCCTCCACCCAGCCCAGCTTATATTCATCTGGGAGACACAGGGTCTTTGTGCCTCTACAGAAGATCGGTGACACTGGATGGTGTCTTTGAAGTTAGATGTGACATGCCGAAACATGCCTGTTGCTAATGTTAATTTTCAAGAAGTTGACTTTGGCTCGAGGTGAAAAAAATTTCACTTTACTTTTGGATTGTGTGGTTATTTTTACCCTCCTTTGGGAGCTGTGGGTTATAGCTATGGCGAACAAGAGTCCTCAGAGGCCTATCCAGTACAGTGGATGAGACACACACAAGTTACTGTAATGTTTGTGGAGCCAGAAAACATGTATAGCACTGACACTGTATTCAAGACCACGGTGGGTATTAAATGTTCAAGACAGACGTGGGACATCACCAGCAGCGTGCAGGTTTGAAGGAGGAACAGCCTCCATTGGCTCTGGGGTTTGAAGGCTTGGATCCGAGTTGGTGGTGCTGTTAGGGGAGCTGAGGTACCCTTGCTGAAGACGTATATCACTGGAGCAGGCTTTGGGTTCGTTAGCCTTGCCTCTGCTAAGTTTGTTCTCTGCTTTGTATTTGCAGTTAAGAATGTGATTTCTCCGCTTCCCGCTCCTGCCCCTCTGGCTGCTAATGCATGGGACTGTGGAGGGTGTAACATATCACAGGTCACATATCATATCTCTAACATACCAGGGCTCACAATGACTCAGCGCTGCAGGCTGCTGCTGGTTTGTGTGTCACTACAGTGAGTGGAGCCTCAGTCTGGGTACTATTAATCCCCAAGAACACTGATAATGATGTTCTGGGGGGAGGGGTGGCCTTGGTGCCCTCACACCCACATCTGTGTATTTCATTACGGGGATCCAAAAGTCACCACTCCTCCCCTTTATCCTCCTCATTACTGTGTGTCACTATTATTATGTGAATGTGTAGTGGTGGTGGTGGTGGTGGTGGTGGTGGTGGTGTGTGTATACACATGCAGGGGGGGAGTACACACACTTGTGTGCAGTTGTTCAGAGTCTACAGGAAAGCATAGAGTGCCCTGTTCCTCACTTCCTGTCCTGTTCCCTTGAGATAGGTTTTTCTCACTGAATTTGGAGGTAGGCTGGTGGCCACCAAGCCCCAGTGATCCTTCTGCCTCCATATGTTACCGAGCCAGGGTTTCAGGCACATTGGTTCAGGGGATTTAAGCCCAGGTCCTGATGCTTATACAACAAACACTCTTACCCTCGGGACCAATACCCCACGCCTGCACAACTTCCTTTTAAAGTAGCATATCACTAAAAAGTTATCCACATTGATTGCATTGAGCCTCGGTTTATGACAGCAGAATCATTCAGTGATAGGTTCAATTAGGTGGAATTCCTATAGTGGGTGCTGTGCTTCAGGGAGGGGCTGGGGAGGTTTCTGGCCAAATGTAAAGCAGGTTCTGCCCAAAAAGGGCAATAGTGTCTCAGCTGCTGCCAACCAGCACCACATAGAAAGAGAGCTCAAATAAATAGCCAGGGCCGCTTGAGTTTTCAAGAAATGCAGGAAGCCTGGACCATCTTTCACAGGTATCAATGTCAGGAATTTTAAAAGATTTGAGCACCAGTTGCCCCCATGGGTTCAAGCAGACCAGGAACTACTGCCTATCTGCAAGTCCTGTCCAGAAGCCAGAGTGGAAACATTGGGACAGATCCCATCAAGCAGATGGCAGGAGCTCGAGTCTGCTAATCACCCAATCCACCTCCCCCACTGGGCCCTGCCTATGTGGGGAGATGTCTCAGATGCCAGTTCTCCTCATTAGTTTTAACCCAAGAGGGAAGGATGATTCTCACCCTTAACCCAAGGATACAGCCGCCATCCCATATCTGTGGTGGCAGAGGAGACAAGCTCTGGAGAATTGTGTTGGCAGCGTCCCTCAGGAGGCCAGATTCTCCAAGGCGTCTGGACACCTTGCTGACAGCTAAATGGAAGGAGGGCCCAAGCCTCTGGCTACTTGATTTGATTCTACCCGACTGATGATTGTGATTGGATGACAGACGAATATTTCCCTTTCCTTTTCAAGAGGTGCTGGGGGGGGGGGGATTCACTCTTCTGGATGGTGCGTATCTTGGGGGAAAATTATCTTCCTTCCCAGAAGGAATGGATTCTGCTTCTGCTGCCCGAAGAACAAAGCCAGATCCAACCAAAGTCAAAATGTCAGGAAATGTCCAAACTTCGTCATAGTCCAGACTGCCTTGTCTGCAAAGTCCTTTGAAAATGTATTCCTTCTAGGGAAGGAAGGGTAGAGGAGGAGTGAAGATAGAACAGAGGCCACAGCACTAAGAAGGGAAGGGAGAAGGATGAGCAGTCAATGGGGAATGATAGAACCTCCCATCCAGGACAGTGCGCAGCAGAGAATCCGGAATAAAGAGAGTTTCATTCTGACAGACAAGCTTTGCTTCACAGGAATTCTCCAGAATGAGAACTGCAGGCTCGGGATTTTGTAAGGCTGTAGATGGAGCCCCCTTCTGGAGAAAAATTTCATCAGGTACAAAACAAGATCAAACCACACAAAGATGGGCATGTGTACGCGCGCGCGCACACACACACACAACCGCTGACCGATTTTTGGCTGTTAAGATAATGTGCCTGTCAGCCAGGTAGGAATCGAAAGCACAGCTTTGTCTTTTTCTTGACTTCCACAAAATAGAAGTTATCTGGGCTCCTCGGGTAGTTGTGCTTTTAGACAGAAAGGAGAGATGAGGGTTTGAAAACCTGAGCTCTCCTTTCATCTAGAGAGTTAATTTCATGTTTCCAAGTGATCGTCATAGTCCTAGTTCCTGAAGACAGTACCATTGCTGGGCATAATTTTGGGGGTTGGGAGTGGGAATGGGTGATTTTACTTTAACATACAGAGGATACTTCTAGAAGAGAGGAGGTAGAAAAGGAAGATCTGCTAAGAAGACCTTAGCCCTTCTGCTAAGAAGGGCTTCCAGTAACATGGTGGAATTACATAAATCCAGGTCACTTATTCAGCCTGGCGGTGTATTAAAACTATTTTGGGGATTTGCTAAAAATATTTATAATAATGTTTAGACATGTGAACTTTTACTACTTTGAATCCTTGGTTCCCTAGAACTTCTGAGTTAGTGCAGGCGGCCGTAAGCAGGAGCCACAGGCTGGCGGTGCCCTCACAGACTCTGAGCCCTTGGTCTCCTCGGAAAGGCTTCGCACATGAACCAAGCTCTTAAAATAGAATGGGCATAGTGACGGCCACATGAGAAGATGCAGCAGCTGAGACTCAAAGTTCTGAAAGGCAAGCCTCTCACTCTCGGGGAGAACTTTCCACTTTAAACCAATGGCACAGAATCCCATGGAATACTTCTGGGAACTCTGTGGAGGGACAGTCTCAAGACCTGAGCCACTCCCTAGAAATTAATTCTTGGGGGATTGCTCATGCATTGTGCGAAGTTGGGCTGGGTGGAAGTCCTGCCTCCTGGGAATGGGCAATCCTACCACAGTGGAATTTCTAACTCACACTTCTGCTCACTTGTGTCGGTGGCTAAATTCCAGCTGCTACTTCCGGGACAGGTTTTCCCAGAACACAGGGGGGGGGGGAGAAAAGAGGTCTTCCAGTCTTTATTGTTTAGAAGCCCCCCACTACCCCACCCCCAATGCATGCAAATGTGGAAGGTGGTGAGTCTGCCAATGAGCAGCGAGAGGCTGGTAGCTTCCAAGCTGGGCCCGGTGCCTGCTGTACGTTTGACTGCGTGGAAAAACACACACAGGCTTGCCCTAGCTCCGCAGGGCAGTGAGTAATATGCTTTTTCACATTGTTTTTGTCTTTTCCTCTGTTTTCTTTCTGCCTCAGGAAAGTTTGGGTTGGGCTTGTTGACTCAAAGGCACTGAGACACCCCCCTCCACACACACACACACACACACACACACACACACATTCATTTTTCCGGAAGGCACAAAGACAACCTGCCCTCTACCCCCACTCCTCTGCATTTAAGACTCTTGTAGGTGAACTCAACTGCACCCTGCAAGGGGTGGAGATTATTTCCCCTCCAGGTGCTTCTGCCCGGATAACAACAGTTACTATCCTCATGCAGATGAGCGCTCTGATTATGCAAGACAATCAAAGTGAGAGATAGGCCCCCCAGGGCTGGCCACTTATTTCCAGTTCAGAAGCGACTGAGTGGACTTTCAAAGCCACCTGTGCCAGCTGGCCCTGCAGGAGAAGACTCACACCGGTTGCCTAGCAGAGGTGCCCCCATACGATGCCCCTAGCTCCCCCCCAACACACACACACACACACACACACACACACACACACACAGGCTCTCTGGAGCTCCCCCACAGTCTGCTTTGCCCACAGAAGAGCATCCGTTTGGATGAGCCCTGGAACCTGATACATACATACTAAGAGAGGAGAACTATAAAAGTCCAGGGTAAGGCGAGAGCCTATGCCCCAGATGCCAACCACTCCCAGAGAGGCGGGACTCGTGAAATGCACTGCCTAGGGCTGCCTGTTGCACGCTGTGTATTCACCCAGCAGGCCCAGGCTGCTGGTAAAGAGATTCTTCTACTCCGAAGAGCCTGGGAGCTCTGTTAGGGAGAACAACTTGCCCACGGTGGGTCTAGTAGCAGCAGAGGGCAGGAAGGATCAGTCTAGATCTTTCTACCCAGGTGTGCTCTACCCCACCTTGCTAGGTTAGGAGACACACAACCTTCTGCCTTAGGGTTAGTTAGAGCCCTGGAGATGTGGGAAGCTGCTTCCAAAGCAACCATAGGATCCACAGCAGGGTCCTAGAGCACCAGCTCAAAAACCTCCTGTAGAAAAGAGCAGCAACTGTGTGTTCCCCGGGACTGTGTGTCCACTGAAGGAGATGTCAGAAGTCAGGACAGGAAAGCCTGCCCAGCAGGGAGCATCTCACTCTTACTCAGGGTCCTGGAACGGGCGCGCGCGCGCACACACACACACACACACACACACATGCCCACGCACCCTTGGGTCCTTTCTATGGTCATTGAATTTCTGGGGTGCCGGCTCCTCTACAGCAGCCATCTCCCCTTAGAAGGCTTCCTACAGAACCCTGACTTCCTCTCCTGTTCCCCACTTCATGCTCAACCCTGTGCCTCTTCTACTGGCATCCAAGAATCCTGCCTAGAAACTCAACACCCATGCCTCGGGCATTCCCCCCCCCCCCCGTTCTCTCTGCATGACCATACACTTCTGCACCCACCCACTTGTAGGCTGCCAGTTCTAGGTCCCAGAGGCTGGGTAAAAGGACGAGGGACTGAGCTAGTAGGCTCCCTAGAGCTTCAGTCCCCAGAGAAGGGCTGGGCGTGCCCCCTCAGCCTCCAGTGCCTGTCCCCTAAGTATTGCTTTCCCACACCCAAACTTCCAGGGATCTCCGAGCTTCAGCCGGGCTGAGGAGAGCCCCAACATGCCTCTCCCGCTCTCCCAACCTTGCCCTGGCACCGCAGCGATCTGGAGGGTTATCCGCCAGGCAGCTGCAGGCTGGTAAGGAGGCTTGAACTTTTCCTTGTGCTCAGCGCCACCCGCCCGCCCGGGGGAAGACAACAGAGGCTGCAGCCTGGGCTCGGGCAGGAGCTCCTGCTGTCTGGACAATGGGGGCCCAAGGGGTGGGGGTAGTGGGCCTGAGCTATGGAGAGGGGACCGTGCTCAGGCCCCTTTGAGCCGGGAGCTGGAGAGCCGGAAGACCCCCAAAGCCGGAGCGGCGGGCGCCTTGCTTTGAAAGACAGCAGCAGCCGGGCTGCGGAGATCTGCTGGCGGGAGGCGCCTTGCAGCTCGCCAGCCGAGCTGGGCGAAGAGAGGACGAGCGCCCCGGGAAGTCAGTGATGCCAGCTCCGGCCTCTCCCAGCCAGGCAGCCGGCTGAATCGAATGGCTCTTCCCCGGCTAAGGCACTAGGCTACAGAGCAAGCACAATCCCTAGGAGTCGCCTCGAAAGGAGCGTGTATCCAATGCATGAACCTCTGAAGGAGGCAAACCAAAGTTACCCCACTTGATATCAGCCTGGATGTCGCCTTTGCTTGCAAAAAGCCTCTGTCCTCCCCAGAATGAGCTTACACACACACACACACACACACACACGCACAGCCAGCAAGAGGAGCCAGGCTCCTCTAGGATCGGAGCTGGGGGTGACCTCCCATCTGAGCTAGCCGGGTCTATCTGCACGGCGGTTAGCAGAAGCCCCGCGCCGCGACCCTCCGATCGTTCTTGGCCATCACCGAGCAGGGCGATCTGAATGCAGAAAGCTGGTGGGAGCGCGCTGACTGCGGCTCACATTCCCTACCTGGGACAGCAGGACGCACAGGGTGAGCGGAGTTCTCGGCTGCATCTTGCCCGACTAGAAGAAGCGCCTGGCGGCGTTTGTATTCACACACGCGGCTGCACTGAGCATATTTTCCGTGGGAGCCAGCCTTTGAGGAGAGGCTCTGCCTCGCCAGCCAGCCAACTTCCCAAATAGATCAGCGGCAGCATCGCGAAAGCATTGGGTAGCAGCTGATGACCAGGACCAATGGCTTTACAAGACGGATTCCTTCATAACGCTCCCTCGTTTTGCATGGCAGATAGGGGCGAGCACCTCTCAGGGAGAGAGCCCCCTCCGAGCAAGGAGGCGGCACAGGCACATTGGCTTTTTTTTTTTTTTTTTTTGACTCCTGGGGCCCAGCCTCACAAATCAGGCTGGGCAATGCCAGCTGATTCCACTTTCCCTAAGAACTGGAATTGCACCCGGGACAAGCAGCCACTTCTAACACATTGCAAAAAAGGTTCTCTTTATTAAAATGTTAATAAGATCCACTTTATTCCCAATAAATCACATAAAATGACCCCAGCAGCCCCAGCCCTCTATGCCCTCAAAGCCTTGCTGGTAGATTTCTTTGGCTTTGTTTTTCCTTCGCCCTCTCCCGCACTACCTCCCCCGACCCCGCACCCTCTGCCCCTCCCCCCACCCCCAAAGTGGCTCAGCTACCGGTGGGTGGTGTTTGGTGTTTTTCTACCATCACCACAAATCACAGAGAGGACAGATCAATTCTAGCTTGCAGGAAAAATCCATCAAGGAGCAATAGATTTTATTAACTGCTCAGGTGAGGGGTGGGACTGGCAGTCACTCCACTAGTGTGAACCTGGCACCAAAGCCAGAAGCATGACTTGAGCAAATTCTGTTTTTCCCCATGTGGATGTGACCTTTCAGAGTCCCTGAGCTATTCCCAAGGGCTCACCACAGTACTAGCCACAGCTCAAGGAATCCTACAGTTGGGGAGTGTTGGAGATTACAGAAGCAGGGACATGTAAGGCATTGTCTTCCCTCGCAGAGCTCAAAGCTAAGGCAGTAAAGTCCTTATTCTCATGCCGTCTTCTTCCTGAGAGGACTTATGGGTTTTACAATAAAAGGCATTTATTTATCCAACTGAGATAGAAAACTTGGACCACAAGAAAAGTTTAGAAAACTAAACCGTTAATGCCTAACTACAACTGATTTGCTGTGATTTGGACACACGAGGTTCCTAGTGGCCAAAGCAATATGGGAAAATAAAATGAATGGCATCCTTTCTGTTGTAGAAAATACAAGTTACATTCATCACTAGTATAAATATATCACACGGCATCTGTCATCGAGAGACACGGAGCAAAGGACCACATTCAGATCCAAGGGGTTCGGGACCTCTTCCCTCTGCCAGCACAGGGCCTGGGATAATGAGACAGTGATTGGTATGCATTAAAGAATAGATAGCTAAGTCAATCAAGGACTAGCAGAAGGTGAGGAGGATCCCAGAGTCTGGAACCGAACTAGCTTGCTGACACCCCAGCTCTTTATTCATAGCAAGTTGCCCAGACTCTGCCTCTCTTCTGGTTTGTCTTCTGAAACTCCCGAGGTCACCCTGAGGATTCAGTGGCACATCCCTGAATGAGAACCTCACACACTCGAACTGACATGCTTTCTAAAATTTCTCCCTTGTCTGCCCCTTGGTCATAAGGTCATTGCATGTGATCCCTCGCAAGGGCCTTGGTGACAATTCTTTCATGTCTGGGGCTTGGTTGTTCCAGCCAACTGCACACTCTACAGACAGCAATGCCATCCAGAGAGCCCACAGAAGATACTAAGGAAACCACCACCTTGCCCGTTCTCATCTGATCGCCTAAAGAGCGCCATCTACCCTGAGAATTTCATAAATGTGTCTTTTAGTGGATGATATGCCGGATACGCCGTAAGAAAACAGTGTGAGAGCCATGTGTATGGAAATCCATGCCCATGTTGCTGCTTGGAGATAACAGACAAGCCTGGAGTCTATAGAGATCCAAATAAAGGCATCTGAGATCTCTTTATTAGTCTCTAGTCTAGGAAAATGGCCATCTGGTCAACCAGGGGCCAG
Organism: Apodemus sylvaticus; assembly: GCF_947179515.1. NCBI lineage: Eukaryota > Metazoa > Chordata > Mammalia > Rodentia > Muridae > Apodemus > Apodemus sylvaticus. The sequence goes on from NC_067492.1 coordinate 11,180,690, forward strand.
ATACCCTGAGACCAGAGGTTAACAAATATAGACAGGGAGACAGAAAAGGGGGACAGCTCAACTCAGAGGATGGGAAACCAAGGTGAAGGTGCGCTGGTAGAATAGGAAGGTCTTCCCTTATCTTCATGACAACAGCTCTGCCCAAAGAAGCCCCTCATTGAGTAAAGAGGGTCATAGGATGCACTCGGTGACAATTGGTGCCCTGTCTTTGTACTTTGGTCAGCCTTCCTACACTCTCCCCAATCCATCATCTTTAGTGTCTCTCACAAAATATATCTAGTCTTCTGCCTTCTAAATAAATGTCAGGGCTAGACTTGTTTCCGATTGGGGTGTAGCATGTGACCAGATCTAGCCAAGGAGCTGTGATTGAGAGTGGCATATGTCACTGCAAAGCTGGGGTGTTTCATGGCCACTGTCAGACAGGTTGGTTGGTTTCCCTGGTAATAGAGATCAGGAACATTTGTGCAAAGAGCCTTTACTGGGGAGCATTCTCAGGGAAATGTCTGCAGGAAAGCATAGAAACAGATGTGAAGAAGGTACAGTCACAATAGAGGCCCTGTCCATCCCGGAGTCCCCAGCTTAGAATAGCCCTTTAGACTTGACCCTGGTGGTGTTAGAGGTTCATAGGTTTTTTGTTTGTTTGTTTTGTTTTTGTAGATTTATTTTATGCATATGAGTACAATGTAGCTGACCAGACATACTAGAAAGGGGCATCGGATTCCCAGTACAGATGGTTTTGAGCCACCATGTGGTTACTGTGAGTTGAACTCAGGACCTCTGGAAGAGCAGTCAGTGCTCTTAACTACTGAGCCATCTCTCCAGTCCCAAGGTCTATGGGTTTTCTGTCCTAATTAAACCAGTACTTAGATATATGCACCACCCCTGCCATCCCCAAGTCATGAGTATGATGATTTGGCTTGGCCAAGGACCGTTCTCTAGCCTGATCTCAGCCTGATCTCAAATCCATCACATACATACATAGCTGAGGTGATGGTCTAGGGCACAGATGGCCCTGCAGGTTTGATGGTTTCATCAAAGACAGATGCAGCTTGTGAACTGGAATCTTAACCAGCCCAATGCCAGCATCCCTGGGCTTCTGTCCTGGTAGCTCCAACTCTCCAGTAGAAAAAGCTCCAGCCAGGTCTGACTCTAAGGATGCCTGCATCTTACTTTTTCCTTGCCTCATCTTTTATAAACTCACTCACCAATGCTGGGAAGAGTTGAGTTCCCAAGCCTTGAGATGTTCCTAATAACACTTGGAAGACTCTGGTTCTCTAAGCTTAAAGTAGTCGGAAGAGTCTTGCTGGCAGGATAAGGGCTAGATTGGGGCCTGCAGGATCCACCTACACTGAACTCATAGCTTTGACACTCTTAACTCTCAATTTCCATTCAATAGAACAGAACCCCTAACATGGTTACACTCCAAAGATGACTGCAAAGGCCAAATAAAATTTGGTCCCTTTCCCCCATTCCTCTCTATACTCAGAAAATGAGATTTGGTCATAAAACATGGGATGGAGTTTTGATCAACCAAGACAGAAAATAAATCATTTCCTTCTGATGATAAAAGGTTTCTAAAGAGAAAATTCATTTTTTTTGTTTGTTTGTGTGGTTCAGCTTGCTTTCCTTTTGGGTCCCTAATGGGGGGTTTTTGACTGATGGATTGATCAATGGTGGCCAACACTACCCAGTTCTGAGAGCTATAGTTCTCTACCTGTCCCCATTCTGCCTTCCTCATGCCAGCCCTCAGCAACCACTGTAGTAGATGGGAAATGTCTTTAGACACATGAAGGTTCACACCCTATCAAGGCACTTCAACTTGGCCAGAGAACTGACAGATCATCCAACAGCCGGCAGCTGCCTCTGGTGGGTGCCAGGGGTTGAGACTATTTCCTCTGCTTGGATGGTGTGGCTGAATACATTCCAGAGTGAAGAGATGGCTCTGGATGTGTACATGCTGGTGTGTATGTGCACGGGACCACGGGATGTGTGTATGCATTTGCACATGCGTATATGTGATAGAAATAGGTGTGAAGTATAGCCGAGTTACATTTTTCAAGTTCTGCCTGGGCTGTTGTTTGTAACAGAACAATGGCAAAATAAATAGGAGCTTCCATCAGAAGAGACAGCTCTCAGAGTGACTGGAGGCCCCGGGATAGAATGAACACACTGAGGAGAATGGAAGGAAGTCTATGCTATACACTAGCCAATGAGTCTTAATGCTAACCACAGTGTCATCCTAAGATGGTGCATGATCCTTCAGGTCTCTTTGGTCAGGGAAGCACCCACTTTCCCTAAGCCAGAAGCCCATTCTAGGCTTCTTCAAAACCCTCTGTGACACTCATTTCCTCACTCCAGCCAGCATCTCTGGCTTTGCCTTGAACGTGGCTATGCCGTGGAACTTGTAAGGAACAAGAAGCAATGGCGGGCCATTTAAGTCCAAGTCTCAAGAGGTGACTCTCTGCTTCAGTTTGATCTCTCTTAAGGCATAGGTGAGGGAGGGATGGACTCTCGACTCCCTCAAGATCACCTGTTTAAAAGCATGGTCCCCAGCTGTTGGTGCTGCTTCCAAAAGTTATAGAACCCACAGAATGTGAGCCCTGGCTGGATGAAATGAATCTTTGGTAGGCACAGGCCCTGAGGTTGATAGACAGGATGACACTTCCTGTCTCACCTCTTACTTTGGGGAATTATTGTTGTTGTTGTTGTTGATGATGATGATGATGATGATGATGTTTATTCCACTAAGATGAGCAAGTGGCTACCATTTGCTTCCATCACCACACACACACACACACACACAGGAACTTCGTGTCTCCTATGTGAGGCTTTGAGAGTTTGCAGCTCCCCGTGTCCACCAACACACACACACACACACACACACACACACACACACACACACACTGCATGCAGTTGAGGTGATCACTCAGCTTTCTGCTCCCTGCTCCCATACCTCCCCACAAAGGACTCCTGTCCCTAGGGAGCCATAAGCCAAAATAAACTCTCTCCCATAAGTTGCTTTTGGACACAGTATTTTACCACAGCAACAAGTGACTATTGCAGGATATTGGGTTTCCTCATCTAAATGGGCCTGTCCCTGTGGGACTCCTTCCCTTCTTACAATAGTGGGCATTCGGACAGTAACCTTAACCTCTGACTGGAACACCATGAAAGCCCCCTCTAGGGGTCTCCTTTATCTCAAATCAGTGGCTGGGGTTACATCTTCACCTAGAACCAAAATAGATGAGCTCTAAGAGTGTGGACGTGTACCAGAGTCAGTCATATCAGAAAGGTAAAATTTCAGATGTCTTCCCCACACCTAGTTTGGAATCTCTGGAAAGGAGGGTCTGCATTCTGTATTTTACCACACAGAAAGCATGTTTCATTGCTACTTTATAACTGTAATGTTGCTGCAGTTATGAATCAAAGTGTAAATATCTGCGTTTTTGGAACATCTTGGCTGACCCCTGTGAAGGGGTCATTGGATCCACAGGTTGAGAATCACTGAGCTAGGCGGCAGAGAGAATGATGATGTGGTGACCTTCCTGTGCTTAGGAAACCAATTCTGAGAGGGAAGGTACAGGAGGGTTGTGAGTCTTGAAGAAGCACAAGCCATGAGGAAGGGGGGTTGGGGGACAGGAGTACGGTGAGGGGCAGGAGGAGCTTAGTGCCATCAGGTCCCCACCACTGTCAGGGGTTATCCCGGCATTCCACTTACCAGGAGTGGAACTTTTTGTAAATGTTGACCAAAAAATAAAGAAAAGCAAAATATTGCTCATAATACACTATCTTCTAAAGGAACATAAAGTTTGATCCTCATGGTCCCAACTAGGTGAACTGTAAAATATTAGTCCTTGTGTGGCAGGCGTGTGTGTGTGTGTGTGTGTGTGTGTGTGTGTGTATGAATATGTTAACATTTATTTACTTACCAGGCATGCCTAATGTTCTCAAGGTCCCCAAAGCCCAACCCCTAGCCTGACACATCTGGTCTCCTTAAGGGGAAACCCTGTGCTAGAACAAAGGGGAAACAGGGAGAGGGGACATTTGAAGAAAGGGCTGGTGACCTGCGGACGGCAACAGAAGAGGCTGAGCTATTGGAGGGTCCTGATTAAATGTCAGCCTCAATCCCGTTTCCAGGGGAGGCATCCTTCAGGCTGCTCAGAGGAGGGAGTTCAATTTCTCACTCCTGTTTTCCGTCACTTTTTACATCTGATTGAAGCGAGGACAGACTTTGTTGAAGGCTTTTGGGCTGACTGTTTAGAAGACAAAAACAGCCTGAACTTTTTGTTGCCACAGAATTCTTAGCAGCAAGTGGGGCCGGATGATGGCCTGGCTGCCTCCCCTGAGTCCCAGCACAGTGTCTGTCTGGCACACAGCATAAGCTTATACAGGAGTAGATCTTCTTAACCCAGTAGGGCAGCTATGCCTGGTCCTCGCTGGTCCCCGCATTGGATCCTCCCTTATCACAGGTGGAATGACCAATGGGCTTCCATGCCTGTGACTGTCCTTCTGCCTGTGGGTAGGTTGTCAGGGACAGTGAGGTAGAGGAGGCAGGCAGTTCCTGCCCTGCAGGAATTCTGTCATTGATAAAAACACCCTGAGAAAAGGCAACTTAGGGAAGAAGGGGATTGTTTCAGCTCCGGGTTACAGCTCATCAAGTCAAGACAACAGGGATCCTCAAAAGCTAGTCACATGACACCCACGGCCAAGAGCAATGCGTGTGTATGTGTGTGCGTGTGTGCCTGTGTGTGTGTATATAGGCATACACACCACACCCTATCCTCCCCCCCACACGCATGTCTAGTGCGCATGTCTAGTGCGCATGCCTAGTGCGCATGCCCAGTGCTTAGGTACCTGCTCAGCCCCAAACCTAGGAATGGGGCTCATTTTCAGGCTGAGTCATCCCACATCAATGAACACAATGCCCAGCAGACATGCCCACAGGCCAACCTGATCTAGACAATCTCTCACCGAGAGTCCTCTCAGTGGCTTAGGCTGTATTAAGTTAACAATTGAAAGTAGCCAGTACATTGTCCTACACATCTGCCATCTGCATGAAAACTGCACCTTGTTCCCTGGCTACTGACTGCTCTAACATGACCAGAAACCTGTGAAGCCAAACCAGGCCCAGCTCAGCCCAGATGTGTGTGGCTAGTCACATTGGGTGGCTCAACTCAGATCCACCAAGTCCCGGTCAACCATGAATACATGCAAAACAATGCTTACCACGGTGAGGCAGAAAGAGCTCTGGCTTTTTTTGTTATTCAGACACAAAACACTGATGCGTAGATGAATCTGCTATAGTTTGTTTCTCCCAGACTTTTGTGTTTGGATACTTGGTCCTTAGCTGGTCTCCTGGCTTTTTTATGGAAGGTGTGGAGCCTTTGGGGTAAGCATAGTTGGTGTAGGTGGATCCTGGCACTGAACCTTTCTCTTAGGGTTATAGCCAAACCCAATGGTCCTCTGAATGTCCTGCTTCCTGATCTGTTAAGTGAACAAGTTGCAAGACAATCTCCCACCACTAGGGGCAGAGTCACCCAAGCTGCTATGCAACAAGGAATCCTAGCTTCTGAAACCTCAGGCCCATAAACTTGTTTCTGCCAAGATTTTTTTCGCTTTTGTTTTGTTTTTTTTTTTTTAATCACAACTGTATAAAAATAACTAATCCAAACACCATTCTTTGGACTGTACTCTGCTCTGGGTAAGGCTGAAAAAAACGAACTCACTTTTTTTTTTTTGGCATAGACATTTACATGAGCATATCCCATAATTAATGTTCTTAATATTCACAAATCCAAGTCCTCAACAATGTCTCAAGGTACCCAGTGGCCCTCTCCTTTCACCCAGCTAATCCTGGCTTCCTGCCTCCTCCAAGGCAAATCTCCTGGTTCCACAAAGCTGCCACATGCCCCCCCCCCCCCAGTCTCCCTCCCCCAGCAGGACTGTAAGGACACCACTTGACAATTACTAGGGAAATTTTATTTACAATGCAGTGCGGATCCCTGAACATTTGCAGCCGGTGCATTCATTTGCAATGTAATCCAAATCTGCCAATGCCTCTGTAGATGAGCTGCTGTTTCCACAGAAAGAAACCCACCCAGCTAATGGTGTCTGCAGTCTTTTACGAAGAGACCAAGGTCAGGGCCGCTGTAATGAGTGGGGGAAAGTTAATCTGCGGAAGCAAGTTAAGCACAGAAAACTACATTTTAATGATTCTGAATGTGTGGCAGCTGACGGGGTTTAACTGAGGGAGCGCCAGAACACTCCAGGAAAGCCGGAGACACTCTGGTTTCTTAGGTTTGAGATGGCTCACATAAAACTTCCGTTAGGTCAAACGTGGTGACTGCTGTTGCATGCACTTGGCCTGACACACAGCAGGCATTCAGTTGCTAGGAAGAGAAGATCTTGCTTGTCCCTGCTGAAGGACTACCCGACCTCTACACCTTTGATGTCTCAGCAGCCATCTGCCTGGTAGTGGTTCTTAAGCTGTGTTCACTGAAGGATCCCATGCTGGGGAAATGGTTCAGTGGGTAAAGTGTTAGCCTCCTAAGCATGAGGATCTGAGTTCAGATCCCCAGCGCTCTCAATCAATCAATCAATTAAAATAAAAAGCCAGGAATGGCACTGTGCAGTTGTAATTTCAGTGCTTGGGTTGGGGAATCCCAGAAATTTGCTGGTCAGCCAGTCTAAAGAAATAGCAAGCACTAAATTCAATCAGACACATCCCTTGCCTCTCTCTGTTACACACACACACACACACACACACACACACACATTTTCCCCCAACACTCTACAGGACAATATCCACTCTCTCTGTTGCTCATGTTTCTGCAGAATGAAGCAGAATGAGGCTTAATAGTGAGCATGTCTTAATTAAGAAGGACATGAACTTCTCACACAGTGCATGATGGGAAAGGCCCTAGCCTGTAGGGATCTTCCAAAGCTACCTCCTATCTCCTTCCCCAATTTCCTTCACTTTCCCTCTGCCCTTTGCTGGCTATACTCCACTATCAGTAGGCAAATCATCAAACAAGCCAGGCTCTTCCCTAACAGTGGGTCCCTGCGCATGCCAGGTTCTCTGCCCAGTTCTCTCCCCTCCCCCATGTCTCTGATCCTTGGGCCCATCTGTAGGTCATCTCTGCAGAGAAAGGCCTTTCTTTTGTCAGCTCACGCATGGTAGGCTTGTCCTCCCTACCCCTCATGCCTGTTCTTCATGGACCCCTCTCACCCTCTACTGCCAGGTTTCTTGTTGTGGCTTCTCTTCACGAGTGCTTCCCTCACTGGATTCTGACATCTGCCTGCCAGTGCTCACTGTTCTGTGGTTCATGATGAGCACACAGGACTTGATAGTTTAAGAAATAAATGGGGCCTAGAAAGATGGCTCGACTGAAAAAGCTATATTGCTTTTGCAGAGGATCAGGTTTGGATCCCAGCACACAGAGCATCTCAAGATCACCTCTAAATCTAGCTTCAAGGGATCCAACAACATCTTCTGGTCTCTACAGATACCAATGCATGCAACCACACACATGCACATACACACTTACACATACACACACACACACACACACACACACACACACACAAACACGCGCGCGCGCGCGTGTGTGTGATCTTTAAAAGAAATATAGGTGTTACTGTGGTGCATAGGCTGGTGATTTTCTGACTGTGTCTGCTTCATTGGCATAGGCTCTAATGGACTGTGGGACAGGTCCCGGATAAACTGAGGATACTCTTGTACCCTTTCTCAAGGTGAATTGAGAGGATGGGGCAATCAGGGACAAGGCTGGGCAAGGCAGGCTGGCGTGTTTTCGCTGTGACTTTCCCTGCCTTGACAGGTCAGGAATTCATCTCAAACCTCTTCAAAGTGCCAGGTTCTTGTACATGTAATGAATCTATTGATTTGCTGTTTTTCCCCAAGGGACTCTGGAGACCACAGTGTCAGGGCTGAAGACAAAGAATTCTCATAGCTTGTCATAGAGCCCAGTGGGTGATAGGCAGGTCTCAGCGTATTCCCAGAAGATGCCTCTGGCCCCGTTCTTATTATTTGGGAGTTTAAATGATTACTTTTTCTGGGACTTCCATAATGCCCTTATTCTGAATAAATAGCTTTCAGGTCCCTAAGTCATCCTCTCTTAAGAAAGACATTCATTCATTCATTCATTCAAAATTTTACTGATAACAGGAATCTACTTATAATTAAAAGCAGAGATTTTTCCAGAATCAAAGTAATTGACTCACAGTATGCCACCATCCAGGTCCCTAGTTTGGCTTCTATATTACCTCCAGGGTAATTGTTAATTCAACCAGTAAGTGTTTAGTGTCTGTCTTGATTCAGACATTACCTCTTTCAGAAGTAAATAAGAGGAAATTCGTTCCAGAATTCTCTAGTATCCGTAAGATCTTTCCATGGTGGAGGTGAAGGCAGCAGGGAAGAGAGTCCTCAGTCAATAAAGGGTAAACACAAGGACCCCAGTTCAAGTCCCCAGCACCCACATAAAAGCTGAACATTGTGCTGCGTGAGTGTAGCATATCACTGGTATTGGGGAGAGACAGGCTAGTCCCTAGAGTTCACTGGTCAACCGGAGCAGCCAAATCAGTGACCTTTAACCTTTGCCTCAAATAATAAGCTTGAGAACAGTAAAGCGAGACAACCAATGTCAACCTCTAGCCTCCACCTGCATGCACGTGTGTGTGTGTGTGTGTGTGTGCAAGTACACACACACACACTCATGCACACACACACATACACACATTTGCACACACATGCACACACATACATACACACCCACACACATGTATATGCCCACACACTTGCATATACCTTTCAATAACAGCTTGAAGACCTAATATTCCAATCCAAATCCCTATCTTGGCAGGAAATACTAAGCCAGGGGATTCATTTCCCCCCAGTGGAAGGCTCAAGCTCCAACCACACAGAGCCCTCGACTGTCTCTCTATCTCCTGGGAGATTGCATCATCTTCAGTACCCTTCCCCTCCTGCCTCCTTTCATGTCCTCCTCTCCCCTCTCCCACATGCCAGTCCACTTGGTGGCCATAGACCATCATTTAGAGCCTCACCTGTCACCCTCTCCAGATCCTCTCAGAAATGCACTGAGCACACTCCATTCATTTACAGGTGTCCCTCTGGAGTCTTCTGGATTAAGGATCCAGTTCCAGTTTTCCCCCACACCCTTAGCTCTGAGCTCACACAGGACTCCCCTGTAATGTCTGTGTATTAGTAAATAAATTCACATATCCGAAACAGTTAGAAGAGCTGGAACATTCATTAAGCATATAGATGCTTACCCAAACCCTTCATCCTCAGCCTTCCCTCCTCGGATCCTTGCCAGCTCTGTACGAAACACACTGACTTCCCTCCACTGACAACTGTGAGCAGCCAACCTCTCCTGGGTGAAGGGACCTATTGTGTTAGCTTACAGGTCTGAGCTCTTGGATGCTGGGCTGCCTCCTCTGCTTCTCTGTGCAGTCATAAAGACCACACTTTCCCCGGAAGCCTCGCTCCCTTTGGAGTCAGATTCCACTCCAACACTCACCAGAGCCAGGCCAGGCAAGCGACTTAGCTCCTCACTGTTGAGCCCTGGCCACCTGCCAAGAACTGTACCACATGGTGGGAATAACTGGAGAAATAATAAGGACTGTTGCCCAAGAACTAATCAAGAGCCTAATTGTTTTGTCTTTAAATTTACTGGTTTATTGTTTTTATTTAAAATATTGTCATATTTGATTTTATTATTATTATTTAATTATTTCAACCAGGCCTGATAGTACAAGCCTGTAGCCATGGTGATTACAGCAGGGGAAATCTTAAACTCAAAGCCACTTAGTAACACCCTCTCTCAAAATTTAAAAAAAAAAAAAATGGCTCCAGCAAGGGACACAGGGAAGCTAATTGCAGATCTCTACTTCTCTATCAGGTCCTCCAAACCCAAGCTGCCCTTCCAAGGGCAGCTCTGTAACAGACTACCTGCTGTGGGCTCCCCTTCCTCTCCATCCCCATCATCAGTAGATCATACAGATACTGCCCCTCCAATCTTCCTTCCCCATGCTCATTGCTTTATCCCAGGCCCAGCTCCAGCAGCCATTCTTTAAGAACCCTGGCACTCTGGCCAGGGAAACAGTTAGGCTAACTGCAGATCTTCACCTCTTTCTCCAAGCCCAATCCCCCAGTCTCATCCCCAGCTCTGTAGCAGACAGCCCTCTGCAGCTCTCCTCATCTTCTGCCCTTATTACCAGGGAGCTAAGCAGATCCTGGAGAACACTTAACTTTCTTTCCTCCTATGGATGCCCTCAGTGCCACTCAGCCAGTCCTCATTCCTAACTGTCAGCTCCCAGTACCTAGAAATAAATTTTACCCAGAATCCTGAGTGGCCACACCTATCAGAACCCCAGAAGAATTTCCTACTAGGCACCATACAAACATCACGATCTCCTATGAACCAGAGATGGCAAGAGAAACCAAGGAGCAAGAAAAGACCAGATCTCAGCACCTAGAATGATAATGTTTCCAAACTCAGATGTCTAGATCCCAGCATAAAAATACAATCAATACCAAGTAGGAAAATATGTCTCCATTAGAGTCTAACAACCCTACCATAGCAAGCCCATCTTTTTGCTACATCCAAGAAACATACCTTAACATCAAGGATAAACATCACCTCAAGGTAAAAGGATGGAAACAGATATTCCAAGGAAACAAACCTAAGATGCAAGCTGGTGTTGTCATTTCGATATCTGACAAACTAGACTAACAAAAACTAATTAGAAGAGATGGGGGAAAAATACTACACACTCATCAAAGGAAAAGTCTACCAAGAGGACAATCTGGTGCAATTTTGAATGCACAAAACACAAGGGTGACCAAGTGTGTAGAAGAGACACTACTATAGCTTAAACCATATATTGACCCTCACTCATTTATAGTGGGAGACTTCAGTACCTCACTCTTGCCAGTAGACAGGTCATCCAGGCAAAAACTAAACAGAGAAATGTTGCAGCTAACTGATGTTATAAACCAAATGGACCTAACACATATTTACGGAACATTTCACCCAAACACAAAAGAATATACCTTATGGGTCTTTCTCCAAGATTGACCATGCATTTGGGGATAAAATAAGTCTCAAAAGATACAAGAAAATTGAAATAATACCTTGCACCTTATCTGTCCACCACGGATTAAAACTGGATACCAACAAGAGAAATAACAGAAACCTTGCAAACTCATGGAGACTGAACAGCTCTCTGCTGAATGAAAAATGGGTCAAGGCAGAAATTAAACACTTTCTAGAAATCAATTGTGGAATCAAATTGAAGACCCAGGCAAAATCCACACACCTATAGACACCCGATTTTTGATAAAGAAGCCAGACATAGACACTAAGGGGGGAGGGGGGAAGGCAGCATCCACAACAAATGGTGCTGGTCAAACTGTACAACTGCATGTAAAAGAATCCAGATAGAGTCATATTTATAATTTGGTTCAGACCAAACTCAACTCCAAATGTTTCAAAGACCTCAACATGAAACCAGATACACTGAACTTGATAGAAGAGAAAATGGGCAATAGTTTTGAGCTCATTGATAGAGCAGAAGATGTTCTGAACAGAACACCATTAGCACAGGCACTAAGATCAACAATTAATAAATGGGGCCTCATGAAACCGAGAACTTCTGTATATCAAAGAACATCATCATTTGGACAAAGTGCAGCCTACAGAAAGGGAAGATTTTAGCAACTATACATCTGATAGAGGCCTAATATCCAAAATATATAAAGAATCCAAACACTAAGTATCAAGAAATCAAACAATCCAATTAAAAATGTGGTACAGATCTAAACCAAGAATTCTCAAGAGATGAAGCTCAAATGGCTGAGTTTAAGATAAACACTGAAAGAAATGTGCAACATTTCTGGGCCACCAGGGAAATACGAATCAAAATAACTTTGAGATTCCATCTTACACCTGTCAAAATAGCACAGGTCAATAAACAAGTGACAGTTCATGCTGACCAGAATGTGGAATTGAGGGGAACACTGAAGCTAGTGGGAGTGTAAACTTGCAGCAACCACTGTAAAAATTATTCATAAATAGCTAGAAGTTGAAAACACCCCAAATATCCCTCAACAGATATAGATGGGTAAAGAAAATGAGGTACAATCACACAATCACTCATCTGTCTAAAAAATGAAATCATGGAATCCACAGGTAAATGGGTGGAATTAGAAAAAATATTCTGAGTGAGGTATCACATACCCAGAGAGAGAAATGTGGTATCTATCTGCTTATATGCAGATAATAGCTATTAAGTCAATGATAACAATCTACAGTTTGTAGAACCACAGAGGTTAGGTATAGGATAAGGGACTAGAGGAGACAGATAGAACTTATTAGGAAGGGAAAATAGCATAGATCAGTGGTTCTCAATGCCACTTTCCTAATGCTGTGACCCTTTACCACAGTTCCTCATGTTGTGATGGTTCCCATCCATAAAATTATTTTCATTGCTACTATATAACTATAATTTTAGTACTGTTATGAATCAAGATGTAAATATAGGTACAATGGTCTTAAGTGACCCCACCAAAATGTTTGATCCACAGGTTAAGAATCACTGGGATAGATAGTTATAGATGGATGGAAGCCATTTTACAGACTCCTGCCAAATCCTGATCCCTGGATCTGGGAAAACTCAAGGCCATTGTCCCCTAGTATTGTAAGCAGAGTCATAGAGTAGTAGAAGATGGGAATTACCAAGGATTGGAATTTTGCCCCTCAGTGTTGGCACTGGATAGGTATACCATTTGTAAGAAAGCCAAATGGACCCAAGTTTCTGAATCTCTCCATCTCAGCCATTTCTGATGATTCTAAGGTAGGTATGTGACCTTTCAGAGATGACCAAATTCTAGCAGATTCCAGAGAGCCACTGCTAGGGAGCTAGGGGCCTTTGCTCTGGCTATGTGGCTTTGGTTCCTTCAAAATAGAGAGACTCCAAAATCTACATGCATAGGATGAGCGGATTCTCTGTCACTCTGTCTTATCACTCATGGTCAGTTTCTCAACACAGTCACAAAGTCCAGGTAAATACCTAGGAGCCATGGAGGAGGGGGTGCACCCTACATAACAAAATTGATACAACTGATTGATGGTCCAGTCCATTTTGATTGTCAACTTGATAGAACCTAGAGTCACTTGAAAAGAGGGAACATCAATTATGAATTTCCTTGATCCCCTTGTCCTGTGGTCATGTAAATGAGGAATAGTATTGATCAATGGTTGATAGGGGAGGGCTCAGCCCACTGTAGGCAGCACCATTCCCTAGGCAGGTAGGCTTGGGCTGTATAAGAAAGGTAGCTGAGTATAAGCTGGTGAAGGAGACAGTAACCAGCATTCTTCCATGGTTTCTGCTTCAGTTCCTGCCTAAATTCCTGCTCTGGCTTCCCTTAGTGATGAGCTGAGCCTCAACGTGTTAGTCAAACAAACCACTATGTTGTTTTTTGGTTCGAGTATTTTATCACAGCAACAGAAAAATAACTGTAACAGTAGCTAACCACACATCCGGCACTTCTTAATGCCATTCAGAAGCCAGGCCTCCCACCCTCAGAAAATGTGTGTTGATAATGGCTCGGCACACCGTTCCTGCTCCACAGCACCTGAGAGCTTGGGCAGGCAGCTGAGTGCCACTCGAAGCTGATTAAAACATAGCTAAAACCCATAGGATAATGCTTGACTTTATTCACATCTGTGTTCATTCATTCAACCTTTTGATCCTTAAGAACAACTGGCTGTGTCGTCCTACATGTGCCAAGTACTACCCAGGAAGCAGCGCTGAAGATACAGAAAGGAACCCAACAGACACAGATGACGCCAGCTCTCGAGACATTTAAATCTGGGTGGCAGTGGACGGTGAGTGCGTACCAGGAGACAGGATGAGATGGCGGCAGTGGCCAGCCTCAGAGAGGGAAGCAGGAGAGGGCTTGTGGAGAACAGCGATGGAATTTTTGAGCATTTCCCACCAGGCACCTCTCATTGACTGCCCCCTACTGTGTGACGTCCTACTGCGCAGCTCAATTTGTGAATGACACAGGACACAGAGCTCCCAGGCTGAAGGTGAGAAGCAAGGTCACGATCTAGGATGGCTTAACCAGTTATATACAGCCACAAAAATCTTTTGCATACAGTTTGGAAAACCCACTCTTTTTTTAAAATTACATTTATTCAATTGTTTATTGTCTTATTTATTAGAAAGCCCACCCTTTTTGCTTGTTTGTTTATTGGGAAAAGCACACAAGTACAACAGTGCACATATGGAGTCCTAGGACAACAGAGGCGATGCATTCTTTCTGCCATAGGAGTTCTGGGGAACTGAACCCAGGCCATCAGACTTGATGCTGAACAACTTTACCTGCTGAGCCATCTTGCCGGCCCCAGAAAGGCCTCTCTTATTTCAGTATATTCTTCCTTGCCAGCAGCCTTTCAAGCCTGGTAGCTTTGTTCACAGCCCTGACCCTCACTCCCACGCCACACCCTGCAGAACTCCTCTGCCCTTGACTCTGGTCTTCCAGCCAGACAATTCCTTCTGCTACAGTTGACCCTGGCCACACCACAATGGCTGGGATGCCAGGCTTCAGGGTCTTTTCCACCAGGATTGTGAGGGGGTTAGATGAAGGGATCAGGAGGATGGAGCACCCCACACCACCCCTGGCCTGAAGGGACAGGAACCTGGGAGTGTATAGACAGCTGTATTGGCTGAGCTAGCATCTGACTTCAGGACTGTTAGGTCTCAAAGCCTCTAACCACTGGGCTCCACTGTTAACTTGGAAAAGCAGCTTCATGCCAGGCAGAAAGCAGGAGCTCAGTTAAATACAGGCTTGGGGATAAAGGGCACATAAGCCAGTGAAGATGAAGTTCATAAACACACTCCTGTCATCCCATCCCTCTGAAGACTGAGGCAGGAGGATTTCTGTGCATTCTAGGTCAGTCTGGACATTAGGACTAAATGCTATGCCAGCCTGGACCTCAGAGCAAGGCCCTGCCTATTACCAAAAGAGCAAAACAAAGCAAGTGGGGAGGAAAAGCCAAACCTTGGAGGTCCTGGGGACCTTGAATGCCCCCAGGGGCTGCTGATGGGTGAGTTTGTCCCGCTGCAGCTGTCCTTCTCAAAGGGTCTCTGGAAGGTCCCCCTTCGAACTGTTGTACCCAAAGGACAGACCTGTCTAGGGACACACCTGTTCAAGCAGAGCCCGGCCCCCAGAGAGGGAGCAGCAGTGTGCCCTTGGGAGCAACAGAAATGCAGAGGTGGTCACAGAGGAGACTCGGCTAATCCCTCACGCCACGACTGCCCCAGCTTCTAATCGCCTAATAGCAGGGCGCGTAATTGGCAGAAAAGATTGCCCTGCCCTTTGCACATGTGTCTGCAATTACTTTTCAAACCAGGGCGATAAGTGGCATGATTGGTTTCTTTCCGCAGGCTTCTGCGCCTTGGAGATGGGGGGCCTTTCTGCTGAAGCTGCGGTGGGCAGTCCGGATCACAAACAGAATAGCTGTCGGGGAAGCTGTGCCCTCCACCCCTGAGCAGTGACACCCCCGACACACACAGCTCCTCACTGCACCTGGCCTCAGCTCTCTTGCACACCCCCTTCACACCTTGTGCTGAGCCACCACTAAGGTCCTAGCTCGTCCTTGTGCTGGCCAGTCCTCCATAAGTCATACCTTATACTTGGTTAAGGTCATGGCTCCCATGTCACTTCCTCAGAGAAGCCCTCCAGGGACACCTTGAATGACAATACCCCCTCTGTTCTCCCCTACCTAATGACACCTATCCCTTTCCTACTTAAGTCTCCATGTCTCACACCTTGGTACAAGGCCATCTCTCTCACCTGTGACTATCTACTTGTTTGCTGCTGGATTCCTCAATACTTCATCAGAGTGAACTCCATGTGTCTACTGGAGTGTACAGGAAAGTCTGCAACAGCGTGACTGGTCAGCAAACGAGCAGGTACAGAGGCGGACATTGGTGGGCAGAAGTTGGACTCGACATTTCCTCTGTGCCGTGCAATGGAATGTGTGTTTTCTAGGTACAGGCAGAGAGCCACCAGAATGGAAATCAGCCGGATGCATTTGAGAGGCCCTCGGTCCTAGCTTGAAATCATGGCTCTGTCATTCAAAAGTTCCGTCAGGAATGGAGCAGTTAAGAATACTTGCTGTGGGGTTGGAGAGATGGCTCAGAGGTTAAGAGCACGGAATGCTTTTCCAGAGGTCCTGAGTTTGATTTCCAGAATCCACATGGTGGCTCACAACCATCTGTAATGGGATCTGATGCCCTCTTCTGGTGTGTCTGAAGATAGCTACACTATACTCACATACATAAAATAAATAAGTAATAGAGAAGGAGAAGAAGGAGGAGGGGAAGGAGGAGGAGGGGGAGGAGGAGCAGAGGAAGGAGGGGAGGAGGGGGAGGAGGGGGAGGAAGAGGGAGAGAAGAAGAAGGGAGAGGAGGGGGAGGAGGGGGAGGAAGAGGGAGAGGAGAAGGGAGAGGAGGGGAAGGAGGGGAGGAAGAAGGGGAGAAGGAGAAGAGGGAGGAGGGGGAGGAAGAGAGGAAGGAGGAGAAGAGGGAGGAGGGGAAGAGGGAGGAGGGAGAGGAGGAGGAGACTTGCTGTTCTTCTAAAGGGCCTGAGTTTGGTTCCCAGCAGCCTCATGGGGCAGTAACTCCAGCCATGGTGTATATAGCTCGCCCTTCTGGTCTCCTTGAGTATCCCTACACATGTGGTGCATACATGGCACAAATACACATAAAGAAAGTAAAAGGGCTTTCAAAGCTCCATTTGTCTATATCATTCTCAGGCAACCTGACAATGAGTTTTGCATCAGTCTCTTGGTCAAATGTGGATGGAAAACATTCCCTGGTTCCACTCTATGGGCATTGCATGAAACGATGCCCAGACGGCCTATTGCCCTGTCCTTGAGATCAATAACAAGAGCTGCTTGGTAAGAGAGATTAAGTGTAATGTCTGCCTGAGGGATGAGGAAGGACAGAGAAGGCTGTGTGCTTCTGGATGCCTGCTGTGTGGCTGCTGTCTGCTGGGCACTGTTACCATACAAACTTACTTCTCACAGCGACTCTATTTTTTTAGTATTTCAAATTGTGTATTTTAAGGTATATAACTTGGTAATTTGATATACTTATGTGGCTGCTTTAGAATAATCAGTAGAACCAAAGTGCTTATCAGACACATGATCTCACATAGTCAGCCTGTGCATATCCACATGCATGTGTATATGTGTATATGTATATGTATATATATATGTGTGTGTGTGTGTATATATGCTTATATATGTATGTATGGGTCTGTGTGTATAAATGTGTATGTGTATATGTGTATATATGGTTGTATATTATGTATATGGTTGTATATGTGTTTGTGTGTCTGTGTATGTACATGTATGTATATACATATGTATATGTATATATGTATGTGTATATGCTTGTATATGTGTATGGGTTTGTATGTACATGTACATGTGTATACCTGTAGGTATAGGTCTATATTGTCTGTATATGTTCATGTTTATATGAATATGTGTGTATAAGAAATACTTAATACTCCCCTTGTGATGGTTGGTTTTGGCTGTCAACGTGACTAAATTAAGAGCACTGTTGCACTGCTGAATGCACCTGTGTGTCCCTGGGGGTGTGTCCAGAAAGGGCTGATATGGGGAGCAGTGTCTTGGGCAAGGACTACAGAGAGCTAGCTAGCTCTCCGTGTGAATGGCACTTTCTGGCCCAGTTTGAATAGGCAGCCCTGGGAACAAGTGAAGCTCATGACTGCCGTCTCTTCCTTTGGGTTAACCCTCCCATCTGTCCCTGCTGCTGACACCACACTCCTGCCTCTCCAGCAGACCTCAACACCACTGACTCTCTGGTGGAACCGTCAGACCTATACTGGGACTCCTGAGATGCCCAGTTTCTCAGACCAAGGAGCTACAAGGTTCTCTGCCCCCTCCAGAAACTACTCAAGCTATGGTTTAAGCCAGCCAACCAACACACACACACACACACACACACACACACACACACACACACACCCCATACGGCTCTTTTCTGCTAGGGAATATTGCCTAATTAACCCTTTTAACACACACTTTAAGTATGTATTGCTGTTAACCATATGCACCATCTGTCCTGTATAGTTTGGGACTCTCATCCCATGTCACTTAAGTTCTGTGCCATCTGCCAGCATCTTCCTGTGTGCCCCTCCCCAGCCCCTGATACCTATCCCTCTACACTCTGTTCCTATAAGTCTGGCTGTTTGAATTCTACAGATAAATAAGGTCAGACATTGCCCATCTTGCTGTGTCTGGCTTATTTCACTTTGCACTTGTAGATGTTTATGCAAAGTATCTCAGAGAGGTCCCCACACTCCTGTGGTCATCAGAGCATCATTTGCAACAGCAGAGGTACAGAAACAACCTCAGTATCCACCAGGGAATGAAAGGATAACACAATGTGGAGTAAACACGCAATAAAATATCATCTCGCCTTTTAAAAGCAGGAAGTTTTCCACCAAGGATAATAAGAAGGATCCTTGCATGGAGACCCTGGAATAGTTCAGGCCGTACCTCACCTCTAGACAGAAAACAGAGGACCACGGAGCCAGATGGTGGGTCTAGCTCCCAGTCCCCAAGTGGCAGATGCAAAATCAGAGCAGGGTCTCCACCATCCTCACATCAGCACGCCTGCCTTTGCCTCTAAGGAAAACACAAGCAGGCCACGGAGTCCAAGTGGGTCCCAAGCATAAGCAGCCCTTGGACATGGAGGATTTCACTTAAGATTCAGGGTTAAAATTCCCCTTGTCTTTCTCTCCAACAGCTCTGATGAATTAGGATGATCTTGGGGTAGGGTTACCAGATGAAATACAGATACCCATTTAAATAGGAATGCCAGATAAATAATAAGTGATCTTTGGTACTAAGTATGTCACAATTATCACATATGTGCAAAATATCCCACTAAAAAGTTCAGCTCTTTTCTATGCTAAAGGTGACAACTATGTACCCCTGCTCTCTCTCATTCTGTCTCTGTCTCTCTCTCTCTTTCTGTGTGTGTGTGTGTGTGATGTTGTATGCCTGTGTGACATATGTGTATGCATACAGACACTCCTTCATCATAGACCTTGAAGCAAGCTCTCTCACTGAACCATTGCTTTCACTTTACCTGGCTAGCCGGCAAACCCCAGCAAATCCTCCTGATTTCCTTTCCCCCAGCTGTGCTCTTCCAGTTACAGATGTGCCTAGCCCATTCCCTGCTTTTATGTGGGTGGTTAAGATCTGAACTCAGGTCCCCATGGCTGCTTAGCAAGATTTCTTATCTACAGAGGCATCTCCTAACCCCTAGCCTTAGATTTCTTCTATCTCTCAACATGCCTACGGTCTTACATCAGCTGCCCTCGCCATGTGAATACCCGTCACGGACACTGCAGAAGGTCTGCTTAATTCTGATCTCTCATAAATCCTGTCCCTTCCTCGCCCACAAGAATCATGGCTCCCATGGTGCTATTCTACTTCTGCCTGCTTCGAAAAGACCCTGGACTGCTTTGGGGAAACCCAGTTCTCTCTCGTGAACCTAAACCAAGAAATATAGAGAGTGGAAAATAAAAATTAAATTAAAGTTCGACATAAACAACCAATACATGCCTCCTTTTTATTTATTTTTGTTTGATGGGATGGATGTTTTCTTAATGTTTGGCTCTGTTCCACTTTGTTGATTTGAGTGAGATTTTGGCTCGTGCCTCCTCGGCAGCCTCGATTAGCCATCTGATCTGCCCAGGAGACCTATTAAAATGACCCATAGTTTTGAGTTCCTGGAGGAAGACATCACTGCCCTTTAGAGAAATCCTCTAATCTTATTTATTTCCTCAATTGTTTGCATTTTATTTTCAATCAGAAAAAAAAAATAAGAGGCTTGGTTTAGTGGAGAGTTTACAAGGCTCAATGCCTTGAAAATAACAGTAATTCTAAATGTCCTCAGTGCTGATGGATGCTCTACTTCCTGTCTTCAAATACTGTGATGGCAGAGGTGAGTGCACAAAGCTGGGTGAGCTTGCCTGGAAGGCTAGTGCGGATCCTCCCACTCTTGCAGCTGCCTGTAGAGTATGGATCTGTCCTGGCAATCTCCTGCTCTCATATTTGTCTGTCTGTGATCTCGCCCTGATTCAGCCAAGGGTTTACAACCCCCAGGAGCACATGATTTCTACAGAGTCCAGTTAACATCTGGAATTCTAAGAATAAGGCTCAAGGTTCCCAATTAACATGAGAATTGCTGAGCCCAGGCACTAGGACCCCAGGATCTCTGTGTACTACAGGCAGTTGCATTTGGATTTTCTGTGAGGGAACCCTGAGCCCTGACTCTGGCTTCCCAGATCCTGTTCTTCATGTTTCTTTTTTTCTTTTTTCTTTTTATTAGATATTTTCTTTATTTACATTTCAAATGTTATCCCCTTTCCTGGCTTCCCCCTCCCAAAACACCCTATTCCATCCCCTTTCCCCCCACTCACCAACACACCCACTCTCTGTCCTGTCCTGGCATTCCCCTACCCTGGGGCATCGAGCCTTCTCAAGACCAAGGGCCTCTCCTCCCTTTGACGTCCAACAAGACCATCCTCTGCTATATATGCAGTTGAAGGCATGGGTCCCTCCATGTGTATACTCTTTGGTTTGTGGCATAGTCCCTGGGAGCTCTGGGGGGTACTGGGTGGTTCATATTGTTGTTCCTCCAATGGGACTGCAAGCTCTCCTCTTGACAACAATTCTAAGTCCAAGTTCTGTTGAACATCTTTTAAAAGTGATGCATCTCTATGCACAGGGTGCTTGGGTCTGTTGATCCTGAGCACAGCTGATTTGCAAATGCTGCCCGCTTCACTCCTTAGGGAGAAGCGGTGTCACCCTCGGAGAGATCCTGAGCTGCACAGGGTACATGCCATGACCTTGACTTTTCCTGAAGCCTGTCTGAAGCTTGGGAATTCAAGGCCATGACCTCCTTTCTATCCCTGCTGCCCTGGTAAGCCTCATCTTGCCTCTCTGAATGTCACAAGATCCCTCCTCTGGTGGCTTCGAGGCCACATTCTCGGTCCTGCTGTTTAAAGCCTATAACTTTGGTTTGCTAAGGGCAGAGGGGAGGGTTGGGGAGGGTTGGGGAGGGTTGGGGAGGATGGAGCACCAGTGCTCCTGAGTGGTGGTCACACACTGTTCTCTGACCCCTCCTGCAAAGAAGTTCTTAGAAGCACCAACTTCTTGTTTTTTGTTTCTTTTCTTTTTGTTTTAAGAAAGCTAGTGTTTCCCCACCCCCTTCCCCAAGGGAAAAATGACTCCAAAGATTAAAAGCAAAAATCAGCTTCTCTAGTTCTGTCCCTCGGCTGTCCCCAGCACAGAACACTTAAACCCACAACGTCAGGTCACTATTCTTGCCCCAAAACTCAGTGGTTTAAAACAATATCTCCATGCAGTCGTGAGGGCCTGAGTTCAGGTACCCAGCTTCCACATAAAGAAGCTGGGGAAAGCCCCAGCCCCATCTTCCCAGAATCCCAGCCTTCTGGAGGCAGACATAAGAGTATCCTGGGATTTTCAGACCAGCCATTCTCAGCCTAGCGGAACAGGCGAGCACCAGGCTCAATGTAAGACCCTGTTTCCAAAAGCAAACAAGCAAACAAACAAGGCAGAGAGCAAGAAAGACACCTGACCTTGACCTCAATTAAGGGAGACGTGTGTCATTGACCTCCAGCCTCCCTGTGCACACATGCATGCACGTGCACGAAACTTTCTTACTGCCCAGTGTCTCTATGGGTTGGGTAGAGAGGGTAAGACTCAAGACTCGAAATTCTGATTTGGAAGTCTCATCCAGAAGCCAAGAGTCCCAACAAGCTTGTCAGTCTCGCCGCAGGCTGTGCTCAGGCTGGAGAGACTTTGAAAGCAGCTTCCTCACATGACTGACAAAGTCTTAACAGTTGGCTAGAGGCCCCGCCCTTCTTCACCTCTACCAGGGCTTCTCATACATCTGTCTGTCCTGGTGTTCTCCTGCCATGGGGACCTATTCTCCAGGAGACTCGGATACCAATAGGGATAATCACCGAGCTTTTCAAGATATACCCTCAACAAACCGAAACCTCTGCCACCTCAGTCACCCAAGTCATTAGGAAAACAAATCATATAAAAGCATAAATACTGGGAGCTGAGGGTTCCTAGGGCCAGTGGACCGCCTCTGACTCTTACAATGAGCCCTTAACCCCCTTTCTCAAATACCACTTGCCACAGCTTTAAATCCCTGGTGTCCCAAATAAAGGTTTGACCACCCGACTAGAACCTTGTCACTACAGTGGAACTGTTAATGCTTTTTACAGTGTCATCTTTTTTTTTTAAATGGCCAAAGTGTCAACTTAAACATATAAAGTGACATATATATAATCAGTTAGAGCCAGTTCATGAGACCACAAATTAGATTATGTTAGCTGACCTTTAGCTCTATGCAAGAAGATACAGAAGGTGAAGAAGAGGAGGAGGAAGCCACTGGCACTGCTGTAGGTCATACTGACGATATCACTTTGCTCATTTCGGTGCTGAGATGCCTAATCCAAGGGACTCTGCAGGTTTATTCTGGCCCATAGTTATAGGGTGCAGTCCATTCTGCTGGGAAGGCAAGACAACAGGACCCGGGGCAGCTGGTCACACTGCATCTGCAGTCAAGAACAAAAAGGGATGGATGCTGGCACACTTCTCCTCTTTATCTAGTCTGAGACCCCGGCTTAGAGGCTGGTGCTGCTCCCATTCAGAGCAGGTCTTCCCTCTTCGGCCAAAAGCTTTCTGGAAACATCCTCCAAGAAGACAAAGAAAATAGAGAGAAGCTTCCTCAAGAATTCTAAACCAGCCCACATTAACACTGGAGATTTCCCATCATTCCAGTAGATACACCAAATAGAATCGTGATTTTATGCATGTGCTGGCCTGGAATGGTACTCAACTTACTGAATGACAGAAGTAGTGAGACAATAAGAACTTGAGTTAAACCACTGCAAAGAGGTTCAAGGATGGGGAAGTATGGGCAAAATCCAAACCTCCCACAAATCATGGGAGTCAAGAGCTCATTGGGCACCAACCACAGCACACTCCTCCCTTCCCATGATGCTAGCTTTCACCCCACTTGGCAGCCCTTACTAGAACCTTGCCCCTGGTCCACAGACCTTTGGTAGGTTCCCTCTCTTTCTCAATACCTCCAGTAGACCAGCAGTCTCCAGGTCATGGCAAGATAACACAGGATCTCCCTGTCTGTCTGTGATCACTTAGTAACTTGTTCAGGTTGGGGTGGGGGAACCCACTGACAGATCACAGCCTGCGTAGGTGTTTGCAGCCAGCCAAGGGGACTGGTGTACATACAGGCATGTGGAGCCCAGAGGCTGACTGCAGGTGACTCCTCTATCTGTCCATCTTAGTTTTTGAAACGGTCTTTCACTGTACCGGTAATGCAGATTTGGCTAGCCTGTCTGGCCAATGAACTACTGTCTATATGTGTCGTGTTCCCTTTGCTGTTACAGTTGGGCTGATGTGAGCGCTGGAGATCCAAACTCAGATCCTCAAGCTTGCATGAGCCAATCACTTCACTGACTTGGCCATCTCCCCAGCTCTGCTGAAGACACACAGAACGGTGGAGTAACGGGACCAGCGAGAACTGGTTTTGCTTTGCACAGGAGGAAACGCAATCAGAACCTTTGCGTGACTAGCTTCTCAGAACATAATATTGCCAAAGCCAGAACAGTGACAGGCTTGAGTCCCTGGACTCTGAGTCCAGCATCGCCACCCCCCTGCACCTGGACAGCAGAGGAAGTCCTTTCTCTTGCTTTCGCTTTTTGTCATGTGAGGGAGGAAGCACCCTCAGACGTCTCCTCAGAGTTGAGCATGTAATGGGTTGGCCTTCTCAGTCCTCATTCATCTCGCTGGCCCCCTGTGACATTCATTATTGAAAACACAGGCACTGGAGGGCAGGGACTTGAGGAGGACAGCACAGCTGCCCTGCGAGGCACAGTGGCTTTCTTTTCCTATTTATAACAAACCTTGTTAAAAGCCTGGATGGTGAGTGCCAAAGAGCAGAGCAGGGAGAACAAAAGCAAACACCTACTTTATTTGTGTAACAAAGGCTCATGGGAGAAACATAAGAATAAGTTCCGTGTGGAGATGCTTCAAAATTAAGAGGATTTTTTCAGAGTTTAAGGAAAAGACTGCGGTTGTTTGGAGCTTGCTTGGTCACCTATGGGAAGGCCTATGGGTAGCAAAGACTTCCTGGTAGGGTCAATAGAGCAGTGCGCTGACCCCTGTTCTCCAGAGTCCCCGACAGTGTGCCCAGCTCAAGGGGAAGTATCTAGAGATGAAGTCCAAATACTAAAAATGGTTTTAAAGTCTTGTATAGTTTTAGTGATCTGGCCTTCCTCATACCAAGGATGCTACATAGTAACTTATAGTTCCAAACATATGGACAGAGGGCTAATGAGCAGGCTGCCTCCTGATAACCCTCCTCTAAGATAAAAGAACTGAAGAAGTTAGACTCCAGAGAACCAAATAACCCTATTAAAAATGGGGTACAGAATTAAACAAAGAATTTTCACCTAAAGAACTTCGAATGGCTGTGAAGCACCTTAAGAAATGTTCAATATCATTAATCATTAGGGAAACGCAAATCAAAACAACCCTGAGTTTTCACCTACACCAATCAGAATGGCTAAAATTAAAAACACAGGAGACAGCAGGTGTTGGTGAGGATGTGGAGAAAGAAAAACACTCCTCCACTGCTGGTGGGAATACAAGTTGCTACATCCACTCTGGAAATCAGTCTGGAGGTTCCTCAGAAAACTGGGCATGACACTTCCAGAGGACCCTGTTATACCACTTCTGGGCATATACCCAGAGGATTCCCTAGCATGCAATAAGGACACATGCTCCACAATGTTCATAGCAGCCTTATTTATAATAGCCAAAAGCTGGAAAGAACCCAGATGTCCCTCAATGGAAGAATGGATATAGAAAATGTAGTATATTTACACAATGGAGTACTATTCAGCCATTAAAAACAATGAATTCATGAAATTCATAGGTAAATGTTTGGAACTGGAAAATATCATCCTAAATGAGGTAACTCATTCACAAAAGAACACACATGGAATGCAGTCACTGAAAAGTGGATATTAGCCCAGAAGCTCTGAATACCCAAGACACAATTCACATATCAAATTGTTCCCAAGAAGAAGGAAGGAGAGGGCCCTGGAAAGGCTTGATGCAGTATTGTTGGGGATTTCCAGGACAGAGGAGTGGGAGGGGGTTGATTAGGGAACAGGCAGAGGGAAGAGGGCTTATGGGATTTATTGGGGGGGGGGGAACTGGGAAAAAGAAAATCATTTGGAATGTAAACAAAGAATTTAGAACAAGAAAAAAAAGATTCAAGTCAGTGACGCTTGGAACAATGGCAGAGTCCTCAGACCCTGGGGACACCCTTAGAAGAGACCTCCTGAAGATAGGTAGGGGTGTCTACTGGTTATCTCTCATTCACCCTTAGGGCTGCAAGACTTCCAGTCAACAGCAACATGGGAAAGGTCTCATGGCTTCCTCTCCTTGTCTGCCTTTCACCAGGATCTCTGTCACTACACATAGGGCTCAGCTTGACAATCCATGTCACTGCCCCATCTTATGAGCTAGAATTGTCTCAGGTTCTAGGAAATGGGACACACATTTCTTATGGCTGTCATCCTTCGTCCATGACTTTCTACTTCTCTTTCAGAGCTTTCTCAGATTATTTTCCAAATAAACCCCAAGTTTCAGGATTTGCTACTGGGAAAACAGACTCAGGACAACCTTTATCTGCTCAGGAAAATGAAGCTAGACTGGGCCTTCCATCAGCACTAAACATTTAAATACACTACACTCCATAGGCCAGGGCATTGTAGGAATGACACAGTCAGAGAGGAGATCCAGTTGTGGCAACAGGTCGGTTACCCACCACCCATTCCAGCACATCCTATCCTAAGCACTTCTGACTGGAATCCCCAGTGTCATGAATCCTTGCTCTCTTGGCTGTTCCTTTGCCGCAACAGTACACAAGTGTGAGTCTCCCCATCCCAGAACAAAATCCATTTCCCAGATGGAGTCAGTAGACACACGATGGATAGAAGTTGTCATTGAGGCTAGCAACAGGTTCTCGCTGGTGGGGCAGGGAGCACCTCCAGTGTTTCCTCCCAATGCGCTCTCCTGAAACTCACCTTACAGGAAGCCTCAAGATGTGACTTCAGTGTTCCTCTTGAAAACGACCACGGACCAACCCAACCTCACTCAGGACTCCATGACCTAAACGAGGAAAACAGCAGGCAGGACAAGGTTTTTATGAGGACGAATTAGCTGAGAGAGGCCTAGATCCAAAGACAAGCTGTGACGAGAAGAATGGCAGGGTGCCTTGGAATTGGGGAGAAGTAGTGCTGGGCCAGATCTGGGCTCCAGTGGAGAGCTTAGCCACCATGGAAAACTACCACTGGTTTATAAAGATTTCTCAGGAGAGACGCTACCTGGAAAAAGACAGGGCTGCCAGCAGAATAACTTGTCTATCCTGAACTTAGAATCACACCTAGAGAAATGGTCACTGCAAACTTCATGAGCTCTTCCAGATCTAAATGTAGATAGAACCCACATGGATAAGGTGTCTGGTATATAATAAAGGCTTCAAATGCGGTTAACTGTCACCAGCTATGCCACTGAAGGAAGGGGAGGAACCTCTTAGAACAGAGGACATATTCAGCCTGTGGACACATTTCTCTATGTCCACATAGACACCCTGGAGGCATAAGAAAAGTGAGTCTTTTATTAATGATGAAACTAAGGAAGAGGGAAAAAAACCAGACTGGGTAGTCGGTTGGGTCAGTAAGAGCATTTATTATAATCACTTGAGTTTGAATTTCCATCACTTGCTTAAAATGTTGGGTATGGCTGACTATACCTGTCACCCCAACGCTCTGGGGGATGGACACAGAATGACCGCTGGGGCTTTCTGGCTGCTGGCCCAGCTCCAGGTTCAATGAGAGAGCCTGTGTAAAGGAAAGAAGCTGGAGAGTAGGGAACCCAACATCCTTCTCTGGCCCCTACATGCAAGTACCTTTACACATATATGCTGCCCCACCCCACCCCACCCTAAAATTTTATCATATGCTATGCAATATATGTGTTAATTAGGATGACATTGATTGCTCTCCTGTATAAATTATAGCATCCCACAGATTGGTGGAAAACTCCCACCTTCAATTTTCAGCCTCATTGTCACCCTATACGAGGACAGCATTTCAGAAGGTGGAAATGGAAAGTTGGGAAGAGCATCGGGAAGTAAGTGTGGGATGATTTTATCAGGCAGGCCTGGGGTACGACCACATTCCATTCCATCAAACTAGAAGTCAATCACGAGGCCTCCATGTGCTCAGGAAGAAAAGGAAATGAAATGCGATGAACACACCTGATAAGAAAAATGAACAATTGGAATCCTACAGCCAGCCTGTGCCCGGTGCCCAAGCAGAGGCAGCAGAGAGTGGCCAGTGTGATAATCCACACGGCGTGTGGTTTCTATGCTCCACCTGAGACATTACCACACATAAAAGTGATACTGATCTCATTGGAAATCTTCCCATCTCAAACTGAATATTCACATCCCTCCCTGTAGAGATTAGCTTAGTATTCATAACGTCTCCCTCCGTTTCCCCAGCCTTCGTGGGAATGGTACACTCTCTATTCCCACAATAATGAACTTGGCCGTGCAGCCTGCTTCAGTCAATGGAATTTGGATGAAAGTTTTAGGACATTTCTTCTGATCATAGGCTGTGAGAAGCATCGTATAGCTCTGCTGATCCTTTCAGGTACATCCTGCATCCACCATGGGGAGGCTTCCTTAAAAACAAATGGTGTTCCCCTTCATCCTGGGTCGAAGGTGAAAATGATGGGGACCAGGACCACTTGGAGCACTCCAAGCTGCCCCACAGAGGTGAGAACAGGAAACAAAACCTTACTTATGTACACACACTATGAGTCTGTGTACAGATGACCACACAGGATCGGCATCAGGAGCTACCCATGTGTCCAATGGGAAGGCAAGAACAGCATAAGCATTGTGTACTAGAAGAGAGCTTGTCTCTGAAATCACTAAGCATTTACAGTGAACTACCCAGCATTTACTGTGAGTTACCCCAGCCAGCATTTACCGAGAGTTTCTTGGGAGCCTGTAGTTTTGTTGTTGTTTTGCCTAACTATCTGACAAGAAGGCATTGAATGGAGGAGGGAGTTATTTTGGTTCTCTGTGTGAGAGTGTAGCAGGAAAGACATGGTGGAAGGAGAGTGAGGCAGTTGGTCATTGCGTCTACAGCCCAAGAAGAGAACAGAGAGGAAGTAAGCTATCAAAACCCCAAAGCACGCTCCCAGGTATCCATTTCTTCCAGCAAGACTTCACCTCCCAAAGATTCTATTACCATCCAAGATGGCGACATTACCTAGGGACCAAGTGTGCAAGCCCATGAGCCTATGAGAGACATTTTGCAAGCAAACCATAAGAGGATCCAAAGACAGGACCAGGTCTTTGCGATAGGGCTTCCATGTAATGGTTCTACAAGAGACCTACTCGCCTCTCTATTTACATATGCACACCTGCACCTCCTTCATTTACCAGAGAGTGAGGGTGGGGTTAGAGCTCCTTCTTTCGGCCGGCTCTACATTTGGGAAGTTTATCATCAAATCTGGCTAAATTCAGGTTGGTCACAAAGCTCCTAGGTGGGAGAGTACAAAGTCTGCCTTTCCAAGGAAGGCAGAGATAACGACTCCAGCACAGATGGAGGAGATTTCTTCAGGGAAGAGAAGCAGCACTTAGGTTGGTTAAAGCTTTCCCTGGTGAGTCATCGTGTTCCTGTTTGGGGTTTCTGGGCCCTCATTTTGGATACAGCAAGGCTCTTCAACGGAGATTTATGGTGTGGAAACAGTCAATAGGCGCCCATGAATCAATCCAGGATGCCTCTGTGTCCTCTACACTGTATGCCTCCTCCTGCTGCCACCAAGTATTTGGCCTTTTCTTAGAATCATTATTTAGCTGATTAACCGCATTAGAGCGGTTTCATGGGTACACTCAGGCAAGGGGTATCACAGTGCACACATTGATATGACTGTAGCCTTTGCTGAATTGTGGGAGCTTACTTTTAGTGGTTGTAGAAAGCACTGTGTCTTCTCCTCATGGAGTCCTGTTAGAGAACATCGGTTTGGGCCTAGTAGTGTTCAGAATAGGTGTATATGATACCGCCTCATTGTTGTGACAAAACAAAACAAAATACACAAACAAACAACAATAAATGGAATTTAAAGAACAGAGTTTACTTTTGGCTCACAGTTTCAAGGAATACAGTCTGCCTTGGTGGGCAGAGCATGGTGGTGGGAGTCCTAGTGTCCAGATACATTGTATCCATAGTCAAGAAGGAGACGGGAGAGAGATGAATGTTGATGCTCAGTTAACTTTCTCTGTCTTTTTTTTTTTTTTTTACCTCAGCCTAAGACTTCAGCCCATGGAATGGTGCTGTCCACAATGAGTGCAGGTCTTCCTACTTCAGTTAATATAATCTAGATAATCTCTCATAATCTTGCCCACCAACTTGTTTCTTTTGCAACTGTAAACCTGGTCAAGTTGACACTCACAACTATCACATAGTACAGGGCTCTTAGTATCTCTTAGTGGGGAACTAAGAGACTTGACCTGCAGCTAGCCACCAGTGTTCCTAGATGTTTTCTCACCAGCCTTAACTCTAGAGAAAAGGCAACTCTGCTAGCAGTAAGACAACTCATTCAGAATGCTGGATCCACACTCTCTGTTCTCTTCAGTCAGTGTGATTCTGGGCATTCTCATCCAAATATGGCTCTGAGCATCGATCTCACACAGCTAACTCTTGCTTTTAGACCTGTAGCTTCAATATGCTTCAAACTCATGAGCAATAACTACCTGGGTGACAACTCCACCTCAATGGTTTATGGACATTCGAAACAGAGCACATCCAGGTTGGACAGGATTCTTGATCTATTCATTCTCAGAAAGCGACATTTTCCTGTTTTAAGCCCTGAAGCTAGGAATCTGGGGGTCATCAACATTCCTCTCTCTCCCTCAGCAGCATTACCAACCTTATAGGCTGGCTCTGAGGGAGACCATATAATAGGCAGGCTCCATCCCTACTTCTCCACCATAGCATGGAACAAACAGCAAAGTTCCCTGTCTGCTAAGTCTTTTACTCAATTTTCTTTATTTGGTTTATTCAAGAGTTATTATGGAACTTTTAGGCAAAAGGGACTTAAGCCACATCATTATTCTCCTCAAAGCCTTCCAGTGACTTCCTGTGGTGAGATTTTTGCACAGCACTCATGCTGTGTGCATGCTCTAGTTTAGGAGGTCAGAAGTCTATCTTGGTTCTTATAGGCTGAGATGAAGGAGCCAACGGGGCTAGTTCCTTCTGGAAGCTCCAGGATCTTCTTCCTGCTCCTTCAGCTACCAGAGGCCATCTGAGATCCTTGGCTTGTGGTCCTGCATCCTTCTGAGCTCTGTTGCCCATCTTCTCTCTGACTTGGTATGTTCTTCCCTCTCATAAAGACCCTTGTGGTGATTTGGGGACCATTTAAGTCATTCACAGCTTCACAGTCCCTTTTGTATAAAAGGTCGTGTGTGCAGACTCTAACGAACAGGGCATAGTCCTCCTCAAGGCTCCTTGTTCTGTCTGTCACATTTTCTATCACACTTCCAGCAAAACTAAAACTTACTTGATTGGTCTACAAGAGCACATGTGGATGCCCGCAGTCACAGTTCTTGTGAACTTCCAACTCTCTCCTTATTAAACTCCCACTGGCTTCCTCAGTAATTTTCTAACAGGTAAATTATGCTTCACATGCTAGGAAGCTCTCCTGAAATACCCCCTGAACCCACTCCCTCAAATAATGTAGGTTCCTGCATGAATACAACTTATGGAAAAGGTTCCTCTGACCTAATTTAGAGGACCACTCAAATGTGAGTAGCTCTACACACACACACACACACACACACACACACACACGCGCGCACACGCACACATGCATGCACACAGCTGTATATATACCACACATGTGTGCGCATATACCTAATACATACTTCACTTATGCACATATACCATATACATATATATATACATGCATTTATATATGTGCACACCCAACATATACATAACCACATATGCATGCACAATACCCACACACATGCATACATATATAGCACACTCCCAACATATAAGTCACATTACAAGCACCAAACACATATACATGCGAGTATGCACACAGCCAACACATCCCCTACATATGTATGCATGCCATACACACTCAAACACACACATGTACACATATCCAACTTATTCAACATGTGTATATGTAACATCCCCAACACATATCCCGCATATATCATATGCACACACTCCGAACATACATATGCACCCATGGAATACTTCACATATGCACACACTCTACACATATGTATAAGCATGTGGATATTCACACACACAACACGTACCCTACATATTCATATATGCATGTGCATGGCCTAGCACTGTTTCTTACCCAGTCCCATTTTCCCTTTCAGCATCTGTTATAGTACACACGTTTTGGATTGTTCATTGACAACCTTTCTCTTTTAAATGTAAGCTGCATGAGAACAAAATTGTCACTTGTGTCTTTGTTCTTTATTCAGGGTCGGAACAGTGCCTGGCACGAAGGAAATATTCAGTGCATACATGGTGAACGAATGAAAGAAAAAGAACAGAAGAACTGTTATTACAAGGTACCGCGGGTCACTGAGGGTTTGGCTAAGGATAATATTTGGAAAAAGATTTTCCTAGAGAAAGAAACAGTTAAGGCAAAATTCTCAGGGCTAAGGAGACCCTGAGCAAGTGAACAAAACAGTTATCAATTCTTGCCAGGCCTCGAGTTCCCTGCATGAATGGAGGAAATTGAATTTCTGAAGCCGAAAGCTCTCTCACCTCCAAGTGCATGAGGGCTTCTTATCTGGGGCCACGTCTATTGAGCAGACACTTACTGGCTGACAACTCTGAGTTCCCTTGCTCACCTAGGACTGTCAGTGCCAAGCAAGGCAGGCAGAAGGACTCTGTGCAGCTGGGGCAAATATCCACCCAGGAGGGCAGCAGAGCCTTTTAGGAGGCATGGGGTTTGAGAAACGGTACCCTCCACCCCAGCAGCATCTAACACTGCCAGGATGCCCTTCCTAACCCTGCTTGGATGCCCTTCAAGGGTATGAAGTATAAGCTTTCTGCCAGTGTCTGTGACTGCAGTCTCATGACTCTGCTCTCTAGTGTGTGCATCTGAGCAGTGTGAGGCCACAGGGATAAGGACTCCACTGCTCTGGAAAAGGGAGGCGGTGAGCCAACTGGCCATCATTTAGATACAGGAACTGAATGTGCTAATTGGGCAGTCAACAGAATAAGGAAGTGTATCTCTATGTTGCATCAAAGATCTCAATCTCCCATGCCTTTCTGATTTTAGGACAAGCCCTTGCACTGATCCCATGACCGCCTTTTCTTCGATGGGACTGAAGGCCTGGCAAAAATACTGAAGCAATCTTTGTCTCTCCGGGAACTGTCCCCAGCTATAACTACAGAGGATGACAGAGACCCAAGGGGAAGATGACATGTGCTAGCCAAGATCGTCCTACAGTGACTACTAGTCCAAGCTAATCTTCCAACAGACCACGTTAGACAGCCCAAGCCATCTGAGCCTGACCCAGAACCACCTGGCTACCAGTGGCTGATCAGAAATTAGTCAAAGACTGTTGTAAAGTCACTCCTCATAATGAGCACTCAGCAGCTGCCCCCACTGTGAAGGATTGACTGGACACTTGGTCCTGAAGATGCCCAGTGGTAGCTGAAGAGCCAGATAAAACCATAGATTCTTTGCCTTAATTTGGCTTCTGTCTCTTCAATCTTCCAACTTCCAGTCTCAAGCCTGCAGATAGGCATAGGATTGTTAATCATTTAAGGTGTGTCTGTCTAAAAACTATGGAGATCAGATTGAGTAACTCTAAACTTCACTTTCTCCATCCCCCTTCAAGACCAAAGGCAGGAAGTTAATGGTAACGAGGGCATCTTTCCTATGACAGACTCCTAGAGAATGGCCCAGGAGTGTTCAGTTGCCAACTTCCATTTTCTTTTTTTTTTTTTAATTTTTTTATTCGATATAATTTATTTACATTTCAAATGATTTCCCCTTTTCTAGCCCCCCACTCCCCGAAAGTCCTGTAAGCCCCCTTCTCTTCCCCTGTCCTCCCACCCACCCCTTCCCACTTCCCTGTTCTGGTTTTGCCGAATACTGCTTCACTGAGTCTTTCCAGAACCAGGGGCCACTCCTCCTTTCTTCTTGTACCTCATTTGATGTGTGGATTATGTTTTGGGTATTCCAGTTTTCTAGGTTAATATCCACTTATTAGTGAGTGCATACCATGATTCACCTTTTGAGTCTGGGTTACCTCGCTTAGTATGATGTTCTCTAGCTCCATCCATTTGCCTAAGAATTTCATGAATTCATTGTTTCTAATGGCTGAATAGTACTCCATTGTGTAGATATACCACATTTTTTGCATCCACTCTTCTGTTGAGGGATACCTGGGTTCTTTCCAGCATCTGGCAATTATAAATAGGGCTGCTATGAACATAGTAGAGCATGTATCCTTAATACATGGTGGGGAATCCTCTGGGTATATGCCCAGGAGTGGTATAGCAGGATCTTCTGGAAGTGAGGTGCCCAGTTTTCTGAGGAACCGCCAGACTGATTTCCAGAGTGGTTGTACCAATTTGCAACTCCACCAGCAGTGGAGGAGTGTTCCTCTTTCTCCACACCCTCTCCGACTTCCATTTTCAATCACTCAGATGCCAGGAATAGCAGAGCCTTCTAGACAGACCACCCCACCATGGTAACAGTTATCCTATAACAGGGACTGTATAGGACTGTTCCACTTAGCTGAGGTGATCCACCTATACAGAAACAGTCATATCATGGAGAACAAGCTATTAGTCAGTAATGATGGTTGTGAAGGCTTCTGAGCCCCCTCAAAAAATCAGAACTAAGACAATGATTATTCCGATCACAGTCTGAACAAGGCTGATGAGCTATGCATGTTCCCTTTGTTCCCCACTTCTGCCCCTTCCTTATAGAATCTGGGCTCTCACATCCTATTCTAGAAGATGCGCTTGGAAACTATCTTAGGTATCCATCTCCTAATATGGCCACATTAATCAAATCCATGCCTACTTTACCACCCTTTTTTTTTAAATGTGACTTTTCTAACAGTTAATTTGCATCCTCCCTCCAAGGTAGGTCTGTGGCAACACATTTGGTGTAAGGGGAGTGCTATACAGATGAAGACAGAGTTGTCTTTTGAAGGGCCAATCTGAGGATGGAATGAAGGCTGGTTCTTAGAGGCCCATGTATATATTAGCCCACTGAACACAATTTTTTGGCGAGAGGTACACATCTAAGAATGCCAAAGGCAGGATATACAATCTGCCTGGGTATGGTAAGCTCTGTCACTGGGGCATTTCTGTATTTAAGTATAGACTGGCCATACTTCACTTTCAGACCAAGCTTAAGTGATGCTGATGGTCTCATGCTCAATACAAAAAAGAGTTCTCTCTCCTCTATCCACATACTAGGAATTGATTTCTTTGGAGACCAAGTACAAGCAAGGTGCTCCACCATCCTCCTCCATCTCCTTCAGCATCCTCCTTCATCTCCTCCAGCATCCTCCTCCATCTCCTCCAGACTTAGTACTTACCCAGAGGAGACCTTGAAGAAGCATCCCTGGCACACAGTCATGGCCCTCAAGGATGGTTGGCACAGGTGTCTGATGAACATAGATAAACCCTTCTCAGACATCACCTCACTCCGATCCTCTCTTGCTCTGGAATCAAATCAGCAGGACAAGATTTTTCTAAGTGTAATAACACTGTTTCCAAACAGAGGAAGTGGGATGTTTTCTACAGCTGCTGCACATCCATTATGTCGCTGCCGGGTGCATTGTTCCTTGGGTTTTTATGATGCACAAAAAAATAATTAAGATGAGAGGCACTTCTTGTCTCTAAATCTTTTTGTTGTTGTTGTTTAAACATGTTTTGCAAATGGCCAATCTCTCCTGTTACTTAGGTTTCCATCCAGAAAATGTTAGCACTTAATTATAAAATCGGCCTCTAATATGCTTAATGACTTTCCGTTATACCAAGCAATAGCTGCCATGAGCTTTCAAAAATGCATTTGCATCCATATTTCCTTGACCCATTCATCAGAGTCCTGAGGCAACCATGTTCTGACCATTGGCTAATAACCAGCCTGCTTAGTGAACCTGGGAAGTCCCATATATGGTCTGCCCACACAGTAGAAAAGACCTTCTAGAGGGAAATATGGTTTTAGCTCATCACTTGACTTTGACCTTCAAGGGCTCAGAGCCCATGTGTTTAATTTCAGTAAGGTGTTGGCATCATATGGATCATGAAAAGGTCCCAAGGAGGGCAAGATTGGTATCTGGGAGCAGGATAATAGAGAGAAAGGTAGGTCTGGATGCTAAGAAATACCAGGCTAATGGGCTGAATTCCAGACTTTGCTAATCTCCCCCATAGACACATGTTTACTCTTAAGTCAGTACCTCCAAAGTAGCTGTATTTGGAAACGGGCTTGACAGATAAGATGGGATTCTTCGGGAAATTCCAGGACCAACATGACTATTGTCCTTACAAGAAGAGGACAGTGGACAGATGGCTGACCTTGTGAAGAACCAAGGAAACAATTGCCATCTACACACCAAGAAGGCCTCAGAAGAAATCAACCAAGTGCATACCTTGATCTTGAATATTCATCTTTCAGATGATGAGAAAGTGTCTGTTGTTTTAAGCCGCATTATGTGTGGTACTTCATGCTAAAAGCGCTAGAAACGAACACAGGAGGGTGTAAGCTAAGTCTGCACCTTCAGCCCAGTGTGACCACTAGACTAACCATCATTTCTAGGAGACCCAGCCTCAGTTCAACAGTGTTGTCTCTTAGGGGCTGAAAGACAGAATGTTATAGATGGTGTCACTGACCTCTCACTCTCCAAAAGTTCACACTCAAGAATCACACAATCAAATGACATCACAAAACATCTCATAGTGTTCCATAGACATTTATGATTTATCATTGGGTTACATTTGCCTTTGTTTATAAATATCTGGCCCATACAACCCACGGGCAAGAGTTGAACATGTTCACAAGGAGGTTTCCAATCTACGTCTGTAAAATGAGCTCCATGAATGAGGGACGCAAGGCTTTCTTGATACTTCTGATCTGGAGGAGCCTGAGCCCCATCCCCTGCACCCCTGCTATTCTATTCTATCCCTGGCTCCCACCTGAGGATTCAGCCAGTTCCTCACCTGCCCTCCTTTGTATACCTGCCCATTTTGAATGGCTGGCTGGTCAATTATTCATCTTTTCCTCTCCCGGTCACAAGCTCTATGAGTGCCTCCTAGGTTTTCCTTCTTTGGTCCATACTTCCATCCCAGTCCAAGCTTGGCCTTGGCCACTTCAAAGGGTGATCCTCCCACTCCCAACCCATGCAGGTGACTAACCACGACATGTATGAAGTCTGTACCAACCCTGGGTACCTCAGCTTTAACATGCATGTAAATCACTTGGAGGCTTCTGTTTAAATGGCCACTGCAAACCTAAATATGCAGCCCGATTCTCTTCATGTCCAGTAAGTTCCTGGTGTTTACATCATTATTGCCTAAATGTGGAATATTTCCCCACAGGCTCATGAACTCCTGGTCCCCAGAGCTGAGTTAGTTGATGGACTGTGATAAAATATTTCCTCAGAAAATTCCTACCAAATGGAAGGAGGCCTCAGTGGAGGACTTCTACATGAGGATAACTTCTACATGAGGAGGATTCCCATGTAAGAAGGACTTCCCACAGAAGGAGGGCTTCCCACAGGAGGAGGACTTTCTGTAGGAGGAGGACTTCACACATTGAGGAGGACTTCCCACTTGAGTAGGATCTTCCTACATGAGGAGGACTTTCCACAAGAGGAAGACTTCCCACATAAGGAGGAATTTCCACGTGAGGAGGAATTTCCACACAAGCAGAACCTTGACCACAGTCTTTTGCTGTGTTCTCACAGAAATATTGGAAAATGTGACGCTGGACCCTGGCCCGATGCACAACCCAAAGGATAATAAAGGAGACACAGGGGCTTCTAGAGGAGCTGTCAGGCAGAAGAGACCTACAGAAGCATTGCTCATAGAGGCCTGCTACCTTCTGACATAAGCAAGCAACACTTTGGCAAACACAAATCAAAAATAAGCCCTGTGAAGCAGGCATAGTCTATGCACATATAATCCCAATACTGGGGAGGTAGAGGCAAGAGAATCTAGAGTTCAAAGCCAGCCTGGGCTACATGAGATCCTATGTCAAATAAATGAAAGACTAGGGAAATGTTTTCCATGAATGGAGAACTAGTGACTATTCCAAATAGTGACAGAAAACAGCTGAACTTTAAGCGAAGGCAATGAATTTTACCAGGTCTCCTATTTCTAATTTAAGATTTATTTATAATTCATATATAATTATAAATATATATTTATATAGAATATATCATTGTATAAATATATAATTATGTTATGAATAATTATAAATTATACCTATTTAATAATTTATATATGAATATTTGGCTGCATGTATATATGTATACCACATTTAATAATTTACATATGAATGTTTTACCTGCATGTATAAATGTATAACGCATGCATGTTTGGTTCCTACAGAGGCCAGAAGACTACATTGAATACCCCTGGTCCTGAAGTTACAGACAATTGTGAGCTGCCATGTGGTTGTAGGAATGGAACTGGGGTCTTCTGTGCTCTTAACTGCAGGGGCATCTCTTCAACCTCTATTTCTAACTTAGACTAGATGGCTGCTTCGTTCCCTTTTTTCCCCTGTGATAAATGCATACATTGCCTAGAGCTGCCAGGAAAATAACCAAAACCCTTGGAGGTTTGAAAAAACATTAATTTATCCTATCACAGCTTTCCAGCTAGAAGTTTGAAATCATAGCTTCCGAAGGCTCTAAGGGAGATGCTGCCCTGATCTCTGCCATGTAGCATCTCATGGATATCGAAGCATCATCTCCTAGACAGCGAAGCATCATCGCAGCATCTGCTCTCTTCCTTAGTGCTTAAAATACATGTTATACTGTCTTCTAAGTTTTTATTTGAAAGACTTAGGCATTTCTTCTAGAGAATGCTTGTGGTCCTGATTTGCCGGGAGAATTTAGGGATGCATCAGCTAAAGAACAAGTCAGCAGTCTCTCCAGCTGGAGCTTTCCGGGCTCCTATGTGCCCCTCGCTCACTCACATTATGGAAGTTCACAGATTAATTTGTCTTCAGAGCTGAGGGAAGGCAGGACATTCCACAGACCACTTCCTTAAGGATGGAATAGCAGCTAGCGTAGCAGCATTCTTGTCAAACAATGGGCCATTGACTATTTGGAGGCTTTCCATTGAATGGAAACTAGGGTAGTTGTGAAAATCCCAGCATGGCTGCAAATAGACTCCAGGTCTAGATTCAGAACATAGCTATTCCACCGACTTAGACCTCATGTCTAAGCTGAACTATTGTGCATAGTTAACTGGAGACTCTAAACATGAAGGATGTGGACACATCTACCATTTCCTTTGACAGCCATCAGTCTCCAATGCCTGTTTCCAACTGAATAAGGGTTTTCAAGACAGAAAAGACAGGGTAAGTGGAACCCCTTAGCTCTGAAGTGTGGCTTGTTCTTTGGCTGATGCATCCCTAAATTCTCCTAGCAAGTCAGGACTGTGAGCATTCTCTAGAAGAAAGATTTAAGTCTTTCAAATAAAAAGTTAGACGAATCCCAACCATGACAAAGGTTCTGGGCTTGACAACAAAAAGTCAACATAAAATCTTAAATATTTACTCATCCCTATATTGACTGTAAATTTTTCAGTTGCTCCTGAAGTGAAAGGATTTTCACAACAGTGGGGAACGAGGCTCTGCTTGAATGGCTGTCAACAGAACTCAGTTGAATGAACTCAGTGATATCTATATTCTAGGGTAGCAGCTAGCCAATATTATGGTTTAAATATGGATTGTTCCCCATGCACAAGCTTATAGACACTTGGGTCTCCAGATGGTGGCACTGTTTTGAGGGGTTTTACAAAACTTTGAGAAGTGGACCTCACAGGAGGTTACCAGGGAGAGGGACTTGAAGATTGTAGCTCAGCCCTGTTTCTTGACTTTTGCTAGAGCATGACCATATTCCTTATTCTCCTTCACTTGCTATGCTCTCCCCAACATATGGGGCAGCATATCCTCAATCTGTAAGCCAGACTAAATCTCTCCTCCCTTTAGCTGCTGCTTATTGTCAAGATTTGGTTCAGTGCAATGGGAAAATTAACTAATACTAAGAAAAAACAAAGTAATAAGATGCAAATCTGCTATTAGACATGCATGCAGCAGAAGAACACGTCCACATGGTCCTACATGAAATGCTACAGAGGGATGAAGACCACAGACAGCCACACAGCACTCACAGAATGGTTCCATCCAGGAAGAGCCTTAGGCTTGGAGGAAGCAGGGGCAGTTTCACAACTGAAGAACCAATTTGATTTATGATTAACTGGGTTGCATTCAATCACTACTTGGACAACTTTAACAGTCACACCAATTATTTTATCTGCATGTAGATATGTATGTGAATGTATGTCACATGAATGTAGAGTCCATGGAGGCCTGGGAGGACATCAAATCTCCTGGAGCTGGAGTTCCAGGTGGATGTGAGCCATGTAGAGGCATGGAATGAAACTTGGGTCCTCTGCAAAGGCCGGCATTCTCTCTTTACTGCTGAATCTTCTCTCCAGACTCTAATTATTTTAACTTAAAAAGAGCAACAAAGCAACAGTGAATGGTTTTAGAGACCTATTAGAGGAAGTTAGTAGTTATCAAAAACAATTACTGTGGCAGTGTGTATGAAAAATCTCCCCCATAGGCTCAGGCAATTGAGCATGGGGTTCATAGTTGATGGTGCAGTTTCATGTGGTACAGCCTTGGGGAGGAAGTACATCCCTGGGGGTGGGCTTTGAGAATTCATAGCCCCGCCCTATTTCTAGTTTGCTCTCTCTCTCTGATTTTCTATTCCTGATTGAAGATAAGATTTCTCAGTTTCCTGCTCCTGCCACCAGGCCTGCTGCTGGCTGAGACACTTTTGCCATAACAAACATGTATCCTACTGAAATCATAAATCCAAATAAACTCTTCCTTCTATAAGTTGATATTGGTTATATTTATCCAAAGCAACAAAAGCAACTAATACAGACAGCAAAACATGTGAAACTCAATCTTTATATCAAGATATTGACATACATATAGTCACATCTATATATTTGTACACATGAGACCTTATAATACAGGCAGCACAAATTACTAGTAACTATCTTATTTCATTTTACTAATTACACGTAGGGAACTGACTTTTTTTTTTAGAACATTTAGCCATCTTTTTTTTTCCACTTAACTTCAAAACATGGCCAAGTTGGATTTAACATAAGAACAATTATTTTGACCCCTTCTAGGAGACTCTCAGGGCTTATCCTGGATGCCAGCAGAGGTGAGTCAGCTCTGATCTCTGGAAGGTCTTGTTAAGGAGACTGGTGTAAATAGAGAAGGCTCTGATCGTTATATGTGGCCAAAAGAAAAGAATTCATAGTGGTGGGGGAGGGGTAGATCAATATGGCTTTGGGAGTCAGATCCACATAGCTGGAGATTCTGGCTCTGTCAACTTGTAATAAAACAGGCCAACACAACAATTTGGTTCTCCTTGTAAAATGAGGTTAAAAACATTCTTCAGAGAGGTCGCATGAAGACTGAATGAGGACCCTGTGACACTCAGCTTGAACCTGACCTTACCTATATGGTAAGGAAGGTTGACCCTCACCATCTGCTTCCTGAGGGTGATAGGAATATGTCTTGGCCTTCAAGTAAGAGATGCTTGGCTCTGATTTGACTAATCATAGATTAGTAGGAACAGTTTTCCTCTCCACTTTGTGTCCATGTGTCTCTGACCATGGTCGGGCATGAATTCTGTCGCTGGAGATTTTCAAACCCAAGGTAAACAGAAACCGCTGTGGTTCCATATTTCTCATTTCAAGGCTTTTTAGGTCACAGTAATTGCTTGATTCTTCCATATAATTAAACACCTCAACACAATCCACTGCATCAAATAAGCTTCTAAAATTTCTTAAAGGAGAATAGCACCCGTTGGCTCCAATTGGCTTTTGCCGGCTCAGATCTGTGGTCTTCCCTGAGGGCCTGTCACCTGGCTGCTTTCTTTCCTACCCTCACCAATCTTTTCAACGGCCCGTCACACCTTCCTTAGAACACATGGTATCTAAATGAGAACAAGGCTTGCTCACAATTTCCTTGAGTGAATCAGAAGCTAAAATAAGCTCTTATAAAAACCCAATCCCAGCCCCACCCCGTCATCTCATAAGCTCATCTCCCACTGGTTCCCAACAGCAACTCGTTTGCCATAGCCAGCTTCTTACATAGAGTGAGACATGGAAGACAGTCTTCAGGTAGAAGTAAATATTTGAGGGTGAGACTGATGGCAGCACATACAGTCCAGCAAGAAATGAGAGGCTAGTGAAGAGACATTGGCCAGGCTTGCTGTGAACATTAAATTATAGGATGTAGTATCAGAAGGCCCCAAGACAGTCCTGATGCTTGGTGGTGGTGATTATGACAAGGATACCTCCTTCTCTTCCTCTTTATACTTCTCCTACTTTGCCTCTCCTACTCTAAACTTCTTTGCATTTCTGTGTGTGTTTGTTGTGTGCCTATATAAGTATATATGTGAAATGTGAATGTGATGGAGGAGGCCAGAGAAGGGAAATCCCCAACCTGGGTCCTCTGCAAGAGCAATGAGTGAGCTTAAGCAATGAGCCACCCTCTCTCCAGACCTTCTTGTTCCTCCTTTTCCTTCACCTCTACCTTCTCCTTCCCCTCCTCCTCTTCCTCCTCCTCTTCCTTCTTCTTCTCCTGTAATTCCTTGTCCCATCCTCTCTTCCCCTTTCTTGTTACTACTCTTCCTCCATCAGCTTCAGCATCTGGAGATCTTATTGAATGTCGAGATCGAAGCACATGGTTCACTCACACGGCTCCACTTAATCATTAACAATATCCATCAGGGTAGACCACACTGAATCCCCTGGATGCTACAGTGAGCAACCGAGAGTTAAGAAACTAGGTCTTTAAATTTAAATGGAGAGTTTGACACATTCACTGATGGGTACTGGGCAAATCATGTCCGGTGGGAATCTCTCATCCATAAAATGATATTGTAAATAAGTTGTCACCCTGTTGGTCTGTGGAGAGGGTTAAACAGCAGGGTATGGAGCCTTGCACAAAGCAGAGGCTTGTGTCACTTGCTGTCACTGTCCCTCCTCTTCCATGGATCCTCATCAGAGATCAGGATTTTCCATTGGAATGATGGGCACCTTGAAATTCTCTGTGCACATGGCACAGGTAATTTTCTGGTATCACAATAAAAAAATGGAAAAAGAATGGGTAAGGTTATTAACAATAAATAATATTTAGCCCAATACTTCTGAAATGCTACTATGTTGACACATAAAACTGTGTTAAATAAAATCATCAATAGAATAGAAATATTTTCTATTCCTGTTTTTGTTTGTGTCATGTGCATGGTATGTGTGGATGTATATGTGTGTGTTCTCCTGTGTATAGGCACATGTGTGGCGGTGGGTACAGAGGTTGCTATCGAGTGTCTTCTTTGATTACTCTCTACCTTATTTACTAAGGCAAGATCTGTTGCTGAGCCCACCAATCATCTGTTCTAGCCAGCAGCTTGCCCCAGGAATTCCCTGTCTCCACTTCCCAAGTGCTAGAATTACAGGCAAACCACCACCAGCAGCAGCATTTATTTCCCTATTAGAAATCAGAATACCAGTCATGGTGTGGTGATAATTAATCTTAGTCCTGTAGGAAAGAAGCTCTGTGTGACAAATGGTGTCAGAGAGTTTTGGGAACAGCGTCCATACTGACTTTGTACCCATGTGTCCCTCACTAAGGACAGAGATGAAATCTGCCACCAGAGACATATTAGCCATTAATTTGAGAGTAAGGCCTAGATCCACCCAGGAAAGGTATCTTTGGACATGCTTGTAAAAGATTGTGTTGACTGGGTTAACCGAGGTAGGAAAACCCACTGTAATTGTGAATGGTGACTTCCTGTGGGTTGGGGTCCTGTACTGAATAAAGAGAAAGCAACTAGATCAGTAGTTTTCATTACCGTCTGCTTCCCGACTCCAAGCAGGATGGGAGCACTTGCCTCATGTTCTTGCTGCCCTGACTTCTTTACCATGATGGCTGCATCTTCAACTATGATTCAAACCCCTTCTCTTTGTCAGGTTATTCTATCACAGCAAGAGATAAGTAAGGCCTGCAGTAAGCACATTATTCTCTGGGCTGTCACCTTGGTCATTTCATATTCCTTTCTGAAATACTTTGTGTTTGTCACCAAGTGGAGTCTACCCTTCCTGGATGCCTCAGGCCACGCTGGACACATTTCAGTAGCCTGGGAGTCACATGTTTATGGTGGCCATAGTGAGGGACAGGACAGCTGAGGAAGATAGATCATTGAGGGTGAGTGATTTGTCCCCAAGTACACAGTTCAGAAATGGTACACTCAGAATCCATAGCATATCTGCCTGGCTCAAGGTAACCACGTCTTCCTGATGATCACAAGGCCAATTCTATGTAATCTTAATTCCAAGACATCTCTAGGGCTTTGTGTTATTTCTTCTAGGTCTCTAGGCAGAAGTATTACTATATGTGATGAGAGTCTGGGGACCCAGATAGTTGCTAATCGGCCACTATCATGTCCAACCTGGCATGCCTCTCTAGGTGGCAGCCACCTGTCTGTTGACCTTTCACAAGATATGAGAGACAGATACAGCTGTGCACCATGTCTCCACCCACAGCCTCTTCCTGCAGAGGCTGACATGTCCTTTGTCCTTTAGACCAGATTCATGTCAGCCTTGGCAACTCTGGGCTGTCCTCAGGCCATGGTGATAACTAATCCTTTCTGGTCTCTGGGGACAGCACACCACTGGCTTACTTGAGACAGTAAAGGACA
The DNA here is from genome assembly GCF_947179515.1 of Apodemus sylvaticus. NCBI lineage: Eukaryota > Metazoa > Chordata > Mammalia > Rodentia > Muridae > Apodemus > Apodemus sylvaticus. The sequence goes on from NC_067492.1 coordinate 11,225,027, forward strand.
CATAAGCCTTGGTAATCTCTTCAAATCACTTTGAAATACGCAGCTCGGATCCACGAATGTCCATCCTACCCCATCCCTCCCCCAGGCTCCCTGATCCTCGGGCTATTGTGCAAAGCACGAGGGACTGGCATGACCTTGAAGAGAGAGCAGCTCTGTTTCAGAGCAGGTCTCAGGAGAGCCTTAGGACACTCTTCAAGATCTCCTCTCTATGCTGATTACTTTCACCCCAAGTTTTACCATGGAGACAAACCTAACTAACACAGAGGCTGATGGGGTTGATGTTTTAGTCACAAATTCTCTTGTTATTGTCGTGACCAATGTCAGCTAAGTGGTCTTTAGGACTGTGTAGCCTAGGTCCCTTGAACAAAGATTACCTGGAGGTAATTACCTGGAGGTCCTGCCATCCCAGAAGCACACATGGCAAGCACCTAGACACATGTTGCAGAGAAATTAGAATGCCTCCATGCCATATATGCTGCATTCTAGTGCTTCCTCAGCCCATGCAGCCAATAGATACTGGTGCAGAATTTGCTTTTGAATGTCCTTATTTTCATACTAAGTTGGTGGTTCTACTTAAGTTTCCTGCAATTATATATGTGTATGTCCTCACACATGCATACGACATTACACTTTAACCTTAACATTAGCAAGTTGTATAGACATTATATAGATCTATATGTGCAGGGCTGGGAAGTACAGGTCAATAATTGTTTAATGGCATGCGTTCTAGAAAGCCTTGGAGACAAGCAAGAACCACACAGCTGAATACCCCTTGACAGGGCAGGGGAGAGGACAGTGACTCAGCTCTGCTGCTTTCCTGGCTACATGGCTTGTTTCTTTTTTCTGTAGTTGTGAGCCAATTGCTTTCCACCAACACCATCACTGAGACGGCAGCTAAGACGGTGCCAGACATGGAAGTTTATAGACTTCGATTCTCACAACAGCTCCAGCAGACGAGAAAGGAAGTTAACAGGAAGTGGAGGAAAGCAATTTATCGACATGGCTGGGATTCAAACCCAGGTCAATCTGAGTCCAGAGTTTGGGTGCATAACCAGTCTGCTAAAGTAACTGTGGAACCACCTGGCTTGTGACCTGTGTGTGAAGCATGTAGGTTATCACGGACAGTGCTCAGGCTTAGGAGAAAAGGATTTATGTGCCGCAGTAGAAGAAATTAACTGGGCATGGATTCAGATTGAACCAGCTTGTCTCCACCTCTGTGACCTATAACTGACAGTCATCAAAATGATGGTATGGGCTGTCGCTGACTCAAAATGGATCTATCTCACCTTTTGCAAGGTGGTCCTCTTTGACAGACCAAAGAGCCACCTAATACCTCTCCAAATTACCTCTTTATGCAGCCTGCACTCAGCAGGAATCATGTACTTCTGCAGTCACTAACTTTCCTTCCTCACACTCCTAGGATGGGAATTAGAATTCCTTTAAAATTATGAAGTTCAAGGAGAACCACATTTCATCAGGAGTCCTTCCCCTTACTTCCTTGATAATTTTCCCCTCATTCACTTCTCCAACCAGAACAGTAACCACTACAGATGATAAAGTGAGCAGATTTAGAGTTCTGTCCCCTGGATCTTACAACCACACTTGGCTGCAAAGGAGGAACTAAATGGAACTCGATCAACATGGCGAGCCGCATCACACGCTGTTCCGAATTAGGAAATCACTCAGCCAGCCCTACGCATGACTTGAGTCCCACGTTGTAACACAAGAAAATAGAATTGGCGTTCTGCTGCCCTTGGAACAAATCTCGGCCTTCTGTTGATCCAGAGTGAGAGAAACACACGTTATCATCTGCCCAACCTCACGGGTATCTATCTGTGGCTTGGGTCGAGTCCAGGCACAGTCTTGAATTAAAGGTTGAGATGAATGAGTCAGAGCTCAGTAAGAAATACAGGCGAGAAAACAGAGATGTGCAATGGGTAAGGGATGTGTGTGAGGGCGAGAGAGAAAGAGAAGAGCCAGAATCTTAGGCTCATGTCCCACCTCTGCTGCCCCAGGAGCTCCCATTAAGCTGTGATGCTGTGGGCAGCAGAGGGCACTGTTAATACAGTCTGCAGTAAACACAGACCTGAAGAGGAGACGGATTCACAACAACCTTGTGGGGAACATTTGGGTGGAAGAGTTCCTAAAAATAGTTAGCACACGATTGTTCTCTTATTTTACAACACAGATAAGAAGAAGACTCTAACATAGGCTACTGAGTGAAACTCACTTTTCCACGAAACTTCAAGGTTTTGGAACACACACATACACACACACACACACACATTATGAAGTGATTACAATAATCTAACTTATGCATAATTCTTATATGCACATCATCTTCTTCATTTCTAACTGAGCAGGTGCTGTCACTATGCCCAACACTGGGGGAAACCAGTGTGCAGAGATTGGCCTATAATCCCAATAAGAACTGTCATGGCTGGTATCTGCCCCACTGCAGACATGAAAGCCCATGCTTATATCTGCAATGCTATGCTTCATGGCAGGAGAAGATCCTTCAGTCACCAGTCAGAATAGAAAGCATCGTGAACCCAGTCTTGCCCCTGTGCCTCAAAATGTCTACAGAACAAGGCTGGAGCCTATTTCCCTTGACTGGCCAGTTCCTGATTTGTTACATGATAAGTCCGGTGTGAGAAATGAATGACTCTGCCAATGGTTAATCAGAATCTGTATCCTGAAGCTTGCATATCATCCACAGGATCGAACATCTGGGTCAAGCTAAAGTACAATACAGGTTAGGAATCAGGGGTTACCAATCCTCAAAACCAAAGAAGCCACGGTAGGAAACTCAAGGATGGCCAGGCAGTGGTGGCGCACACCTTTAATCTCAGCACTTGGGAGGCAGAGTGAATTCCAGGACAGCCAGAGCTACACAGAGAAACCCTGTCATGAGGAGGAGGAGGAGGAGGAGGAGGAGGAGGGGGAGGAGGAGGAAGGAGGAAGGAGGAAAGAGGAAGGAGGAAGAAGAAGAAGGAGGAGGAGGAGGAGGAGGAGGAAGGAAAGAAGGAAAGAGAGAGAGGAAGGAAGAAAGGAAGGAAGGAAGGAAGGAAGGAAGGAAGGAAGGAAGGAAACTCCACAATGGGCAGCAAGATGGCTCAGATGGTAAAGGCTGTTGACTTGAGTTCAATCCCTAGAACCTACCTTGCAGAAGAAGAACAGATTCTCCCGAGTTGTCCTCTGACCGCCACACATACAGTGTGGCACATATAGTCCTGTGCCCACACACACATGCCAATCCTCCTGGACACAGCTATGAGAGTATCTCAGTGTCAGATGTCTCAGATGTGTCTGGCCTGGCTTGAATTCCATGCCCACTCCTGAGTGGGTGGTAGGAAAGGTGGCCTGCTTGCTGCATTTGGGTGGGGGGTATACAAGGGATCATGAAATAGCTGAAGAAAAAATATACTGAAGAAAATACAAGGGTTCTATGTAGACGAAGACTCCCCTCCTACTTGGCAAGCTGTCTCAGTGAAGGCCAATGGCGGATATTACCCCTAGATTCTAATTTCTCAGGAGGTCATTAAGTTCGGAACTGTTCATCCTTTGAAGCGTCTGTAAGATCTAGTGTGGAACGCAGTGTGTACTAAATGCTCATTAACTGACAAATATAGATATCAATCAAACAGAGACTCGATAGCAAGCAAATAGAATCAAGAAAACCAACAGACCCCACAGGAGGTAGAGTCTCTGGAGCTAACCCCAGTGTGGGATTATCATCATATATATCTTCTCTAAATAGTGCACTTTGCAATTCTGGAAACTTCCAGGTCCTTCCTGAAGCACAGCTCTGGCTAACGCTGTCTCCAGTGTTTCCGTAAAGTATTCTGCTGCAGATGTAAGGTGCATCCGTCTTGCAGCTCCTGGGTGCCGAACATGCATCACAAGCCCCAGTTCAATTTCTCTCCCAGAGACGACATTTATGTGTTGTCCCCCTATCCCACCCTCCATGCAGGGGGGCGCACCTTGCTAACAGTTCATGATGCTCTTCCTGTTGAGCCCAGACAGCCAGGCGCAATCCATCAGACTTGGGCTCCAAGGTGAAAACCACTTGTTATTCTTGACTGGAGACAGTTGGAATCACTGCTGCAGCACTAGGGAAATGATAGCCTGGCTCATGCCTGACCACCTCCACAGACGGAGACCACATCCCCCGGGAGACAGCGCACTCCATCTTCAGGATTTGGGTAGAAAAAAAAACATCTTTCTTAGGATGAGCATAGATAGCACATCTATGCCTGCTATCACTACCCCACCCCCTCTGCCACCAAAATCTTTTGGGGGAGTCCTCTTAAAGATACCAAGAAAAGCAGCAATTATAAAGGCTAACAGCAGGAGTGATAGGGTTAATGCAAAAGCACATTTTTTTAACTCTTTAAATTGCATGTATGTTGCAGAGTGCATATCCATATCCAAGGAGGAGACTTGTATGTGCATGTTTGTGGAGGTCAGAGGACAACTCCAGGTAGTGTTCCTTAGGAACACTAACTTGTTTTTTTTAGAGGCCTGTCTCTCACTGGGAGCTAGGACTCACCAGTTAGACAGAGTTGGCTTGCTAGATGCTCCAGAGAATGGCCTATCTCTGTCATCCTGGCACTTATATTATTACCATCATGTCAACAAGCCCAAATGTTTTTAATGTAGGTTCTGGGGATCAGACTCAGGTCCATGTGTATGTGGCATGCACTTTAGACTGAGCCATCTTCCCAGCTCCAGAACGGCACACTTTTGAGTAAATATTGCATGCCCTACCCTTTAATTTATAACAGCATAAAAGCCACCCAATGAAAGTAGGAAATATGATTACCTAATCCCATTAAATTTCACTCTGTGCCTTTATTCCTGTGCTGCCTAGGAAGGGAACCGAAGCCGGCTCTTGGGACCACCCTCCTGGGATAAGGAGAATTTGGGTTATTGGAGAGCCCTTCTCTCTTGGCAGCCCCTCCTCTGTCTCTGTCCATGATAAGACAAGCACAGTGGCTTGAGTTGTGAAAAGAACTCTGATTCAAAGATGTTCACTGACCTTCTGAAAGTTCCTACTGGCAGAATGTTGTCTCCTGCACCCACACTGTGCCATGAGCACTGCACAGCAAACAGAAGCTGAGGAGCAAATCTGGCATAGAGATGGCCCCTCCTTTCCTGTAGCAGGCCTGCCCACACACACTATCTCTCTTACTGAGCTCATGGAGAGAGACAGCTACACCTCTTGTGTGTTTTGATCAGTCTGATGACAAGATAAACATTGTTCATCCTATAAGGAAGTGCTGATGTGATTATACCAATACTATACCTGGAGCCATTAAGAAAAAAAAAATGCTAAGTGGATAAAAGGCTGAATGATCAGGTAAAATGATCAGACTTAAAGGGACAATGGGCGTAGGGACACGTCTCTGGAAATCACGTCTCTGGAAATCACGTCTTTAAGAAAGAAGCAGTGTGAGTTTTCAGAGCAGGCTCAGGGAGCCCCGGAGAAGAGTAGGTAGGGAGGAGGCACAGAGGGTGCGGCTAAGAGCTGAGTCTGAAAGAAGGGACACTGTGGAAAGTAAGACAATTATGGGACTCTAGGATTGAGAGCTTCCAGGTGGAAGAGAAGCCAAGATACCACTCAGGTGTCTATGCAAATATCACTTGCAGGAAACTTTCCTGGCTACCAAGACACCCTTCCTGCCAGTTCTCTGCTTACTTCACATCTGCTTGTATTGAGGGACTGGGAGTCCTGGGGGTTGGGGTGGGGGTTGGGGTGGGGGTTGGGGTGGGGGAAGGGCTCTGATGTCTGCTGCAGAATCCTTAGCACCTACCGATGAGGCAATTCAAGAGCATTTGTACCACCGACGAGTAAACAGCAGAAGAAAATATTTACCAGATACAGTCCACTCTTTTCAGAGCAAGGGTGGTTTAATAATAGGAAAGGGAAGACATAATAGCTAAATGATCAAAAGTAAATCAGTATGATGGGACACCTCATAATACTTAAGAGCAAATGTCTGGTACAATACAAGTATTAAAAAGCGATATCACCTCACTCTGTCTGGTCTTAAAATAGCATGGCGTGAGGACTAAAGCAAAATCAGCTGCCACAATCATGGTGAATGTTCTCGTTTCCTTTCTGTTGTTGTGATAAAAAAAAAAAAAAAAACACTCTGGCCAAAAAAGCAACTTTGTAGAATAAAGTTTATTTGATCTACACTTCCAGGTCATGGTGTATTACCAAGGGAAGTGAGGGCAGCAACTCAAGCAAGAACTTAAAGCAGAGACTGTGGAGGAACATTGCTTGCTGGGTTGCGGTCAAACTCATATTTATCTAACATTCTTAACTAACCTCGGACCAGCTGCCTAAGGAATGGCGCTGCCCGTAGTGGACTTAGCACTCCGACTTGTCAATTACCATTCAGTTGTCAACTAACACTCAAGACAATTCCTCACAGACATGCCCACAGACTAATCTAATCAGGACAATCCCTCAGTTGAAACTCTCTTCTCAGGACAGTGAAGCAGCCACAGGTCTCCAAAACCAATAAGTAGGCAAAGGGGATTAAACTCTCTAGAACGATTGTATTTTATTCCTGGGAGTTCTGCTCCTTTGAATAAGTTCGAGAAGGGATTGGTGTTATATGTACACATTGATCATTGTCTAATGTTTTTAAAAGTGAGAAAAAGGAAGAGAGAGAGAGAGAGAGAAGGAGGGAGGGAGGGAGGACAGACAGACTGGAAGGAAGGAACATGATGTGAGTTCAGATGCTTATGGAAGCCAGAAGAGGGTATCAGCTCATCTGGAGCTACAGTAATAACCTGTGAACCACCTGACCTGGGTGCTGTGAACCAAACACAGGTCCTCTGCAAGAGCAGGACCTAGCCACGTCTCCCAACTACCGTATGTTTTAAGACAAAATCTCCTTGTTTAGCCAAGCCTGGCCTCAAACTCTTGTTTCTCCAGTGTGCTGATATTATAATTATATGCAACCAGGCTTGACTTGAGAAATTGCTTTAAAAAATATTCTCATATAAATATTTTATGACTATTAATGAAGTGCTAATAAAAGTATTAAAATGATAACGCCTCAATATGTTAGATGCTTTTAGATCTGTAATAATAATCAGCGCATCAAGACTTTAAAAATCTGGATTACAAGAAGCCAAACTACAATAGAAACACAAATGTCCAAGTAAATAAAAATGACCCAGTGGCTCTAATTTTAAGAATCAGAAAATAAAACAATAAAGACACATTTTTACCCCAAGACGTTTCTTATGCCAGAGGATCTAGGAGAGTTGCTGAGAGCCAAGTGCTAGACTCTTTCTTTTCCATATACCCTTTGCTCTCCAATCCATGCAAGAGTGGCCTTGTGAACAGTCAAGTACAGTCAGCTATGTCCTTATCTAAAAGTTCTTTGTGGCTTACAAGCACTTCCAGGATAATCTAAATCTTCAGACAGCCTGTGTGGTCCGCTATGGTCAGGTCCCTGCATTCCTGTGAGCCTCAGTTTCTCATGTCTCTTCTACATCAAGGATTTCTTCTCTGTTCTCACTGTGCCCCCAACCATGCCCCTTGCCCCTTTCAGAAGTATGACCTACATCACCCCCACATCTCTGGCCACTCACCTTCATTATACCTCTGTCTGAATTCAGTCTTCACTTCTCAAGGATACCTTCCCTGATCCTCTGAAGAGATGCTCCTCAGAGAAACATTCTGGAAACACCATGTCATACATCTTAGTGTTAATTTTATGTTCAGCCAAGTGGCTATTCGATCAGCATCTGCCCCTCTCTGGTCTGTTGACTCCCAGACAGCAATGGCCACCACCTTCCTTTTTGCTAGGGTGGCCCTGGTGTGTCTTAACTGTAGGAGAAACTCCATAAAGATTTACTGATCAAAGCCAAGGGTGACAGTTTTCTTGTCCTAAATGTACAAAACCTGAAGCATTGTACATGTGTTTTTCCAGAGCAAAAAGGCCCAGGGCATGTGTGTTTCTTGACATAGGCCCTCAGCAGGTTAAACACCAAAATGGTAAGTGTTCACCATGCTGCCGTGAGACTGTGAGGCTTCGTTTGCTTTTACTCTGAATATCAAGGTTAGATGTCACACTTATCCTGACTACACATCCTCTTCTTGAACTGAGCCCACCTTCAGTATTTTACAGATCTGTCTGCATCCACATTTTTATCCAATTACCCATTTCCTGTCACTCTTAGATTCATGACAATCATGCTTACGTTTTGTACGTGATTTATTCCTATTATATAACCATGATAATGCCTATGAAAGATAGCATACACCTATATAAACAAACACGTGTACTTATGTATAATTTTCAGTACATTCCTTTAAAAAGGAGATTTATTTTATTTCCTTTTAAGTTTTTGCAGGTCTGCTTCAGTTTGGGTATGTGCACGTAAGAACACAGCCTGCACAGGTAAGAAAAGGGCGTTGGATCCACTAGAAATGGGGTTACAGGTATCTGTGAGCCACCAGGTGTGGGTGCTTGGAGGTCCTCTGTCAGAACAGCAAGTGCTCTTAACCAGTGAGCCTCTCCAGCACTGGAGGCCTTTCTTAACAGCCCCAGAGACTAGGACACTTCATCAAGTGCTGACCCCAAAGCCACCAGCACCAGAGCCCAGGACACTCTATCCAATGCTGACTCCAATGCCACCAGCACCTGAGCCCAAGACAGTCCACCCAGTGCTGACCCCAATGCTGTCATCACGGCATACTAATATGGGTGGATGCTTTCATCTCAGCCTTCACAGATAGTAAATCAATATCTTTGGTGATCAGTTAATGGGTCCAAGTTCTCACAGCTTACAAGTAGACCGACAAGGATTTCATCTCAGACGTCTATGATCCTGGAAGCTCTTTGCATAGTTTCAGGAGTAGGCAAACATTTTTTTTTCTGTCATGACATCTATAGTTTCAGTTCAGCCTTATCTGGAAGCCTGTAAACCATCTAATATCAGACACCTTTCTGCCAAACCATAGACAGAGAGCTGGTTTTTACAAAGAAGGCATTAGCTAAAGACCTGAACGAACTTCTTGATACGTGCTAGATTTACAATCTAACACTTGTTCTAAAACATTTTACAATATTCTGGAATATTTTGCATGTCCTAGAAAAATCTGTTATCATGGAAATGCTCTACTCTCTGCTGTCTAAAATAGTAGTGAATAGGCATGTGCGCTGTTGAACACTAGAAATATGGCTAATTTAACAACAAAATAACCCCCATGCTTTTGATTTTATTTCATCTAAAACTGATTTACATTTGAATGAAAACAACTATTGTCTTAGTTTCCTTTCCTACTGGTAAAATATTTAGACAAAATTGATTAAATGGGAAGCTGGGTTTAATTCTATGTCAAAGTTTTGGGTTATCTATAGCCCATTATCGCAAGTGTAAGTCACAGTGGTCGGAGCGTAAGGAAATGGACCATATCGCACTGGTTATCTGAACACAAAGGGGTCAGGGTCATTCGCTCAGCTCACTTTCTCTGCTCTCACAAGCCAGGATCCTCTGCCTAGGGAATGCTGCCGCCCAGAGTGGGCTGCTTGTCTGACCTCCATTAATATCCACCACAGATGTGCTCAGAGGCCTTTCTTCCAGTGATTCCAGATTTTTCCAACTTGACGGTTAACACTAACCATCACAACCACTACACTGGACTGGTAACCATCACATTGGACAGTACACTTCTATAGATTAAGAGCTGGATTTACCGTTATTAGTCTATCGGCTTTCCTTATCACCTGCAGATTATCAAAGATTAGGAATAAAACTGATTTCAACTATCAAAGACTGGCATCTAATGCTCACCCATTAGCCACACACTCCTCTGCTTCCAGAATCCCCTGAAGTTGGGTTTGGGCCACATCAGTAAAATTTGCATGGTAGAAAATTTTGCATGGTCATTGTGGTGGTTTGGATAAGAATTGGTCCCCTATGGGAACCATCTATTTAAATGTTAGTTACCAGAGAGTGGCAGTATTAGGAGGTATGTCATTTTCGGAGTAGGTGTGGCCTTGTTGGAGGAAGTATGTCACTAGGGGTGGGCTTTAGGGTTTCAAATGCTCAAGCCAGGCCCAGAGTCTCTCTCTTCCTGCTGCCTGCTGATGTGGATGTAGAACTCTCAGCTCCTTCTCTAGACACCATGTCATTCATGTGCATCACCATGCTTCCAGCCATGATGATAGATAACCCTCTGAACCTGTAAGCTAGCCCCAATTAAATATTTTCCTTTACATGAGTTGCAGTGGCCATGGCAACTAAGACAGTTAACTATACATGGCTCTTTTAGGCAGAGAGAGTTAAAACTTCACATCTATAAGCCCTTTTTCTACAGACAATGTAGCAGGAAGATGTGATACCTCACATTGGAGACCTAAACCTGCACGGGTCTTTTGCCTCTGAGAGTTCAGAGGTAATTGTTACAGAATCATCCTGACAAATAGCGGGCCACAGAGGGTACTTAGAACTCTGGACAAAAGAAGAATGAGGAGGGAGAGGTGATGGGCAGAAGGCTTGAAACCAGAAACTGTGGTTGAGTTCCAGCTCAACCCACAGACCGTGGCACTCACTGACTCTTGTGTGCACCTGGCAGACAGAAGAAACATTCTGCAGTTTTCCTCACGAGTTCATAATGCAGACAGTGGTTTCCACCATTTGTGTCTAACAGACAGTTGTCTACACCCAGACCTACTCCTTTTCTCAATAAACAGGTCCCATTCAGTTAGGAGTGAAGATTATAAAGCCCACATCAGCAGTGGTTTCCCAGGTAGCCTTGTGGCTCAGGAATCATTACCTGAAAAATCATTTAATAGGACAGATACAGATCTTTGGTCTTGGGAGTAATGTAAAAAATAGATACTTATGGCCATAGCTTCCCAGGCAAGACATTTTGCTAGACATACTTCCCGATAAGACTCTGCTTTTCCCTAGCCTGAGAAGCCAGTGGCCAATTGGATAATGGTAGTTCAGATAACGGCACTGATATAAAAACAAAACAAAAAAACCAACAACACTGCTTTCTATAGATATTTATAGGATATATTTTCTCCCAGAGATATGCATCATTCAAAGATTTCTCTATGGGAACTTCTCAAGTTTCCCCTCCAGGAAGGTCCAAGACCTAGTTTAAATATCTATTTCTAGTCTTTCAAGAATTCAGGAAAATATGAGTTGTCTTTCTCAGTTTACTGGTCCTCTGAGAGTTCCAGAACCTTCAGCAGAGTGTGTAGTAATAGGGAGTGAGCTCAGGGCCACAGGATCCAGGCACAGATCCTGCTCTCTGCTTGGTGCTGTCTCTGTGCATCAGTAGCCCATCCTCGCCATGAAGGAAATTGGAGAACACTGAAATAACTTTGGATGGCCTCTGTCCATTCACTGCTCCATTCATGCCACCTCGGCATGCTGTCCTTGTCTCTGTAAGGCCACCCACAGGGGCCTGCATCTTGAAGCTCACTCAGGAAAGTGGAGAGAGTCAGAACTGCCTGTGAGCTGGTGAGCTCAGAGGATGGAGTCTTCCCCAGCAGTCTTCCCTTCCAGGATGGGCTCTCTGGTACTCCTTACCGCTGGAGTCCCTGAGGCATCTGGGAGGTGGGGGAGCCTATTATGAACTCACTGGTTTGGCAACCTCCTGGCTTCCACCTCTCACTCCCTTACCAAGAGCCCCAGGGAGATCTCTCTCCCTCCTCACTCTTCCTCTCAACTTCCTTGTCTCCCTCCTTAAAATGAGCTTCCTTTTTTTAGTTTTTAAAGTTCTTGTTCATTTCTTCTTTGAAATTTTTATCCATATATACCATGTAACTTGATGATATCCACCCCAACTCCCTCCCTTCATTTCCTCCTGGACCCTTCCCCCAACACTTCACCCTTCCAACTTCCCACCCTCTGCTTTCCTTTCCTTTCCTTTCCTTTCCTTTCCTTTCCTTTCCTTTCCTTTCCTTCCCTTCCCTTCCCTTCCCTTCCCTTCCCTTCCCTTCCCTTCCCTTCCCTTTCCTTTCCTTTCCTTTCCTTTCCCTTCTGTTTCTCTTTTCTCCTTTCTTCTTTTCTTTTCTTTTCTTTCTTTTCTTTTCTCTTCTTTTCACATTGAGTCCAGTTAGTGCTGCTCACATGTGTATATGTGTGTGCTCATTCTTAGTGGTGCGAGCAACCTAATGGTGGCCACACTCCAAAGAAACGTGACTCTCCCTGCCCTAGCAGAAAACACCTGCCTGTCTCTTCCCACACTGCAGGCTTCTTTAGGGGGTCACTTTGGGCAGTTCACATTTCAGGAATGGGCTCATGCATGAACTAGAATTCTTCTGTGTGGAGCATTGTGTCTCATCTCCTGTATTTATTTATTTATCCAAATCAACCAATCAATCAGTCAGTCAGTCAATCAATCAATCAATCAATCATTTATGCCTGGTAGTAGTTGTGATGGTTAATGTCAACTGTCAATTTGACCAAACCTGGGGTCACTGGGAGATGGGCCTCTGAGCACGTCTGTGGCAGGTAAATCTTCCCATTAGTTTCTCAGTTAAGAGTAGAGTTCCAGGATCCCCTTCCAAATCTGTGCTAGAATGTTTATCTGGCTTGATCTTGTACAGGTCTTGTGAAGGTGACCACAGAGGTTCATTTGCAATAATCATGTCTGGTCCAGAGGACAGCATTGCACATCAAAAGTTTCAAAAGTTGTATAAGAGACTCTATATACCCTCCACATTCAATATCTGGTTATTGCTAACACATTCCAATAATATACGCCACCAAATCAAAGTGGATATATTTTGTAGACTGACTACTAGGAAAGGCTATGATGAATTTGGATACCTTGAGTTGAACCAGCACCATTTGTTGAAAAGGCTATCTTTTTTTCCCACTGGATGTTTTCTGCTCCTTTGTCGAAGATCAAGTGACCATAGGTGTGTGGATTCATTTCTGGGTCTTCAATTCTATTCCATTGGGCCACTTGCCTGTCACTGTGCCAGTACCATGCAGTTTTTAACACTATTGCTCTGTAGTATTGCTTTAGGTCTGGGATACTGATTCCCCCAGAAGTTCTTTTACTGTCAAGAATAGTTTTCACTATCCTGGGTTTTTTGTTATTCCAGATGAATTTGAGAATTGCTTTTTCTAACTCTGTGAAGAACTGAGTTGGGATTTTGATGGGGATTGTGTTGAATCTGTAGATTGCTTTTGGCAAGATGGCCATTTTAACTATATTAATCCTGCCAATCCATGAGCATGGAAGATTTTTCCATTTTCTGAGGTCTTCTTTGATTTCCTTCTTCAGAGACTTGAAGTTCTTGTCTTATAGATCTTTCACTTGTTTGGTTAGAGTCACACCAAGATACTTTATATTGTTTGTGGCTATTGTGAAGGGTGTCATTTCCCTAACTTCTTTCTCAACCTGCTTATCCTTTGAGTATAGGAAGGCAACTGATTTGCTTGAGTTGATTTTATAACCAGCCACGTTGCTGAAGTTGTTTATGAGCTGTAGGAGTTCTCTAGTGGGGGTTTGTTTTTTTGTTTTTTTGTTTTTTGTTTTTTGTTTTTGTTTTTTTTAAATCTCAGCTCTTTTTATTTTTCTGCTCCAGGTAGAGCCATCCCACAGCACCACATGTTGCAACATCAAGTCTTCCAAGACTCCTCTCAGCTGTGACATTTTCTGGTGTTCTGTGGTGTGCTTGTACTTAGCAGTTTGACAGACAATGGCCAGGTAATTTACAGAACTCTTTCATAGTCAGGGTTTCTCTCATATTTCCCCATGTCTAGACTAGGGTTATGGGTTTAGGTGAGGAAGGTTATGCAAGCAAAGTCCTTCTCTTTATAGACCTGCTGCATGCTGCCTCTTGACTCCCTGAGGACTTCCCTTAGGAGGTCACTTTGAGCCGTTCATACTTCATGAGCACAACTTAGAATTCTTCTGTATGGTTCTGTGTCTCATCTTATTTATTTATTTAACCAACCAATCAGCCAATGGATCAGTCTTTTTTAATATCAACAGAGACTGGGGCATTTATTTTCAGCTTGATTTATAATCCAGTATAAAACGTCTTTTGTTCACATTGCTCCAGCTCTAGCCACTCTCTCGCCGGCTTCCTCCGTCCCTTTCACAGAGCTCCTGCATTGTGTATGTGATGTAATGAACTTAAAGAATGTATTGCAAGATGAAAAACTATAAAACTTGTAGGGAAAAAACTATATAATTTCCATGACTTGGTTTTGGTGATCATGTTTACATGTAACACCAAAAATACATCTGTGAAATGAGACATTAATTTGGACTTCATTAAAACTGAGAACCTTGCTCTTGGGGTGAAGAGATGCCTCTGAGCTTAAAAATGTCCTCTGCTCTTTAAAAAGACCCAAGCTCAGTTAAGAGTTCCCATATTGGGGCATGTTACAACTACCTATAACTCCAGCTGCAGGGTATCTGATGGCCCATTCAAGCCTACATAGACGTATGCATGCATGCATGCACACATACATACCCACAACACACATATAAACACACACACAAATAATAAATCATATTTGAAAAAAATTGTGAATTTTATAGTGAATTAATTTATAGCTGAAAAAAGAACCCTAGAATCAATCAAGATATTTTTAAATGCATGACTGGATCAAACAAATTTTAGGAGATCCATGTGGTTGAGAATTATTTATCAATCAAAAGGAATGAGTTATTGAACCATGCAAAGACACAGATGGATCTTAAACTCAGATTGCCAAATAAGAGAAGGCATTTGAAACATATGGATTGCATGATTCCTTTGCTATGGCTTTACTGGAAAAGAGAAAACTATAGAGACTGACTAGGCAGGACCTGGCGGGAGCCTAAAGGAGAAGGACAGGCTTGGGAGTCAAGGACAGTAGATCTGGGGGCAGGGAGATGGCTCAGTCAGTCCACTGCTGCTGTGCAAGCAAGAGGACCTAAATTCAGATCTCAAGCACTCACATAAAATATTCAGCATGGTGGCTCATGGCTGTAATCCTAGGGCTAGAGAGGCAGAGATAGGAAGACTCCTGGGGCTTACCAGCAAGCCAGCCTAACAAAACTGGTGACCTCTAGGTTCTGGGAAGGATCCTGTTTCTTCAGAAGGGAAGAAATGGAGGAAGATGCCTGACATTAACACCCACACACATACCCAAACAAGTATACACACATACACACTCTCACATGGACACACACACTCAAACGCATATACACACATATACACTCTCACATGGACACACACACCTACACACACATTCAAACACATATACACACATACACACTCTCACAGGGACACCCACACCCACACATACCCACACAAGTATACACACATACACTCTCACATGGACACACACACTCACATACACACTCAAACACATATATGCACATACACACTTTCACAGAGACACACATTCACACATATTCACATGGACACACAGACTCACACATATTCACACACACACACACACACACGTATGCAGACACTCACATAGACACACAGACTAACACACACTCAAACACATATACATATACACATTCACACAGGGACACACATTCACACATGGATGTACACACACATACATGTATACACACAAAACACACACATACATACATGCATATACTCTTTCGTACACACACACTCACACACACATCAGGCACATCTGCACACATGACACATACATATACAAACATAACAAAAAGGGTAGGCAATAGTTTTAGAGAAGTAGATCTTTGTGATATGCTATTAGTGGATGGTGTCAGTGTCTGTGTGCTAAAATTCACAACTTTACAGCACCCAGAGGGGCCCTAAGTGCATGCAAATGAAAAAATACCATTTGGTGCTTTGCAGGATCAAGACATGGAATGAAGAATGTACAGAAAAAATATGACCATATTGAATTGTTTGGAATATCTGGGACCACTCATAAGAGGTGGTGAGGGGGAAAATATTACTGCTGAAACTTTGCATTCGGGGATGAGCGTGCCTACAGGTAGATGCATACCGTGCTCCAGGTGATAAAGTTGTGTTTACAGGGGTTGGGCTGCTAAATCTAATGGAAGACAGATGATAGGAGCTGTGTCTCTCAATATTTGTTTTGGAGGCTAGAGACCAGCAAGGCATCACAGTTGGGATGACTATAAATGAATGGATTGGTGCTGGGACATCAGGACGCCCACATATACAGCTTAGAGGTAATAAGATAGATAGCTATGAATATCTATGCATCCCAGTTTCCTTCTGTTGCTGTGATAAAACACTATGGAAAAAATATGGAGATAGGATTTATTTGGCTTGTACTTCCAGGCCACCGAGGGAAGTCAAGGAAGGAACTTCAGCAGAAACAAAGGGGAGTATCTCTCACTAGCATCCTTCCTGGCTCACTCAGTCCCATGCTCAGTTAGCTTTTTTGCACAGTCCACCTGCCTGCCCAGGGAATGGTTCTGCCCATAGTGGACTGGTCCCTCCCACATCCGTTAATTCAAGTGATTTCCTATGGACATGCTGACTGGCTAATCTGACCTGAGCAGTTCTCAAATGAAACTCCCTTTGTGTTGACGCTAGACTATGTCAAGTTGACAGTTAGAGCTCACTGTTCTTAAAGAGACAAAATATATGTGCTGATGCAACAAACATGCATGCAGGTCTTTCCTTGCTCTGTCAGCTGATAGGGTCTGGAGTCCAGCTGTAATGAGCATGTCTAGGACTCAGATTTTGACCTCTTATACCCTTCCCCAACAAATCAACTAGAGCACATTGGAGAAATGTCTGATTCTAGTGTTCGAGTACTCTAGTATAGCACTGAGGAGAGGCTGTACAAAATGAGTGCGGAGCAACTTGTAACACCAGAGAACAAAGTGCAAAGTGTAGGGGTCTCTGAAAGGGGCAGAGGGCATAGGAGGCAGGTGCAGGAGCTTCAGGTGGCTACAGCTGGAGCAATTTGAAGAAAAGATGTTTTATATAAGATTATAAAATGAGCTGATAATAAATATCTAGGCTCCTGTTGATATTACAAAAAAAAAAGAAAAAGAAAAAAGAAATCACAAGTGGTTGATTGAATAAATTAACTAACATGGGAGATGAGAGACAGCTCCATACAGAAGAATTCCAGGTCATACACAAGCCCAGTCTGTGTTCTGCTCTTTGAGTGTTGGTTTTCTGAATTTCGTGGTTGTTAGCCATTCCACATAAACTTCAAAATCACGTGTCACCAATGCCTTGCTCGGCCGTCATCAGGGAAGCTCTCTCCTGCAGCAGAGGGGAAGAAACACTGAGACTCACAGCCAGACACTGTGCAGAGAGCGGGACCTTGGAGCACTCGGTCCTAAGCAGGATGAGTCCATCAAAGCCCTTAACTCAGGGATTAGGAGGCAGAAAGAGTCTAAGAGTCCGAGTGGATGGAAGACTCCAAGAAAACAAGGCCTCTAAATGAACAAGGTTCATGGGAACTCACAGAGTCTGAGTCAGCGTGCACAGGACATGCACGGGGCTGCACAGGGTTGCACAAGGCTGCACAGGGCTGCACAGGACATGCACGGGCTGCACAGGGCTGCACAGGGCTACATGGGCTGCACCTGATGGGTCTCAGAGCTGAAAGGAGCAGTGGACACACAACCCCCTAACCCAGAAGCAATCTCCAGGGGATAAGCACTGGCGAATGAAATTTTAGTTTTCTCCAAGGGAGAAACTGCTCCCTTGAGGAAACAACTGCTCTTAATGGGTAGGCCACAGGTCTAGCTGTGGATGGCCAAAAGAAAATGAAAATGAAAGCAATGGTATCTTTGGAAGCTCCTTGTCTCATGATGTCATGTTGGGGCTTTTCAAAATTTTCATCTCTGTCTCTCTCTCTCTCTCTCTCTCTCTCTCTCTCTCTCTCTCTCTCTCTCTCTCTCTCTCTCTCATCTCCCTCCCCCTTCTCTCCTATCTCCCTCTCCCTCCACCTCTCTTTTTATGGATACATTATAGCTTCCAGTTTTGTGAGTTTTAGGGAATTACTAAGTATTCAAATGAGTGGCTCTCTGCATCTATATCTTTGTGCTTTTTGTGGAATCTGTTCGTTCTGTCTTTCTGTCTGTCTTTCTGTCTTTCTGTCTGTCTTGTTCCTATCCCAATGTACTTGTTTATTGTTTTATCTTATTATACCTTTTGATTTTATGATGATCCCTCAGAAGCCTTTTTGTTTTCTAATGAGAGGCATGGGTCAGGGGTGTCCCTACATGGAGGCTCAGAGAGGCCATTGTGTGAAGCTGTGAAGGGGAAGCCTGGGTTACCCTGGGGACCCCAGATGTTGGAGATGCCAGAGCCGTGGGTTACCTGCCAAGGAGAGCTGCTGACAGGGAGTGGAGCCAGGCAGGGAAAGACATGTGTTGCAGTCAACAAAGCTGCACCTGATCTGTACGGCCCTAGCCAAACGTTTATTTAGACAGCAACTAAAAGCCTAACTAAGGCCGTGTATTGTCACATATGTGTGCGTGTGTTTACATATATGTATATATGGGTACTGGATTTTGCGAAATGCTTTGCTACCTATCACTTAATGTTAGGAGCTTTTCCTCCTTGGCTTACTTGCTTGATAGATCCCAATGACTAATTTTGTATGTGGAACCAGCCTTGACTACTTAAAATAAGTTCCATTTGATTGTGGCATAAACATGTATTGATATTTGGATTTAGTTCTGTAAATCATTTACAGCAATGACTCTCAACATTTAATGACTGCGACCCTTTAATACAGTTCCTCATCTTTTGGTGAACACCCCCCTCCCCAACCATAAAATTATTTCGTTGCTACTTCGTAAGTGTAATTTTACTACTGTTATGAATGATAATGTAAATATGTCATATGCATGATAACTCTGCATATAGGTGACCCCTGTGAAAGTGTCATTTAACCCTCTAATGGGCTGTGACCTACAGGTTGAGAATCACTGTTTTACTGGGAACTTTAACATCTTTGACTATTAGAGGCCCTGGGTTTGTACAGAGTGTAACAGTATGACTTTGCTATTAATGTAATGCTGACATCATAGAGTGTTCTAGGGAGCATTCTCTCTGTTTCACTGTTGTCACAGAAGTTCTCAAGTATTGAATCACACAAGCCCTGCTGTAGCATCTGAGAAACCTGACTCCAAATTTAATTGCCTTATCTGTACAATGGCACCAACAGCAGCCTTCCTCACAGAGTTCTGAAAGCAACATGATAGCAGGGCAGATGTTCGGGTACCTACTTGGACCCCTTTGTTAGCCAACCACACCATTCCCTAATTATTACTGACAGCTTATTTAGTCGTTCCTGGGTGCAGCATACTTGGGGAAGAGGCACTGCCCCATCTGGCAAATCCTTGGATCCAATGTTAACAAAAAACATCATCAACTGGGCTGGAGAGATGGCTCAGTGGTTAAGAGCACTGATTGCTCTTCCAGAGGTCCTGAGTTCAATTCCCAACAATCACACGGTGGTTCACAAACATCTATAAAGGGATCTAATGACCTCTTCTGGTGTGTGTGAAGACAGCTACAGTGTACTCATATACATACAATAAATAAAAGAAATCTTAAAATAAAAGTCATCAACTCCACTACGTCCAGTGGAGGATGACCTCCTGGATACCTAATGCCTCAGATATGTCCAGGGATCTGCTCAACATCCCAAGTTTTTCTTAAGAAGAACAGCTCAAGAAACCACATATACTTGGACAACTTGGGAAACCCACCCTAGGGCTGCTGGCAAACTGCATAGCCCTGGCAGAGAACAAGATTCTGACATTGTATCCTGAACCAACTGATGAGAGAGGACTTTCTCGAGAGCTGGGGAGCACTATGAGGCCCCTGGTGTGAAGAAATGCAATGACAAAGGTTTTACCTGGGGTGAGCTTAAGCTTCTTCCCACCCCTTGCAAAGCCTCTGCACCAGAGGTGGGAGGTGAGGGGGCTGGGCACCTTTAGGACCGCTGATCTGAGAGCTTGTGTTGAAAACAACCTTGATTGATGCTTTGAAGAGAGACATGACAGACAGAAAATGAAATTTTGAATTTGAGAGGAGAAAAGCAACCTGGAATGTAAGAATTGGCATCTTTGGGATTCCTGTGCTTTCCCGTGGTGCTCTAGGTAATTATGTCATGGAAAAATGTTTCCCCACAGGACCCTCTGGCCTATATGTGTACAACATCAGAACTTCTAGCTATTGAACCAAATATATTACAATGGGAAAAATCAGCCACAATGCCTATTCAGCCTCGCATGCGTAAACAAGGAGATGCAGGGAGCTTTGGTTTCGGTACTCTGCGGATTCCGTCAAAGAGATGGTTCTTCTGTCATGAAGTTTACAGCTTTTCCCTATTCAATTAATTGAAACTCAGAAATGTGTGTGCTGTGAAATAAAAGTCTCAGCCATCTGGGGCCCCCGTGCACCATCCAGTGGAAAGGCATGCCCGGCCCTCTCACAGCTTGTGGATGGGAATTTTAAGAGCTTTTATGTCTAGAACTACTGCTCAGAGAGAGCAAGGCTGTCTGTTGATAGCTAGAGCACCAGGCAGGTTTAGGAGGTTTTTTTTTTTCTTAAAATGCAATTTATCGCAGCATCTCCTGTGCATTCTGTTCCATGAAATCCATCTATTGATATTTATGAACAGTGCACACTTGAGGGCACAGAGTATACACAGACACTGCCTGTCCTCACTGCACAGGATCTAACCAGTCAGACTTGGGTACCAGGCAGAAGACTCTTATAAAGAGAAGGCTGCCCCAGCAGAAGCTTAAGTCAAAGCCAGGGTACCCCATCCTCTCTCCTAGGACTTTCCTTTGGCCATCCCAACCAGAAGGAGGTCTTCATGTTTAGAGTCACTTTCTTTGGGACTGTGTGTGAGGAGGGGCACAGATAGTTGGAGCCTGGAAAAGTTTTTGGCTCTTGTTCTTAGATACCATTGATTTTGGTTTATGAGACAGGGCCTCTTCTGGGTCTGGAGCTCAGGTAGAAGGCTAGGCTGCCTAGCCAGGAAGTTCCAGGACCAGTCTTGGTCTCCTCAGCACTGGAACTAAAAGCATGTGCCACCATGCCCAGCATTTTCTTTTCCTGCGTTGATTCTGATGATGGAATTTTGCTCTTCATGCTTTCCAAACAAGCACTTTAGCAACTGAGCCGTCTACTTGGTCTGGAGCGACTTTCAGATAAAAGTGCACGGGGATATTGAATAAGAGGCAATCAGAGAATGATAAATATATGCCCAATAGAAGATGCAATGCAATCTACATTAGGGCTATTACGTGCTTTCTCGGTAACACAAGGACAAGAGCATCAGACAACATTGGCAACAGCACATCCTAACAATGAGGAGGTTGCTGATGGTGCTACAATCCCACCGGAATCAGCAACAATGTCAACACTGGTATAAGTGCCTGATACTATAGTAACCTGTCATACAATTAGTCCATTTAATTTTCTACTGCTACTGTCTATATACACACATCCCATTTAATTGATAAAGTATAGAATAGTTTAGTTCTACACAGTTCATCTGAGTCAGTAATTAAGCTGATGATATTTCAACCTTTTCATAACTATAGCCTCATGCCACCTGTTATTGCAATGGGCATTAGTATCCAAGGACACATCTTCTTTTACACATTTGTATACTTTTGTCTCACATGCCACTCAACTCTGTTACCATTCTGGCTCTCAGTGAAGGGAGTGTGAGTTGGCACCCAGAGGCTCACACCAAGAAGCAGCAGAGCTGGGTTAAAGACAACCTCTCTCTCTCTAACAGAGTGTCCTCTTGATCTGCAGAAGCTGATGTGTGCATCTGTCCAGGGTCAAGGCCAAGGCCTACACTAATGTGTGCACTTTGCATTTATCTCAAAACAAGCAGATGAGTTGGGCTCTATTTTCCATAGTCATTTAACTGATTGCAGAAATGGCACCCAGGCAGATTACAGCAATCGAGAGAGACATCTGTTGAGAGTCAAATTTGACTGAAAATACCCGCTGCCATTTAATCTTCTTAGAGCCAATGGTGCAAGGTGATGACCTGTGACTCTGGAGATGGAATGACTTTCTTTGCTTCTGTTCCTTCAATATTTATTCTGCTAACTGAGTGCAGTGGTACACGCAGCACTATGGAAGCAGAGGCAGGTGGATCACCATGAGTCTGAGGCCAGCCTGGTTTACGTATCTAGTTACATGGCTGGTTATATAGTGAGACCCTGTCTCAAAATGTTTATTTTATTTTCAATTCTATGGGAGTTTGTGCACATGTGTGCAGGGATCTGATGAGATCAGAAGAAGGCACTGCATGTTCTGGAGTTGGAGCCCTGTGTGAGCACCCTAACAATAGTGCTAAGAATCAATCTAAGGCCCTCTGACAGAAGTAAATGCTCTTAACTGTTGAATATGTCTCTAGCACATTTCTTGATTTTTTTTTTTGAGATTTGCATTTTTAGTTTATGTGTACATATATTTGTTTGTGTCTCTGTAAATATATACCTTCTGTGCAGAGACCAAAAATCTGTTTCAGACCTCAGAAAGCTTGAGGTATAGCCAGTTGTGAGCCATCTAATGTGGGTTCCGGCTCTCTGGAAGAGCAGGGTGTACTCCTGAATTCTGAGGCCCTCTCTGTGGTACCTTCTTTCCCGAGTTTATTAACCACAAGAAAAGAGACATAAGCCCTGACAGGTGTATACCCACATTCTTAGCAAATAAATATTTTTAAACATGATGCATCAGAGCTCTGGGACTGTAAATGACAGAAAGACATTCTGTCTCCTTCAGCCAAGCAGCACAAATAAGACAACCCTCTAACTGTCGGTTTCCCACAGGGAAAGAGACGGCATGGTGTCTAATAGGCTAACCACTCACAGAACCTGCAAGGTCTAGAAGATTCTAAAGAAAGACAGGAAAGATGAAGTCATAAACTGCCCAAGCAAGAAGGGAAAGGGGTGCAACCAGTCATGCAGAACTACAGTCCTTCATCAGGTCTTAGACCATCCAATTATAAAGACAGGGACTCGCGTGTGACCAATAACCTGAGGGAAATGTTCAGGAAAGGAACAAGTCCAGAACTGATACCAGCAGCAGCCAGAGACCTGAGAGTCCGGGAGCATATCCTGAGAAAGCCTGAGCAGGCAGGGTACCCATGTTTTGCTGATATGTTTGGGCTCTGGAGTTTGATGAAGTTTAGATCTCTAGCTCTCTGCTAACAAGCCTTGGGATTCCATGAGGCTCGCCCCCACTGTCTATCAGACTGATTGGCATCCCTCTTTCAAGTCTTAATTTCTGTCCACATCTTTGAATGCATTCAGCCACGGCCTCTCCTCCATTATTTCACCCCCAGCATTTCCAGTCACCCTTTCCCTGTTTTATAGTTTTATTTTCCCTACGGTATTCATTATCTTCCAATAGACTCTGTGTGCTTGTTCATAGTGTGCGTCTTGTGTCTCATCCTGCCCAACCACCTGTGACCACTGGAACCAGTTGTTAGTTTTGTCCAGGATGAACCTCAGGTATTAGAGCAATAGGAAGCATGCAGGGCACTGTATTAACTACCTGCTCATGGTGATGATTAATATCGTTTGTCGATTTGGGCAGGATCTAGAGTTCCCTAAGAAACAAACCTCCGAGGATGTGGAACTTTTGAAGATCAGATTGTGCGAATGCGGACAGTGGAGGCCCATCTCCTGAGGCATCAGAGACTAGCTAGGGCTCTATTGGGAACTGGGCTAGAGGCCACGCATCTGATTATGATACTCTGCCTGCATTCTGTCCCTGTCCTGAGAATTGGAGAGAAGCTTAATTCAGGAGTAACAAAATTGTCTGCTGGAGAAAAATCTCAACCTAGAGCAGCATTCATGCTGGGGTACAGCTACGGTTCTCATCCAGGCCCCAGCCAGGGAGCAGATCAATAGAGCAGGATGATCCTGACAATGCCCAGCCTCCTTGGCAATATAAGGAGTGAGTGTGGATTTGAACTTACAGACACAGGCAGGCAGGATCAAGGCAGCGGTAACCGTCAGGATATTTGTGTCATCACAGAGAATGCTGTGCTCCATGCTGGAGGACAGGGAAGGTCCTGAGGGCAGCACCCAATCCACCGGAGCCTCCAGCATCTGAGATGGAGAGATGCTAAGCTGAGATTGAGGCCAAGGGCTTTACTGCTCAGAAACCACCACCTTGAAAGCTTTGGGTTGGTATCTAGGGTTTTCTGCAGATGTGAGGTCCTCCTTCAACAGGAGAGCTAGACGTCTCTATCAAAAAAAAAATCAAGTATCAACAAAATAAAATAAAATAAAATAAAATAAAATATAAAAACCGAGAGGCTGGAGAGAGCTCAGTGGTCTAAAGCATCCAACATTCATGCAGGGCAGCTCACAGCCTGTGTAACTCTAGTTCTGGAAGATGTGATACCATCTACTGGCTTCACTGGGAACCCATCCACATGTGGCATACTTACATAGATATAAATTAAAATAAAATAAGAAAAAAATGCTGGTGGAGGAAAATATAGAACCTCTTTTCATTTTAATTTTTTTTTACTTATTGTTATATTTATTCTTTGTGAGTTTCCCATCATGCACCCCGGTTCTGCTCATCTTCTCAACCTTCCATACCTGCTTTGCCAAAATAAAAACCCAAACTACCTACACCACCACCACCAAAAGCATAAAAAATATCTTATTCTGGAAGTTGTATTATGTCATAGTGTGCCCCATCTACCCATCTTCATTTGCTAGCGATTATTGCAATGAGTCATGGGTCTGGGTCAAGCCCTCTGGCTTCTGTGACACCATCAATACAGGATCCTCATTAAGACTCCTCCCAGCTATCCCATTTCTGTATGCTATAGACACCCTGTAGCTTTGGAAGAGCAGGACTGGCCCTTCCCTGCATCCCAACCTCTCACAGATGATATCGATTTTGGGATGGGCCATCTCAGAGCACTGGATCTGGTACCAGAGCTGGTGAGCCCACCAGTTCTCTCTTATCTGCATCACCACGGCAAACTCTCCAGCACTGTCCTGGCTAGACCATCCAAAGCTGCCATCAGCAGGAAGCAGGGTCAGCTTTCCTGGTCTCACGCCCTCAGGGGCCAAATCATCTGCACCCACACCTCCAGAGTCAGTTCCACTGTGTTGCCCAGTCAGGGCATAGGGCCCACTCTCCCAAGTGCTACAGCCAGTGAAGGACAGGGCCAGCATATCCACTCTCATGACCCCAGGGTTAGCTCTCCCACCTGCAGCAGTTGGCAGTTGGCAAGAGCAGGGCCAGATCTACTACAGTCTAGTGCTCAGAGCTGGCTCACCTGTCCCCCCACACACACCAGGTTCAGCTCTGCTGAGCTGTCCAGGTGATATTCAGGACCTGCTCTCCTGAGTTCTCCAACTGGTGAGGAGAAGGGCTAGCTCTCCTGAGCTTATGACCCTGTGGGCGGCTTTCCCGACTGCTGGAGGTGGTGAGAGGCGCTGGGCACAAGGATCACCTCTGCACCCATGCATGCTACCCCATGGCAGGTGAGTGGTGGGGTTCGCTGTCCTCCCACTCTCATACCTTCAGAGGCAGCTCACCCACACCCCTGCCATTAGGGCCAGAGCCACTGTGCTACTTGGGCAAGGCACGGGTAAGTGCTGCCAGCAGTGAGAGGAGGAGTCAACTCTCCAAAGCATCACATCCAGTGAAAGTAGGGTGAGTTATACACAGCCCCTGGGTATCCACATGGTCCCTGGTGGCTGTCCCCAATCAAGGAGATCCCCCACATTCCCTAGTTGTAATATGAGCCAAGGACATTGGCACTGACTCCTACCACTACATAGCCATGGACTCAGACATGACCCTAAGCTCTGCCTGGGACCTCACCACGGCCCAGGTGGTGGAGCTGGCCACTCATAGAAGGTTGCTCCTCTCCAACCTGGAGTCTCCAGTTCCATCTCTCTTCATGATGCTTATGCTACTCCACTTCTCAAGCTGCTCCACTTTTCAAGGTGCTCCACTTTTCTAGCTGCTCCACTTCTCCAGCTGCTCCACTTCTCCAGTTGCTCCACTTCTCCAGCTGCTCCACTTCTCCAGCTGCTCCACTTCTCCAGTTGCCCCACTTCTCCAGCTGCTCCACTTCTCCAGCTGCTCCACTTCTCCAGCTGCTCCTCTTATCTTTCTCACCCATGTGACTGCCACATATTCACACATTGTGGTGACTCCCACTGCAGGCTGGCCACACAGCTGGAAGGCCTCTAGGTGACATCCTCCAGCCAAGCTGCGTGGTGTGTCAGCAAGCAGGTATCTATGGCCCACCCATGCCATGCCCTGGAGGGCAGGTCTGTGGGTGGCTGTGGAATCTACAGTCCTCTGCCTTCCTCTTTCTGTGCTGTGCTGCCCAGGTTTGATTTGGTTTGGTTTGATTTTTAGGAATGCTAGGCATAAAACAGCTCTGCACCAAGCCAGGTATCAAGCTAGGACGAACAAAGGACTGCCATCTGCCCTACCCTTGACTGACAGAAGAACACCATCACCAACAAGGTAACATTTTGCCCATTGCCAGGAGGAAAAAAAAAAGGAAGCTGTACTTACTGGCAGGAAGGCAGGGATATGTTAGCACTTGTTTTAGAGAACATGGTAAGAAGTTTTCTCAAAAAATTAAAAATAGATCTCCCAAATGATCCAGCTACTACCAATAATCACTGACATATTCAAAGTAAATTAAATCAGAATACTGAAGAACCATTAGCACTTCACAGAGTAGTATTCCGGTCTTGAAGACAATGAAGGCAATGCTATGTTTGCATGAAGCCAGAGGACATTGCATTAAGAGAAAAAGAAACAGGCAGAAGTGGGGAAATGCTGTGTGGTCCCATTTACATGTTGGATGCCAAAACTAGGCACAATAGAAGAGAGTCCAGGGATGGTTACTGTGTATCACAGGCTACAAGAGGCCAGGGTTGGGGCAGGGGTAAGAGAACAGAAGAGACACAGAGTAAGTATGTCTCTATAAGGGGAGCAGAATTCGCAGGGAAAAAACATGTTCAAAATGTACTATATGCTTAAAAACTGCTATTTGGATAGAATTTTTAGTGTCCTTGCCACAAATCATTGATAAATGAAGGGAGTTCCTATATTAAATAGCTTGATTGAATCATTACACAAAATACATGAATTTTGAAACATTCTGTATTCCTCAAATGTATCCTTTTTTTTTAGAAACAGGGTCTTACTATGTAGCTCAGGATAGCCTAGATGTCACAGTCATACCAGGCGCTGGGATTACGGGCAAGAAAGACCATGCACAACTCATTTATTTTGTCGATTTAAAAAGCAAGTAACTTAAAAGCTTGCTGAGGGAATAGATGAAGTCCCTGTATATCTCTGCCTCAGCCCTCAAGAAGGGGCAACATTTACTGTGCTTGGGGAGAATAAAATGAAATAATGCAGGCTAAAAGCACTTAGCACAGTACCTTGAAAACCCTAATTACGTTAAGTATAGTCTTTTCTTCCAGGTACTAATTATTTCATTTAATCCCCATATTAGCTGAAAAAAAGTACTATTTTACTGTTGAGAAGCATGGGTCCTTTAGAGAGAGTGCTAGTTTATAGTATGACACAGCATCACTGAGACTCCATGCTATAGGAATAACACATGGTATTCAGGCACCACACAGTTCCAGCGTTTTCCAGCAAAGGAGAATTAGAGAATAATTACCATAGCGATAGAGAGCAAAATAAAAAGGAGGATCAAAATATATGCTCTATAAATATTTTGTTATAAGGAACAAAATACACAATCACCAGAGAAATTGTGTGAGTTCACTTGCGCCAATTATTCTACATAGCTCTGTTTACTTCTTGTCAGTATGACTTTGTCTACAGGGAGAAAATGGAAGAGGAGAACATGCAGTCTTCATTTTATAAGGACACATGACAGTCTCTTTGCACACCTGAATGCATGGTAGTGTGATGTCGGTTTCCTTCCTTTTGGACTCCCTCTGGAAGAAGAATCTGCTCCCTACCTTTTCTCTTCAGGACCAGATAATTAATATTTGTAACTATATAGGCACCGGGTCTCTGCCATTCCATCCTGCTGTTACAGACTTTGTAGTATGAAAGCAACAGCAGACAACACAAAACAAACAGCCAGGGCTGTGTTTCAATAAAACTTTATTTACAAAAAAAAACAAAAAAAAAAACCAAACTACTGGCAGACTAAGGAAGGCTAGCCCCTGACTAAGATGGTTGAATGACTGCATCTCTGGGTGTGCCAAGGACTGAATGGACAAGTACCTCTAGTGAGAGGATAGGTTGACCATGTTTGTAAGCGAAGCCAAAGCAAGGAAAATAATACTCAAAACATGAATGAAAAGGCGACATTGGAATTGTCCTAAGGAACCGAGCTACTTAACTAGAATTAGTATGATGCAAGTTAACGGCTTACAGCCCATTGTGATCTTTACAAAACAGTGGACAGCCAAGCTCAGCTACACCCCACCACAGGCCAGCCACCTTTGATGGTTTTGCTCAAACACAGTCTGCGGTTGTCACATGTCTGTGCTCTATTTATTCCCTAATCCATTCACTCATTTGTTTACACATTTAGGTTTCAGTGCCAACCCCCAACTGTTTACTAGAGCCTTTGCAAAATCACAAGAACAGTTTTGACAGCTAATAGAGTAGTTTCTGTCAACAGGACACAGAGTATATCGGAGGGGACAGATGTCTCCTTACTCAGTCGTTCCTTTACTCCTTTTGTCAACAGCTAGGTATTTTCAGCCACTGACATGGAAGATTAGAATGTGTCACGGGGCTGACAGAGGTAAAGGAACCTTGGTCGCAGGCTTTCAGGAACTCGGACTGGAATCTCAGACACACACACACACACACACACACACACACACACACACACACACATAAACGAAAGTACAGCACAGCACAGTACACACTGTTGCAGCAATGTGTGCACCAAATGCTGTGAGGAAAGAGATAGCAAAGTCTCAGCTCTCCTCGGGAGTTCAAGAACTAACATTCAGCCTGTCTCCAGACAAGTTTGCCCACCCAGTGCTGATTTTTGCAGAGCAATTTTGAACCTGCTTACAAACAACTAGGAATCCATGTGCCTCGCCTTCCGTCCCACTTGATAAAGTCATCTACTAGATTATTGGCAGATTCTTAAAACAATCTTTTGCTAATGTAAATAGTGCTTACAAACTTATCTAATTACCCTTAATTAAGTTAAACTGCAGTAATGAATGCAGTCCCAGCTGGGTTTGCTCTAGATTTTTCTCTGATAAAGGTTAAGTGTGAGCAATACATTAAAGAGTTGGTTAACTGGCTGGGGTGGTGAATGCCTTTAATTCTAGCACTCTGGAGGTAGAGGCAGCCATATCTCTAGGAGTTCCTGGACAGCCTTATCTACATAGTGAGTTCCAGGCCAGCCAGTGCTACACAGTAAGACCCTATCTCAAAAAACAACAACAACAACAACCCACAAAATGAGTAGTTGAGAGGAATTTAGGAAAATGGAAAATTACTTTGGATCAGAGGAGTCATCTTGCAAAAAGAATGCTATCTAGACAGCTATCAGATGCTGATACTGGGTGAAAGTTCTAGAAAACCATGGAAACCACACCTTGGAATTGCAAAGGAGGAGAAAGAGAGTCTATATCCCTTACATCTTGTTAGCCATTAAGGCTGTGCCAGGGAAGGGGAAGGTAGGACTGTCAGGATAGGGATGAGGTAGCTACTTCCAAGGTCCTTCTTGGGACATTGCATGGGTTCTGAAAGTCCCTGGGTAATGCCCTCTGACTGAGATGCGTCATGGGAAGTCAGCAGGAGGGGGGCCCATGGACATTCAGAAATCATCATTATCATTAGCAGCAGCAGCAGCAGCAGTTGCTAGGTAGATATTGTATGAGCTTTGAGAGAGTTTCAGACAACTTTAAGAGCAAAGGAGACATCAAAAGGAGTAAGGCTTACAGGTGTCCTTCCGACTCACTAAAACCATGTTCCAAACCGTAGTCCACCCAGTACTCTGCCAGTTACCATCTTGTAGTTTTTGTACATTTATTGGTTTTACTTCTTGCCAAGTTTTCATTGTAGCCATTTGATAGTTTTCCTGGTTTGTGTGTGTGTGTGTGTGTGTGTGTGTGTAGACTAGAGACTGACATCAGATGTCCACCCTAGCAGCTCTCTGCCTTATTCTTTCAGGGTCCTTCAGTGGATCTAGAGTTCACAGGTTCTACTGTACTGACAGGCCAATAGCCCCAAGGATCCTTTTGTCTCTCTGCCTTCCTGGTCCTGGAATTATGGGTGTAGTCTATCATGCACAGATTTTTTTTACATGGATGCTGGGGATCCAAATTCAGACCCTCATGCTTGTGAAGCAAGCGTTTGACCCACAGGACCTTCTCTCCAGCCCTCTGGTTGGGAGTTATTACATGCCACCCCTAATCAAAGGCTACTTTCCCTGACCCACAGAGGCTGAAGAGTCCGTACAGGGCTGCACACCAGTTCATCAGGGTGAGTAATACCCATTCAACACAGCCTCCCGATACGATTCACAGAGATACCCTCCACGAGGGTTTGCCTCTGGGGCTCCTGGGAAACTCTCTGCCAGCTGTGCGGATGAGCATCTTGCTGGGCTGGCATTCTACCACCGAGCCTCTCATGCCGCTGTTTGACGTTATTGATCTTGTCTGTAAGCATTATTAAAAGCTCACACGTTTCTCCTCATATCTTGTTATAATCCGTACAGCTTTCTGGAGGCTCCATCTCCTAGGAGATGAGCAGTTGGATCTGCGTCCTCCCTGCATCTCTCCAGGATTCTTGGCTAATTAATGGTTTTGCAACTCTGAGCTGTGCCCTCCTTTTGGTTGGCTGCCTGAATGTGCCCATCGGCACCGACCAATCTGGCTTGAACTTTGAACATCATCTGATCTGGTATTTTTAAAATTAATGTATGTGTGACTAGTTTATCCTTTCTTAATTATTTGTATACAAGTAAGTATAGGTTTCTATTTTGTATAAATACTATTACTATTACTGTTACTACTAATAATATTAATAATAATCTCAGCCAGTGAGATGACTCGGTGGATAAAGGCACTTACTGCTGAGTCTGATGACTTAGTTCCATCCCTGGGAGTCACATGATAGGAGAGAATCAATCTGGGTGGCTTCTACTGTGGCAAATACACACACACACACACACACACACACACACACACACACTAAAATACTACCTGACAAAAGAAAAAACACACTAACTTATATGAAGATCTGGTACAATCTCATGGCAAGGGCAGATTCTGGAGCCAGACAGAATTCAGATTTTGAGTTCCTTTACTCAGAAGCTGTGTGGGCCTGGTGCCTGTTGCTAGGTTATTGGGCTAGGTTGGTGTGGTGCCTGCACAGTAGGCGGGCTCCTGTTATTTTACCATGAAGATCACAGGCTCCAACTGCCCTTATTTGTTAACATGCATGGAATCCCTGAGTGTATCCTACCATTTTTAACTTTTCAATATAAAAACTGCGTACTTTATGGTCACTTTCGCTATTAACTCATAGCTTTTCACAGACATCACTTGTCCCAATTAAATGCAATTATTGCTACTCTTTTCCAATTACTGATGCTCAAATTGTTGCCACTTAGCCAGCAGGAGTTCTCTAAAGCTGATTTCTGTGTCCGTGCAGTGAATTCCTGAAGCAGTCTTGCTTTCTGGCGACGGAAGGGCAGTGTGGGGCTTTGGATACGGCTCTATAGATCGCTGGGCTAGCATGTACCAGACCTGAGTTCAAACCCCCCTTAGAAAGAGAACAGTGCAAACCTGTGCTGTCTTCTCTCATCTTCAGGTGCATGAGATGGGACAGGCATGCCAGCATTCAGGAGTGTGGCGTTAGCAACCGAACGCTAGGCTCTGAGTTGGTGCTGATTGGTGTGCCTTTTGCTACTGCTAATGAGCGGCTGATGAGTAGTGACAGAGACACCTTATTTTGAAACTGTAAATTCACACTCATCTTCCTCAGCCTGACAAGTTTGTTGGTGAGAGCTTATTTGTCAGCCTGGGATTCCTTGAGGATATGGGTTTCTGTTTGTTTGTTTGTTTGTTTGTGATGATCTGGGGTATTTTGTTGTTTTGTTTTCTGTTTTGTCTTATCTCAATAGCAAAGGGAAGGATGCGGGTGAGAGAAAACAGAAGTGCAGGAGAACAGAAAGCACAGCACGGGGAGAACACAGAGGGTGGCCGTGAGTGCTTGCCTGAGAAGAGGAGGATGGGGGCACTGGGAGACACAATTACTGCCTGGGGTTCAGACTCTAGACCCCCTGACCTCCCTGCCCAAGGCAATTCCCACCTTAGTGCCCTCTCATAGCCAGCAGGCCCTTCTCCCGAGAATATATTTCACTGTACACTGTGGGCTGCTCAATAGACATATGAGATTTCTGTAGACTACATACTCCAAAGGGCACAGATTTCTGTGTGTGTGTGGGGGGGGTGACAAATTACAAAAGCAAGGTGGTTTAAGACATTTTTATTCATGAATGAGCCTGCACACACACACACACACACACTCATACACGGGGGGCAGGGAGGAAGGGGAGGGGGAGGGAAAAGTGGAAGGGAGAAGGGGGATGGAAGAGGGGGAGGGAAGAGTGAAAGGGGAAGGGGAGAGAGAGGGAGGGAGGCAGGGAAGAATGGAGGGGGGAGGGGAGAGGGAGAGAGGGAGGGAGGGAGAGAGGCCTACAGAGAGAGAGAGAGAGAGAGAGAGAGAGAGAGAGAGAGAGAGAGAGAGAGAGAGAGATTGTGAGCCTTTGGAAGTCATAGAGGAGTATCAGATCCTCCAAAACTAGAGTTATGGGCAGTTATAAGTTGCCCAACATGGGTTCTGGGAACCCAGTGCAGATCCTTTATAAGAGCAGTAAGCATTGAGCCCCTCCTAGCCCCATGTTTTCTTAAGACTTTTTTTTTTGAACCAAAGAAGTTTAACCCGCCAGAATGGTGCTTTGTTTTGTTTTTCCTTGTTACTCCATGAAAATGCCATTAGATGTGCAATTATAGCCTTCGAGAGGTAACTCTGGTACCCAGGGTTCTATTGAATGGCTCTACCATCTGGGAGGGCCTGGGGGTTGTTCCCTGAGTCTCCTGAACCTGGCCGTCAGCTGAGGAAAGAGGGCAAATGAAGGGTCATGTATGGAAGACAAATGCGCTGGCCCTGACTGTGCCTATCAGCCCAGCCCTTCTGTGACAGTAGCCTGAACGCAAAGAAAGCTGGGAAATGTAATCTAGGTGGTCGGTCAGGAAGGAGGTCATGAAAGATCTCACCGGATCTGAGCCTGGTCCTGGTCTTTGAAGTCTCCCGAGAGCCTTTTATACAACAAAAAGGTTTAGGAGCTTGGTGGACTTTTGTATTTACACAAATAGCAAATGACACAAGATTGAGAATCAGGGAAACTGAAGCCAGGGTGTCAGATGCCTTCGGTATCCTGCGTTCAAACACGGAACGTGGCTTTTCTCATGGAGGCATCGGGAGATGTCACAGAGACAGTCTAACACCACTGCAGGTTAAGACAAACACAACTCAATGCCTCTCCTAAAGAGCCAAAACCCGGCAGTAGAGAAGGGCTCATTCTATCATCTACCGTGCTGCAAAAGACTCAATCAAGGAGGAAGCTTTGGAAGGTCAACTGAGATAAGAAAGGGAGAAGCTAGGAGCTATTTGCAGTTGGGGACGTGGGGAGGGGAGGAGAGATGGACTGTCTTCCCAGGGGAAGGAGAGACTGGGTGGGAGGTGAGGAGATGACTTGGATGTAGATCTGGGAGTCTCAAAGAACTGAAACTCTCTAGGAAGGACCATGACAGACTGTCTAGCTGATATGACTTGGGTCACATGACATCTGTCCTTTCATGACTTCGTGATTTGACTTGACCTTTGAGGTTTGTTTGCACTCTAGCGTTGTTCAATCCTGTTCCTTCTTTAAGGCCATTACCCATATATTCCCTACTTTCTTTATCCTTTCATCTGTTGATGGGAGTGCCCACAGCTTCCATTTCTTGACAGATACTTAACACTCCTGAATGGCGGGGATGACGTGATGAGCTAGCTGGCTGCTACAAGGTATCAGATCCTAAATGTCTGATATTCCTACAATCCATCCTCAGGGGTCCTTTCTGCTGGGCATCAGTGGTTTTGAAAGAATGTCCTCAAAGTCCTCGGGTGTCTGTCTGAAATGTATGCAACATAGGGGTCATGCTACATTTCCTTTCCCCGGTGTCAAAACTGCCCCCCAAGCAGGGTAGCTTTCCTAGACTTCCCAGGGGATCCACTTGCAAACCTCCGTCCTTCTCCTCCGAGTTACTTCCAGTCTGTGAGGATGAACGCACTGTGATTTTTTTTTTTTTTAAGTTCTGGTGTTGAGATCAAACAGACCCAGGTTTGCAAACTTCGCAATCTGTGTGTGTCTGAGGAAGATGGTTAATTTGTTTGAGCCTCAGTTTCCTTGGCAATAGAAGACTAGTTAAGCTCTTGCCCGGTTCTTTGTCTCTAGGCCCCTCCTCACACCTCTGCACACCGATGTCCACCTAGAGAAGGGATCTGTGTGGCCATTCCCTGTTGCCCACCTTGGGGTTTCTTTAAATCTGTGGTTCCTTATAAATCATTTTCAAAACAAACTCTGCTCCGATTACTGCGATTTGCTTGCACGCTGTTCCATCTTGGCATTCTAAGTGTTAGGGAGGGCCGTTATGAGCTTTCGATGATGTGATGGATGGGACATTTGACACAGGCTGGGACGTATCATAAATGTCTGGCAAATGAGGGCCTCCTTGGGGTTGGGGGAGGGTCTGCACTGGGCATGGCTGCTTCCCTTGGCCTTTCTGACTGAGAGCCCTTCCTTCCTGTGAACCACCTAAACTATCTTCTCCTGTTTGAATTTGTGGTCTGTTTGGATCCTAAGGTGGATCGTCTTCTTTTTTCCTTTTTTATTTTTTTAACAGCAGCTCTCTGGCACCTTAGAGCTGTTCGGCTGCGGAGCATACATATGGCATTAAAATATGTTGTGAGTTGGAAAACCTTTGCAGAAATTCCAGGCCTGCCTCTACCCTCAAAATGCAGGGGTTTGTTTGTATATCCCTGTCTCATAAATCTGGAAGCTCTGTCTACACTGGCCTTTCTCTCCCTGGGCTTCTTGACTGGAGAGTTAGAATGGATGAACCCAGATTTTCTTGCTCTTGACAGGAGGAGAACCACAGGGATACAACCTCTGCAGATAGAGCTGGGCGCAAGATTCAGATAAGGTGAGGGACTGGCCAATGCCTGAGGAAACATGGAGATCAGGGGCAGCTTTGTCACAGGGGAAAGGTGAGACCAAGCACGGGCTGTGTGGGGATGTCATGAGTCACCAGGGTGACTGGGCGTTTATCTATCACTGTGTGAATTATGTTGAGACTGGAGAGCACCCTCGAGGCTTGGTCATGCGAGCCTATTCCACACCATTACCCCCTCTGCACACAGAACCGAATTAAAGGTAATGTCTGTGCTCCAATCCACTTTCTGACACAGATGGAACACTAGGAGATGGGTGTTCCCATCGGCTCTACTGTAAGAACAGGAAGATCCAGACTTCAGAGAGGGAACCATTTACCCATGATGCACTAGGATGAGTGGAGACTCACTCACAGACAGCTAGATCCTGGAGTCAGCCACAGGGATGACTGCCCTGACTATATGAAAAATTTTTTGACCTTTCACTCTCTGCCCTCTCTGACAGGGGGTTCATGGGTCCCTTCACTGTCCAATTCACAGCCAACACCAAAGATGGCAGCTAGCACTGTAATTCTGGAGGCAGGAACTGTCTGCCCAGCAATCCTAAGTTTGAGCCTTATCCTACCTGACAGCAATGCCTTTTGAGTAAAGTGTGCCTTATCGATCAATCAGAGAGTAATACTATTTAAAGACCTGATGACAAATGGAAAGGATCATGTGTTTCTTTTCTTCTGGTGGTACACCACAAATTCCCAACAGGATGCCATTCATGGGAGACTGTTTTATTTAGCTCTTGGATACCATCCACTGCAGTGGGAAAAGCCTGGTCTTTGAAGGCTGCTGGTTTACAGCCCAGAGGGCTCTACACACTAGACTCCACTGACTTTTGACGCAGTCTAGGACACAGCCCACAGGAATATCTCTGTGTAAGGCAGGTCTTCCATCCCCTGTTAACCCCTCTGGAATGGCCCATACAGATACATCCTTACACACACCACACCTATGCCCTAGGTGTTTCTTAAACCAATCAAGTTGGTGATCAATAATTAAGGCATCACAGGCTTCAAAGTGGAGCACAAGCTACATCCTCCAATGATGGGTTTAAGATGATACACCTGGGGCTCCAGAAGAGAGTATCAAAATGTCTATTGCTAATTATTTGATGTACCTCACAATCCATAGGAACTTAAATTTAATGGGTATATAAATATAATCATAAACACTTAACACTTCTTTTGTCTAGTTTCTTCATTCCTCAGTGTACACTGCCTTTGGTGGCAGTTTTGTGTGTGTCTAGTAAATGAACTTGGGAATTATAATGCCTAGCTTTGTGGCATAAGAACATTCCCATTTAGGAGGCACGGTGAAGGGCCCGGGAGACGGCTCAGTGAGTAAAAGCAGGTGCTATCCTGCAGCCTGACGACCCTGAGCCCAGATTCACCAGGTCCATGTGGAAGTTGCATGTGGGAGCATGCAGCTGTGGTCCCAGCACTCCAACCGTGAGACAGGAGGCAGAGCTACGGGAGTCTCCAGCTAACCTGGAGAATGCATCGCAGTAATAATGGTAAGAGAGACTGAACATGGGTGAATGGGAGAATGAACTGACTGCTCAGAACTGGCCTCTGGCCTTCACATGCATGCTGTGACACACACGTGTGCACACACATGAACATACCACATGCACATCCACACACATGCATGCAAACACATATGCACACACATGCATGCAAACACACACATGCACATACATATATACACACACATATACACACACAAAAAAAGAATCTACCATTCAAACAAAGTAGATATCTAACCCATGGCACCCGCCTGTCTTCCTTTTTTGCTTGAGTTCTTTACTGTCTAAGAAGGGATGGCACCGAGCTGACAGAACAGCGTTAACCACCCACCCAAGGAAATTATGCACAGACAGTTTAAAATATAGATTCACACCCACTTTCCTTAATGACACATTTTTCTCTATGTGCAGCATAGAGAATAGCCTGGAGATAGCCACTAATGATAGGACAAATCCACCACAATTAGCAGGGCATTAAATATTATGGATTCCAAATTAATTTTACCCTTCTTTTGAATTTCGCAGAATGTGCATGTATGTGTCTTCCGAGGTACTGGGAAAGCGCCATTTGAGGATTGTGTACGTAACTACTCAGTGTAACGATACGGGCAGAGCGTGCTTTCAGTTGCCTTCAAGGAGAAAAAAGGGTGTGAGGGTCTGAAAACATGGTGAGGCCGAGCTACTGCAGCCGCAGTCCTTGCCTCCATAGCCGTAGTCTAGCAGGTGCCCAATAAAGGAACGGCCATGGGCACAGACAAACTCCTTTTTACTTAACACTTACTATTTTATGTCCGCAAAGCTTGAAATGCTCTTATTATAAAGAATTTCAAACACTCAAACGGAAGTTGTATGACCAATGTGAACCCATATCTGGCTTCAATAATCATTCCCTCCCGCCCCACTTCTTTTTTACATACCCTAAGCTAGCTTTGAACTCACTATGAAATTAAAGCAGACAGGGAAGTTTTGATCTTCCTGCCTCCCTCTCCAGATTGCTGGTATTAGAGGCTTATTCCTCCATTCTCAGTGCCAGGGATGGACCCCAGGACTTCACAGATGCTAGGCAAACTCCCCCCCCCCCACTGAGCCACATCCCCAGTCAATAGGGATCATTCTGATAAATCTTTTCTTTTTTGAAAATCTCTTCCCCTACTTAGACTTCTGGGCTATTTTTTTTTTAATCCTGTGTACCTCACCTCTAAGAGCTTGATACAGATCTCCAACTCATTTCTAAAGCTACCTTACCAACATCACAGGAAAATGGTGTCTTCCTCTCCTCTCCCACAGTTGCCCCGACTATCACCATCTCCCCACAATGCACACATATATGGAGTCAACCCTTCCTGGCATGTTCCATCTTCTTCATGCTCTGAAGAATCCAAGCTCACATCCTCCCCAAGGAGATCAAAGTGACTAAATCTGCTGCCCAGCCGAGATCATCCCCATTCCTTCCCCTCCCCCTCCCTCCCCCCCATTGCTGCCCCAGTCATTCTCTCTCTCTCTCTCTCTCTCTCTCTCTCTCTCTCTCTCTCTCTCTCTCTCTCTCTCTCTCTCTCTCGCACACACACACACACACACACACACACACACACACACACACACACACACCACATTGCTGCCCTGACTGATTATCTTCCCTTCCTCCATTGCTGCCCTGGTTACTCATCCCCTCTGCCCGTTGCCATCGCTGCCCTGGTTGCTTATACCCCATTGCCCTCTCGACGCTGGGAGGACAAGTTCCTTCTAGAATTTCTGAATTAGCTAGCTCCCTGAGTCCCACCAATATCCTGACACTTGCTGTTTCTCCTGCCTGCCTGGATGCAGGTCTCAGACCCAGAGCAGACATAAAGAGGAGAGGTCATACTTACCCTGTCTAAGACCCTCCCACCCACCCACACACCTACTGTGTTCTTTCCCTAAACTGTGGCCCTAAGCTTCAGTAGGATCATAAGACTTAGGTCTGTCCCTTGCTGCTTGTTTATTCTCCCTCTTCTCTAGTCTCCTGTCTCAGGCAGAACTCCGTGATGGGCAGAATGTAGCAGCTGCGGCTTGTTAATCTGAGAGGGCGGGGCAGGCTGTGATCTCACCCTCATTACTTCCTCTCACCTCCAGCTTCTGTGCTCACCTCCCTTTCCAATTTCTGAGGGTTTTCCCCTTCTCACCCACCCACTTGTGCTTCCCCATCCCCTAAGACACAGACTGGTGAGAGTTCCTCCTGCAAGCCTGCCTCTGTTCTACGTTGGCTTCCCTCACCAAACTCAGCCTGTCACCCATGGATATCCAGCTTTCAGTCCACTCTGGGCCTTGGGAGCCAAGACAGGTTCCTATTCATCTTCGTTCCAGCGGCACAGTCCTGAGACATCACCAAGCAGGTATCAGGACAGCTCGGATGCAGGGCTCAGTCAGGAGTAAGGGACAGAACAGAGGGCAAACCTC
Organism: Apodemus sylvaticus; assembly: GCF_947179515.1. NCBI lineage: Eukaryota > Metazoa > Chordata > Mammalia > Rodentia > Muridae > Apodemus > Apodemus sylvaticus. The sequence continues at coordinate 11,264,255 of NC_067492.1, forward strand.
CAGGAAACAGAGAGAAAGACATGAATCTGGGTCAAAGGGGCCTGGGACATGATAGACTGTTACATCAGGAAGGTCTGTCCAAGCCCATGAGAGAGGTAAGACTCAGGGCAAGTGGGAAGACCCCACCTTTCTTTTTGAGGGTCTGCCAGATATGATCTCAGGAAGGGATTAGCTCTGTGGATAAGGTTAAGTCACCAGAATACAAATTTCACAAGGACAGAACTTCCGGGGGGCGGGGAGAAGAGATCTTTATCTGTACCAATCACTGCTTGAGTCTACAATAGTTGGAACAAAGTATGTGCTCAACGAACTTGTAGTCAGCCAAAGATAAGACAGGAATATCAAGTATGTGTGCATGTGCGGAGACAGGAGAGCACCTGTTTCTTCACTCTCCGGTGACTACAAAGTATCTAAGAATAGACACAAACCTACCAAAGTTGGGGCCATCAGTTTGCCAAAGCTCAGCTCAAGGAGACCTGGGTCTGCAGAGCTGGGCAGAGCCTACCAGCTGGCTGTGCTCAAAACACTGTTGATGACTTGTGATTGCTTTTGTGAAACGGGCTTTGTATTGCTTGACTCCCAGTGAATTAGGACTCTCTGCATTCCTCGTGTCGTCCGTGAAAGTTTTGTATTAGTGCTGTCTTTAAGGATTTTCTTCAGCCCTGTTGTGAAATGTTGAATGGATTCCAACCCTATCAATCAAGGTCAGATTTGTCAGGAGAGCATCTGCGTGCGAACATGAGTGTGTTTGCATTTCGTTGAGCTGTCTATTTTTACTCCATGATAGTACAGGCTGTCTCCAAATCACAGAACTGTAAGTAGCACGGCAGCATCCTATCATCTATTAATAGGTCCTCGATGGGGTGGAAGGAGAGGCTCTGAAGACATAACGATTTGGTGATGTCTGTACTACCTTGTGCTTCAAGGCACGGTCGTTTGCACCCCTTATCAGGTAATAGGCAGACTATAGGTAATCTCCCAAGACAGGGTGACAAAAGACGTGATAGATGCTCATTTTCGTTGTTGTAATTGTTAGGGTGTTTTTCTACCTGGGACACCTTTCAGCAATCTAGAACTTTCCCAGTCTAAGAGCAAGTCCAGAAATGCTGTTTTCCAGAATACCAAACCACGAGGACCCTTGTTTTTCTTTACTGTTAGTTAACCAAATGACTGCTTTACCCTGTACAGCAGAAAGCCATGGCCTTATCCCCACCATCCTAAGAGCAGGAGCACAAGAATCAGAAACCCAGGCTCAGATGTGAGTTTTTTGGGAACACGATCACATGACCTTCTGAAACCTCACCACCTCTCAGCCTCAGCCTTCTTCTGTCCAAACAATTACATAATTGAGAGATTCCTTCATCAGGACAGTAAGTGGCATCTGAAAGGATGCGACAAGGCCTGGCCTGGGATGGGTGATGACGTAGGTGATGGAGCATCAGACACCTGATAACTCTGGGGATGGAGTCACAAATAAGACAGAAACACCTACCCGACCCTAACAGTAGGCAGTGAGTTTGGTAGTGCACACCTGTAATAACAGTAGCCAGGAGTCTGAGGCAGAAGCTTCAAGAGTTCAAGGCCAGCCAAGTCTACATAGGAAAATTCTTAGAAGAAAGAATAAGAGAAGAAAGAGTAGGTAGGGAAGAAGAGGATGTAGGGGGAGGGGAAAGGAGGAGGGAGGAAAGAGTAGGATGAGGTAGAAACAGAGAGAAACACAGGAGGACCCTGCTTTAGGAGACTCTGACCTGCAAACATAGAAAAACATCTGTAGATTTGGGCTCCCCGGATGGTCCTCAGGTGTAGACATGGCTGGCACCAGAACCCCAAGGCAACTGCGGAAGCTGTTCTTGGTCTCTGTTGCTCAGGTCTAGTGGGAAGAGAGGAAGCTATGAGTCCTCCTGTTACCAAGCCCACTCAGTGGGAGAGGATATCCCATACTGCCCACTTCCCAGACAACAGAAGCAGAGAACAGAGCCTGTGCAGCCACACATGGAGTGCCTCTGGCACACACAGCAGCCGGTCCAAAGCCACAGCATGAGAGCTCTAAGGGAAGACTGGGCAATTATCCCGTGCGGTCTTTGTGCTGATGAGAGGAACATAGCCTGTGGAAACCTATGAGCCGTGACACCAGCGGGAGCTTGGGTCTCTGTTTATCCTAAAGACTCAGGCAACTTTTTGGTTTTGTTTTGATTACAGAGTCTCTGTAGCCCAGGCTGGTCTGGGACACATGGTGATCCTCCTCGGGCAACATTCTGAGCAAGGTGCTGTAACTCCTTAAAGTACCTGCCTCACTGGGCCCTTCTCCATCACATCCCTCCCAGGAAGATGGAGGAGTTGCTGTCTAATTGTGCTTGAGTTTCCCTCCTTTGCGCTCTCCCCTCCCACTCGGCCTTCTCCCGGGTATTAGGCATTTAATTGTGCATGCCACTATTCATTGTGTCCAGGGTTTTACAGGGGCTGCAGGGCCCCTGCGTCTCCATTTTTGTCAGCTTAATGCACACCAACTCTTGTCCTGCCCGTTTGGTGACTCATTGTTCAACCCGGTCTCATAATTACCTCATGTTTCAGCCTCAGGTGCGAGATCCTGGAGAGCTCAAGAAGACGGCGGAAATATTTACTTTGCACCAAATGAAGAACACAATTCAGTTCCTTTGAATATCAATTAGAGGCATATGGTGGGAGCCAAACTCACTAATAAAGTTAAAAGAGATACCGCAGTGAGGGAGGCAGTCACTCCCTCACAGGCAAAGGCAGGAGGGCAGGCTGCTAACACTGGCTGGGATCTCCCAAACAGATTGTCTGAACACCTGCAGTTCAAGGGCCCTCTGACTCCTAAGGACTCTCCTTAGAATCTCTTTAGACAAGATTGTCATAATTCAGTAAGTGGTCGTGGCAAGCAGGTTTCAAGTCTACCCAGAGCTGCTGAGTGTCTGTATTGAAGATTCCAAGGAGGTGGTCGGTGACAGTCTCAGCCACTAGTCAAGGATAGAACCAGAAGAGGGAGTGTGCGCCTTTGGTATATTTGCTAGTAAAAAGAAGCCTGTCTAAATTGGAGGTACAGCCCTGAGGAGTCATGGAGTTCCCTCAGCCTCAGTTTCCTGACATGTACAATCAAGATGGTGGCGGTATTTCCCTGAAGAGGTCGTGATGCGGATCCGCTGCATGAAACATGTACGGCAATTTTGAGAACCACAGAAACTGAGGTAACATGAAAGGGTGTCAGTTAAACCAACAGCCACAAGAGTTGGGGCTACATATGTGTGCTCAGGTTCACATGAGGCTTTCCAATGCTCCAGGAGAAGCTTTCTGACCTTTGATATCTGATGGAATGTGTGTGTGTGTGTGGGGGGGGGGTTGGCTCATGCATTGGAAGATGCTTATAGACACCCTGGGGCTCAACACACTCCATACCAGAAACAACATGACCTCTAACAATCAGAGCCACCTAAGCTGTCTCTAGAATATATTGCCAAGGGCAAAATTCTCCTGCTCGATCCGGGGCTATAGCTTATCCTTTGCCTATAGTATGAATTCTCCTGGGAGCTTTGGAAGTGTTACATACACCAAGCAGTGAGCCCCAACCAAAAGAATGTATTGAGTTGGCTAAGATCAGGTGGGTGTTCAAGTTTCACTTCTGTTGCTGTGATAAGATCCCCTGACCAAAAGTAATTAAGAGGGGAGAGGATTTTTTTTTTTAATCTCACAACTCCTGGTTACAGTCTGTCACAGCAGGGAGTACCTCATCACATCACATTCACAGGCAAGAGAAGGAATACGTATATACACGTTACTCTTCTCACCCCCACCACTCCCATACAAATCCAGTACTCAAACCTAGGGAATGGCACTGCCCACAGTGGGTTAGGCCTTCCCACATCCATGAACACAATCAAGACAGTCACCTCTGGACATACCTACAGGTCAACCTGATCCAGACAATCTCCCATTGACACTCTTCCTATGTGACCCTATACTATGTTAAGCCAACAGTTAAAACCAACCATCCTATTGGCATATATCTCCAGATGATTCTAGAGTCGGGAACTCTGAAAAGATAAAGTTTCCCTCTCTGATGAGTCAAAGCCTCTCCACTGGCTCTCTGGATTCGGTTGCAGGCTGGCCCAGTAAATGAAGCCACATACTTTTGGTGCAAAAAGACCAGGGGTTGTCTAAGGACCAAACACAGAGAGAGGTAGAAACACCCTGACTTAACACTAACTTTCCCTCCCACGTCCCTTTGCATAGATTCCATTTTTTTTAATGCATCTGTGAGTGCTCTCTCCCTTACCAGACAATGGAGGGAGGGAGTGTGATGCAGGAGATAATTAAACATGATAGATATCCAAGCACGTCCATCTCAAAGCCATTTTTCAAAGACAATGGAAGCCCTAACATCCCTCCGATGAGAAGGAGCCAGACAGAAACATTCCAGAGTAACATACGACTGAGTACAAATGGTAAAATTAAAGGCAACGTTGTTGATGAGCTCACTGGAGCCTGAAGTGAAGCACAATATTAGCCTTGGTGGGAAATAACTTCATTGAAATATGTCCTTCGTGGTGCACGGCTTTCCCGGGGCTCTGAAAGCGGTCTGTCTCTCTCCGCGTCTCACTCTCTGTCACCAGACTTCCTCAGTAGAGTGAACAGAAAGGAGAGCTCAGGAGGAAAAGCAGAGGATAATTGAAGTCTTGCCTTGATCTATTGTTACAACTGAAGAGGCAGAGAGAGTAGAATACCACATCCACACAGCTCCTGTGGCTTGCACAACAGCCAGTCGGCACGTACTTCACCACGCACCCATTATCAATAAATCCCTGTGTTCTGCTCCTGAGTGGGGGGCAGAGAGATGGATAAGAAGCATATCCTGCCCGCTAGGAGTTTGCCGTCTTGTTACAACACATAAACACACAGTCAATAATAGTGAGTGGTCTCAGCTTAAGTCCAAATGAACAACACCGAGAGAGACATCAATCTGAGTGTTTCCTGTGACACCAAGGGGAAACTGAACACATGGACCCAGCAATCAATTCAACCCTGTGAACGGATATACAGGGTGCTGGCTGTGGTGAGAGAGGCGCCCCTGGTGGAAGAAGCAGCAGGTGACAGATTAAGATGAAATGTTGCCCTCTCTGGGCTTAGTAAGCAGCTGTGTCCCTGTGCAAGAGACTGGTTGGCAGTCAAGGCCTGGGCAGAGTGGAGTTGCTGTGGCAGGGTCTAGGGGAAGGGCCAGCTCTCTCACCATCTGCCTTTCTCAGAAGCAGCCCTTGGGGAAGAACTGGTCTCCAGCAGAGGAACACAGTCTGAATATGTCTGAGTACATGGCAAGGCTGTGACAGGAATTCTTTGGGTAGAAGAAGGTTGTTTAAGTGAGACCCATGTACAACCCCCTCCGGAGGTTCTTGAACCCACTTGATATCTTCAAGTGATCTGTGGGCAGATGCCTCATACCGGGCTTGAGGATGGGGTCTGTCTGTGGGATACGTTAGGTAAGCAAGTGCAAAGGAAACACCACAGGCATGACCCACCCTGGGTGGGAGCTCAGAACTGCACATCTGGTGAACAGAACTGCCATTTAGCCACCATTGTACAGGGTGAGACCCATCTGCCAGCACCACTGAGGTCTTGGTGCCACTCTCAGATGAGAAGATCGCCCTTGGAGTGTGACATCTGCCCTGAAACATGCCAAAGACCCATCCTGTGGCTCACACTACCAAGCATGCCCTGCCTAGGTCACTATCGGCATGTGGTGAGATTTGGGGTTGATATAACAAAGTTACCCATCTTCCCCGTTTATTGGTCTCTTTGTCTCTAGACATAGGTGTGGTCCAAGAGCAACTATGAACCTGACCTACCTAATACAAAATCCCAAACGTACTTAATATTTTTGTGGATGCTCTGTTTTGTAACTCAACCGAATGGTTCTCAAGTATGAGCAAGTATTAGAAAGTTAAGCACAGGACCTGGCTTTTCACAGAGCATACATCCCATGCAGCTGGAGAACAAGGTCTTTGAAGATCATGGACCATGACAACTGCACTGCTCCAAAGTCTTCCCGTGGCTTCTCTAGCCCTAGGAGAAGATTCATACTTCTCCCCACGCCCGTTGGTCTTACAGGATCCACCCACCCACTCCCTACACTCATTCCACCATTTGCTTCCCTTGTTCACGTCACTCTGGGGATCATATCCGCAGTGGGTTGGCCTGATGCTGGTTGTATTCTAGTGCTAATATGGGCCTCCCAAACTGGTTGCCTAGAGATGAGAATTTGCACAAAGACACTAGCTAAGTGTTCCTGACTTTATGTCCCCAGGGAAATAAAGTTGCCAATAGCAATAGCTGGGCAGAAGAGACATAGGTGGGGTTTAGGTTTCTCTGGCTTGCTGGAGAGGAGGATGAGGAGGAAGAGAACACACAAGAGAGGAGGAGGGAGAAGCTGCCCGTGGGTTAAGGGTCAAGAGAACATGGCCCTGAGGGCTGACCAATTGGAATTAAGAGCAGCCCAGACGGAGCATAGTAAACAGTAGATAATAACTCAGGGTTATCAATAGGAAAGCAGATTCTGAGTGGATGCAGGGTAAGCAGCTACCCAACTATTGTGTTGTTTAGGGCTTATTGTAAATATAAAGACTGTAAGTGTGCCTTTCATATGGGAAGTCAATAACTCAGGTGGGGAGAAAACCCAGGCTGGGATTTGAAATGTTTACTATCATAATATCTGTGTTCTGGGCTTAGACCATTCCCAACTTTACACTTGTTACCAAGAAATCATTCTTCCATACAACCCATTGCTATTTCAATCTCTTTGTTCTGATCTCTGGCTTAATAAATCTTGACCAAGCCCCTCCCTGACCCCATTGCATAGAGAAGCCCTCATTACTTTCTGTACATTTATCTCGACTTAATTTCATTCCAAAGCACTTACCTCCTAGTATCATAGCATACATTTGTTATTGCACATTAGACTGTAAAGTGCAGAAAGACACCCTACACAGTGTCTTTCTCAACAGAAAGGGTGCCTGTCATACACTATGCACACTATAAATACAGAGTAAATGAAAGACCAGGCACTTTCCACCCACCCCTTTGAAGGCTTGGCGTTGGAAACCACTCATGTGTTAGATTTAACCTTAACTATGCAGGTCCCTTTGGATGGTCACCATTGTGTCCCTTGATTCTCCTGTCCCCCTGCCCCATCATCACTATGAATGGTTTAGGGTTGTTTTACTTTTCCTTTGCTCCTCTTCAGCTGTCTGAGTATCTGCCTCGGAAGGTCAGGTCAGGCCTGATTTGTTGTCTGCTGCATTAAGTGTCTACAGACTCAATCCCAGTAGACCAGAATGCTGGTGCAGCTGGCTGGCTGGCATTTTGTACCTTGGAGCCAGATCTTTTATCAACCATTCTTCACTGTCAGCATGCTATAGTAACCACTCCCTCCACACACACACATATACACAGTCACAGACACACACACACACACACACACACACACACACACACACTTCCTATCCACTGAAACCCTGGCTCTGCCTTTCAGTACACTGTTGTCTCTTCCAGCATACATGAAAACCTAACATAGTTCACCCATGGCATTTGTGGTTGTTTGAATGAGAATGGTCCCCATAGGCTCATGGGTGTGAATGATTGATCAGTACTTGGTGGAACTGTTTGGGAAGGATTAGAAGTTGTGGTCTTGCTGGAGGCCACTAGGATCAGGCTTTGCAGTTCCATTTCCAGTATGACTATCTCTGCCTACTGCTTGTGGAGGCAGAGCTGTGAGCTCTCAGCTATTACTCTAGTGCCTTACCTGCCCGCTTGCTGCCATGCTCCCGACCATGATGGTCAAGGACTCACTCTCTGAAGGTAAAAGGCCCAAATAAACTTTTTCTTCTGCACAAGCTGCCTCAGTCATGGTGTCTTCTCACAGCAATAGAGAGCGACTATGACAGCGTTTCAAGGCTAGAACAGGTCAGTGAACAAGCTGTGTCTTTCCTCCATGTGTCTTCTTGCTTGCCAGAGCTGGATCTTGACCCCAGCTCCCTTCTGGACACACCCATCTTTCCTTCCCTTGACCCAGCTATATCATGGTTCAAATCCCATCGTCTCTATGATCTTACTTCATAAATCTCAGCAATGTTGACTCCATTGGTTTTTCAATACTGTTGCCTCTTTTATGAGAACCATAGAGTCAGAGGACCTGTAGGGTTGAGCAGGGCCTAACATAAGACCTAACATAAAAAACCACCCTGAGTCTGGGAGAGATGCTTTAGGAGAGAGAGAGAGAGAGAGAGAGAGAGAGAGAGAGAGAGAGAGAGAGAGCTAGAAATCAATAGCAATGATAATTCCTTTTTAAAAAAAGATTTATTTATTTATTTATTTATTTATTATTTGTAAGTACACTATCACTGTCTTCAGCCACACCAGAAGAGGGCATCAGATCTCATTACAGATGGTTGTGAGCCACACCATGTGGTTGCTGGGATTTGAACTCAGGACCTCCGGAAGAGCAGTCAGTGCTCTTAACCACTGAGCCATCTCTCCAGCCCAGCAACGGTAACTCTATCAGGCCAATTCAGTGGGGATGGCAGACTCCAGGGAGTTGTTTAATGAGGGATCCCTCTCTACTGTTTGCTGTGAATGGAACCAAGGACCTATGCATGGTTAGGCAAGCACCCCACTACTGAGCTTCATCCCCTGCCCTCAGAAGTCTTTTTTTCTTTAAGCCAAAGGAGGAGGGAAGTCAGTATTTCTCAAAATGAGTCCCAAATCACAGGCCAGATAGACAACAGTGGTCACAGGTTTAACAGTCTTATTGAAGTCCCTAGGGCCCGTGTCCTTAAGGCAAGTTGGCAGGCAGCCTTCCAGGGCTAGAGTATGAACAGGGCTGAGGCATCCAGTGCCAAGGGAACCTAAGCAGGCCAACTGGGGTCACTGGCAGAGCCGGTGCAGACAGGCACCCCTCCTTGCAGTGCCTCCATCCTGCCAAGCCAGCTGGCGCTTTAGCGTCTACCTCAGGCTCATTTAAATAATGGAGCAAAGTGTAAAGATGAGAGATAATCATACAAAGCTCTGGAAAGTATGCAGAGAGGAACTGTGAACTCAGAGGAGCCCGGGAGAGAAAAGCTAATCAGGAGCATTATCAGCAGCCCCAGGTGTGCTCTGGGGGGGGGGGGGGTGAGAGCACAGCACTTAGGGGAAGCTGGGGAGAGGGGTGGGTCTCTGCCCCTCTCTCCCTGCACCCCCACCTCCTGCCTCTGCTCCAGAGGAGCCTGGCAGATGAAGCTCGAGCCTTTTCAAGAGTGGAAGGAATAGGACTTTCCCATCCTGATTGGTCCTGATGCAGTCGCCATGGAGAGGCACTAAAAACCACACCCAGTATCTTCCAGGCTGTGCCCCCAACCTTGAGCTTCTTTCAGCTGGCTCGGAGAAGAGTCACTGTGTCCTACCTCTCCAGACCTCAGTCTTCTTTCTCTTCCCACCTCACGGCTGCTGACAGATCCTCACTCTGCCTATTCAGGGCTCTCCCCTTGTCTAGCCTCCTTGTTGAGAACTCTTTGAGTTCTGGAGTTTGGGTTTCAGGGGAACTTCTTGACACTTCAAATGTCCCTCAACTTTCCCTCTCAAGGCCTGGCCTTCCTTAGAACCTACCACATCTCATCTTACTCTCATACCAAAGATGATTGCTACTTATTTTATTATACCAAGTCCTATAACACAACTTTCATAACATATATAATGTGTGTGCTTTGAGCACATTTCCCCAGATGCCACAAACTCCACTTTTCTCACCTTCTCCTTAGTTCCCTGGCATCTTAGGCTTCTCTTCCACTTCCATGGCATAAATACATGTATGACTTATCTACATATACAAAATCTAGAATGCAACACAAGAGAAAACAAGTATTTATGAATGTATGTATGTATGTATGTATGTATGTATGTATTATATGTAAGTACACTGTAGCTGTCTTCAGACACATCAGAAGAGGGTGTCAGATCTCATTAGGGATGGTTGTGAGCCACCATGTGGTTGCTGGGATTTGAACTCAGGACCTTGAGAAGAGAAGTCGGTGCTCTTAGCTGCTCAGCCGTCTCACTGGCCCATGATATGACTTCTTAATGCTGAAGAACATTGCTCACACACATCACAGTTTCTTTAGTCATTCCTCTGCTCACGGACACTTATGCCGGTTCCTTAATTTAGCTATTGTGAACAGAGCTGCAGTAAACACTGCGTGAAGTGAAAACACTTTGGTTTCTTTCTCCTGACTCCACAGGAAGTTTGTGGAGAACAAAGCCTTCACTTTGAACATTCTGACATGGACACAGTTTGTCCCCGTGTCTTCCCAGCACTGTCTGCATTACCTGGCATATGGTAGGCTCTGGGTGAGTTTATAGTTTCTATGGAGTAGAACTGGCCCAAGGTGACTTTGATTCCCCGTATCTTCTCCCTTTCTTCCTTTACGGCCTTCTGTGAACTTGCTAGACGAGGCAACTCCTGGTGGTAAGCTGGGCACTACTTGTACTTCCTGGTACACTTGAGCCTTAGTCCCCCAGGTTTGAGTACATGCGACAGTCTGTGAATGTCGACTGCCCTTTGGATCTGGGCAAGTTTAATCTCAGCATAAAGTGAGCCAGTACCTTCCTTGGGATGGTGTCAGGGAGAATGGATTAGAGAGTAGGAACAGAGGCACAATATGGCTCTAGCCACACAGGACGGAATACATGAGAAGGGAAGGGAGTGCTTAGTAATCAGGCATGAACCTCTAGGAGGCAGAACCTCCAATCAAAGGAGAGCTGGTCCAAACCAGCCAATGTACAGTCTTTCAAACTTCTCTGCTTACTGTGTGTCTTCACAGATGCCAGCTGCTTGTGCACACCCTGCAGCCCTGGTCCCTATGGAAAGTCACCTCTGCAACACATGAGCCACGCCCAAGCCTGATTTTTTACAGTTTTCTAGCTGAATGGATTGGCATAGCCAGGGACTTAGTCCATATTTCCCAAAGGGCAGAACTGTAAGAATCAAGGACTGACACCAGCCCTATTACCAATATGGACAATGTAAATAGAATAGGTGAGGGTGCAGGGGGCCTCTGGGATAGTGCCTGCCCTGGCTCACCCTACCATCCTCACCTTGGATTCCATAACTCTCCTCATCAAAGGGCTCCAACCACCACTAGTATCTTCTGTCATTGCATTCTGTTCCATAGGCTCTCTCTCTCTCTCTCTCTCTCTCTCTCTCTCTCTCATGTGTGTGTGGATATATATATGTGTGTGTGTGTGTGTGTGTATCCACACATGCATACAGATGTGTAAAATTTAAACTATACTTCAATGAGAATTGCTCTTGGAATTTTTCTTTCCTGAAACAAGCCCAAGTCTACCCCGCGGCCTGCAGTCTGTATCTCTTCTTACTGTTTTCTGACTTCCTGAGACAATTCAGAGTTCCAACAGTGATACTCATGACAGACTGACTCTCCAGGTGTTCACAGGGTTTGTTTCTGGCCACCTTCAGAACATAGCTCAAAAGTCTCTCTGCAGAGATGTGTGCTGGCTTCCTAGTCTTCAAACCATCCCCTTCCAGCCTACTCACCATCTATCTGAACTCCCATGACCTTGCTGGGCATCAACGGATGGTCCTTGAACTAAGTAGGTTCCATAGAAACTCCTCAGAACTGCTCACAGTCAGCTTCATCCTGGACCTGCCAAATCATAACTTAGACTTTAATAGGATGTCCTGGGTCCTCCGTGTAAGCATGGGAATCTAGAAAGCGCCTGGCAATGCCTCCACAGCCTGAAGTTGGTTAATCTGTTTGATTACTAATCATTTATCTCGAACCCAAACAAAGAAAAGCATGAAGACAGAGATTTTGTCCAGCCTGTTTATGATTTTATTTCCTATGCCTGGTACCATATCAGACATGTGATAGGTATTAAATACAAATGAATTGATTGGTGAGGAAAAAAAAAAGATGAATGTCAGTTTCCAAAGCATCTCCAGTGACAAATGTTCATGAGCAGAGGCCATGTCTCTCTATTGCCTTCCTCCCTTCATCAAACACTTTCCCACATAGGATAATCTGTGCTGAGCCCTGGGAACAGTGACAGGGCACAGACTGGTCACAAAGACAAGGCTCACTCAAAAGAAACAATCCTCGCCCAGTGTCCAACTGCTTTCTAAAGACATATCCCTAAAGGCATAAAACAGCACACCTGTCACCCTTCAGAGATGCTTCACTGTGCAACAGAGTGCAGATAACACAGCCACAGCTGTTCAAAGGGCAGAGGCAAGAGGCAGTGGTGTGCTCAGCCCTAAGTAGGACATCTATGTCACCTTCCCTCACTTCCAAGGCTCAGCAAATATCACAGAAGAAGGGGAAGATTGATGCCAAATAGCATCTTCTAGACAGGGTCAGCCTGATGCTCTCAGAAATCCATAGGAGTTCCGGCTGCCCACCCAAAACCTACACAAGGACAAGGCAGCCAAGTGGCCAACATGGAGGGGGGAGGAGCTAATAATGCCCCAATCCTAACTGGAAAGCTATTGGCGGATGGGTGAGGCAATCAGTTTTTCTTCAGCAGTGTGTCCATGCTCTGCTGGATGGTGCTACACTCGAACACATATGGACGGCGCTGATTGGATACAGTGGGCTAGAAGGAGGAGGAAAAGGAGAAGAGCAGGAAGAGAGGAATAGGAGGTGAAAAGAGAGAGGGGGAAGTGAGGGATGGGGAAAAGAGAGGAGGAGGAAAGGGGGAGGGTGGGGAGGAGGAGGAGGAGGAAAAGGTGGAAGGGGAGAAGGAAGATAGGGAGGGGGACAGGGAGGAGGAGTGTGGAGAGGAGGATAGGGAGGAGGACAGGGAGGAGGAGGAAGAGGTGGATGGGAAAGAGGAGTACAGGGAGGAGGATGGGGAGGAGGATGTGGAGGAGGGTAGGGAGGAAGAGGATGGGGAAGAGGAGGATAAGGAGGAGATTGAGGAATAGAATGGGGAGGAGGAGGAAGTGCTATGAGGCCATCTTGAATGGAGACATGTAGGAGGAGTTGAAGAAGCAATGAATGGATAAAAGAAAAAAGGGGGGAAAACCTAGCCCCAGTCTCTCTGATTATTTCTTCAGTGTCTAACCACCATCTCAAAGACACTAAATGACAGATACATTTTCAGCCCAGACAGTCAAAGTTGTCTCCTTTCTTCTCCCCATAACAAGAAACCTGTGTCCTCCCCCAAACCTGACCCTGATGCAAACACAGTTTCTCCATAAGTTGCCAGCTTTTATCCACTTCCTCAGAGTGTGGAATCCTGCCCCACCTGGTGCAGAAAGTGCTTCAGTGTGCACCGCCACAGGAAATGGGCCTCCTGAGACCAACGAGCTTCTGCCCTCGCAAGCCAAGTGTCCTCACCTGCTTACTTCCCACAGCATGGTGGCTGCCTGTGGTCTCCAGAGAGCTGTGCTTTGAGTCTAGCTTTAGACCATGATTTCTTGTTTTTCCTTAATTAAGAATCATCCCTGTGGTTTAATTTGCTGTTCTCCTTCCCTCTGAAGAGACGCCTCTGCATCCTTACAGCCTGGATTTATGTTTAAGAGAATTTACTCCAAGGCATCACATCAAGAGTAAAGAAGTAGAACTGTACGACTGCATGAACGCAAGCAGAGGAGACATTTGAGAAACCATAACACCTACTTATAAGACGAAGCAAAAACAAAGGCTTGGGCATCAGGAAGCTAGGAGTAATCCCTGCTCTTCCAGAGAACCTGAGTTTGGTTTCCAGCACAAAATCAGGAGATTCCACTTGGAATTCTAGCTCCAGAGGATCTGATGCCTTCTCCTGGTCTCAATAGGCATGCACACATATTTGACTTGCATGATGTGCATGCATGTGCACGCGCATGCATATGTGCGCTCGTGCATACACACACACACACACTTAACAAATTTTAAACATAAGAATTACAAGGAAATATAAAAACCTTTAGAAGAAGTATAAATATTAACATTAAACAAATCCATGAAAATCTGATATTGGAGCTGCCCACCATCACTGATGAATTGATCCATGTCTTCTAAGTGGTTGTACCCAAAGCAACAAGGAAGAAGAATTAAATGAGCCTAAGGATGCGGGAACAATGGGACAAAGCCCTCCCTTTTGGCAAATGTTTGGTTATGTATCTAGGAAATCCACATATACTAGTTCTCAAGTATTCTGTACTAATAGCTATGATAAAGTTCAAGGGTATTAAAATGGGAAATAGATTCTGTATATAGTACTAAAAAGAATGTAAAACATGAAAACAGCAGAAAAATACAATATTGGAAGAATGATTAAAGATATATCAAGTTTAGCCAGGCAATGGTGGCACACACCATTAATCCCAGCACTTGGGAGGCAGAGGTAGGCAGATTTCTGAGTTCAAGGCCAGCCTGGTCTACAGAGTGAGTTCCAGGACAGCCAGGGCTACACAGAGAAACCCTGTCTCAAAAAACCAAATATATATATCAAGTTCAGCAAAAACACCACGGGGTCTACATGAAGAAATTTATAAAAATCTAATTAGATGACATAAAATAGATCCTATCAACTGAAAAGTGGAGCTAGGTTCTTCATGAGGGAAACGTAACATAAAAATGTCAAAATTATATGTATAAATGTGCAGAATGTAATGATACTCCTATTAAAGCATGAATAGCATCATTCTTGTTCTTTGAAAGTGAAATCATCTTCCTCTGTTCATCTGGGTATGCATACTAACGCGCTGGGGCTTTTGCCATGGCTTAGTCAGTTACTCCAGCAGCCATGTAAAAGCCCAGGCACAGCAGCACACAACTACAGTCCCAGCTCTAGGGAGGCAGAACCTGGAGGACCCCTAGAGTGCACTGGCAGCCATCCTAGGCAAATCCATGAGCTCAAGAATCTGTGAAAGTCCTATCCCAGGATATAAGGTGTGCACCTGAATGCACAGATGTACACACCAACTTCAGAATGTACACATATCACCCACTCACCCCTCTGCAAGGAATAGCAAATACGCACATTCAGAGATGAAGATATGGCCTTTGTCTTCCCAAACATCAAAATAGACTACAAAGCCATCTGAAAAAGATCAATGTATTATCACTAGAATAGGGAGAGATTTCCATACAGCTCTTTCAATCATCCTTAGTCTTAGTTACCCCTGTCCTATACCCTTCTCTGCTCTATCTTCCCATCTCCCTCTCATCTTAAACCTCCCTATTTTTGCCCATCTTTTAACATATTTCTCCTCCCACATCCAATGTCCCCTTTATTTTCCTGGTTTCTACAAGTTCTCCATTGAAAACACACAAGGATTCGTAATGACATTCTGCTATATTGCTTAACCCAATTGTTATCAGAGGAGTGGCATCCAGAACACCGTGGGAGCAGATACAGAGACCCATGGCCCAATGCTAGGCAGAGCCAAGGGAACCCTGCAGAAGATGGGGAGGAAGGACTGGAGGAGCCAGAGGGGACAAGAACACTAGAGAACACGGCCCAGAGAGTCAACCAAGCAGGTCTCATAGAGGCTCACAGAAACCGAAGTGACAAACACAGACCCGGTATGGGTCTGAGCTATGTCCTTTGCATGTGGTTATGTAGCTTGGTCTTCTTGTGGGACTCCTAACAACAGGGGTGGTGGTGTCTCTGACTCTTTGGCTTGGGACCCTGTTCCTTCTACTGGGTTGCTATATCCAGCTGAGATATGAGGGTTTTGTGCCCAGCCTTATTGCATCTTGTTAGGCCATGTTGAATGGATATCCCTGGGAGGCCTACTCTTGTATTTTGAAGGGAAACAGAAAGAGTTGATCTGGGAGAGAGGAGAGGTGGGGAAAGACACTGGGAGGAGTGGAGAGAGCAGACTGCAGTTGGGATGCAATGTCTGAGAGAAGTATAATAATCATAGTGTGTGTGTGTGTGTGTGTGTGTAAGAATATGTGAGGTGTGCCTTTCTGGTCTTTAATTACCTCCTTCAGTACAACCTCTTTCTGGATCCATCTCCATTTACCTGCAAATTTCATAATTTCATTTTTCTTTTCAGTCAAATGAAATCCCACTGTGTGTGTACCACATTTTCATCATCCATTCATCAGTGGATGGGCATCGAGGCCTCTTCCACTTCCTGTCTATTGTGAATGGGAGCAGCAAAGAACGTGGATGAGCAAGCTTCTCCTAGAGAGCCCCTTGGACGCATGCCCAGGACGAGAATGGGGAAAAATCAGTGGGAAAGTATCTCCAGATAAATATAAGATTTTAAAGCATGGTAGAAGAGGCATCTATAATCAATGAAAGAAGCAGGACTTATGTGGTAAATGGCCCTGCACAAATGTCTCTGAATTTAAAGGATATGGTCAGTGAGTCCAAGGTTAGACTGAAGGAGTGGTTCCTGGTGTCCCGTGGCACTGGAGGGTGACAAAAGACAGTCTAAAGCCATACCGCGTCATGGTTCTAGAAATGACTTAGGGAAAATACTTTTAATATTCTCACCCTAAGAAATAGCAAATATTTGAAGTGACTGGTAGTCTGCCTACTCTGTTCTAAGATCACAGAGTGACTACTTGTCTTGAAGTAGCCAGACTCCATGGCAGGATATGTACAACTACCATGTAACAATTAAAAGATACATATGATGTTAGGTAACCATCCCATGTCACATAAAGAGGAAATTCATACAGATTAAGATCTCAATATAGTCAGATCTAAATATAGTTATATGTCAAATACACACACACACACACACACACACACACACACACACACAGAATGTCTGTCTAAAGTTGATAGATGGGACATGTTCATTCCAAGAGGGGGAAAGTTAATTTCAATGGGGCCACCTACATCCATTTCTATAGAAACACATGCTAACTCCCCTCTGTGTAAATATAAGCCACAACCTGTATCACTGCAGCTAATGGCTACACTTCTCAAGTTAGCAGAGGAAACAGACTTGGAAAAGCATTTTCCCATGCAGATAACAGGTAGTAAATTACTACGCACGCCACACAAAGACCTCTTACAAATTGAGAAATAGAAGCAATCCCATGGCAAAATGAACAAAGGCTGAAGACAGGCAATTCGTCAACGCACAAGCCTCATAGACAACAGATACATGGAAACGCTCCGAGATTCACTGGTAATCAGAGAAATGCTAATGTGAGCATGGAGTTATGCGTTCACACTCACGTCCTGGCAAAAATTAAAAAGAGAGTTAAGACCCACGGCCAGAGCAGATGATGGAAACGCTCTCCCGCTTATTAATGCAGGAAGGGGAGTTCTTCCTAAAAAAGCCATATGGATGCATCTATTAAAATTAAAAACACACACGCTCTCCAACCCAGAAGCTCCGATATTGTGATTCTCTCCTCCAAAAAAAAAAAATAATAATAATAAAAGTCTCAGTGTCCAAAGATAGATGTTTATGACAGCATTCTTCAAAGAGGAAGAAAACACTGATCCTAGCAAATGCCTATCAGTAGGGAAATATTGATTAAATTATCGTATGTTCACAGCGGGGAATAGCACAGTGTGCTGTGCAACCAAATAAACGACAAATGAGAACCAGAAAGGCGGTTGGGAAGAGAATTATGCAAAGAAGTTTGCATACTACAGCACCATGTTTTAATAAACAAAACACTCTAAAGGAATTTTCTGCAAGGGCTGGCGAGATGGCTCAGGGGATACGCGCACTTACTGCCAAGCTGGACAACCTGAGATGGACAGACCCCCCTCCCACACCCATCGGAACTGATTGATAGAAAGAGAACGAACCACTGCACACTGTTCCCTGACCTTCTGCCTGCTCACGGTGTCATGCACATAATACATACGCACACTCAATCCATAAATGTAAATCAAATGCAAGAAGGAGGAGGAGGAGCTTGAGGAGGGGGAGGAGCTTGAAGAGGAGGAGGGGGAGCTTGAAGAGGAGGAGGGGGAGTTTGAGGAGGGGGAGGAGCTTGAGGAGGAGGGGGAACTTGAAGAGGAGGAGGGGGAGCTTGAGAAGGGGGAGGAGCTTGAGGAGGAGGAGGAGCTTGAAGAGGAGGAGGGGAAGAAGGAAAGATCACACATACAGAGAGCGACTCATACAAACATGTAAAATGTAAAATATACAAGGCTATTTAGAAAGGTCTATGGGATGCTTAGTATAGACTGGCAAAACTGACCGCCATACAGCTTGGAAAACAATGTGAGCCTTGAGGCTGAAAGCACTGTCAAGAGAAACACCATGTGATAGAGGACTCTGTTTCTACAAGGTCACCACTTGAGCTCATTCACTCTTTCTGGCGCCATCACTGACACAGGCACAGACATGGTACAGCCAGCAGAGTCACCAGCTACTGCTACATGCTACACACACCTAAACATACAGCCTTTGAGCCTCTTGGCATAAGAAGATGGGCGTGAGTGCTCGAGAGATGGTTTAGTGCGATGGTTCTCAACCTGTGGCTCACAGTGGTCTCTGGGGGTCAATTATCAGACATCCTACATAGCAGATATTTGTATTAGGACTGATGACTGTAGCAAGATTACAGTTATGAAGTAGCAATGGAAAGATTGTATGAGAGTTGTGGGTCGCCCCAACATGAGGAACTGAATTAAAGTGTTGGAGCACTAGGGAGTTTTAGAACCAGTGGGTTAGTGGCTAAGAGCACATGTTGCTCCTGTAAAGGACCGGATTTCTGTCCCCAACACCCATGTCACTGGGAAGCTCACAGCCTCCTGAAACTCCAGTTCCAAGGGAACCTGTGTCTTCTTCAGGCCTCTGTGGGCACCTACACATACATGCACATGCACGCACACACACACACACACACACACATGCACTTACACATGCAGAGAGAGAGAGAGAGAGAGAGAGAGAGAGAGAGAGAGAGATTATTTCTTTAAGAGGGGGGGAATATGGATGCATGTCGGGATGATAGAGGACATAGGTCAGTTTATTCTCATGACTACTGGAAGAATCAGAGAGCTCAATTAACCATTGGCCAGAACCATTCAAAACGCTGTGTCCACCCTCTGTAAAGCTCCTTCCTTGTTGTCATTCCCTTAACAACATAACAACTCTTTGCACAATATTAACACTGTATAGGAGTCATACATAACCCAAACCCTGACTTCAAGGTTCATCAAAGGTCAAACATAACCGCTATATATTGGTATAGGGGACTTGAGAATCCTGAGGTTGAGGTACCCAGAGGAGGTCTTGTGGTCAGGACATTTGTGATTGTATCTTAGTGGCACACCCCTACTAAATCATATCAGTCAACCTATTAATATTTAGGGATTTGATACGATGTTTTTTTGCATCTGGCATCATTGAAAATTGGATATCTAATAATTAAACAAACTGTATCACCTGTAAAAGCAACAGGTAGACAATTTTAACATTTCCTCATTATCATCTCATTATTTGTAAATTTTAGATTAACTGTGTGTCTGGGGAGCTCATGCCCATGTGGGGACGGTGGTGATAGCGGCAGCCACAGTAGGCATCAGGTCTTCTGGAGCTGAAGTGACAGGCGGTTGTGAGCTGCCTGACCTGGATGCTGGGAACTGAAACTGGGTCTGGAGTGACAGGTGGTTGTGTGCTGCCTGACCTGGATGCTGGGAACTGAACCTGGGTCTGGAGTGACAGGCGGTTGTGAGCTGCCTGACCTGGATGTTGGGAACTGAACCTGGGTCTGGAGTGACAGGCGGTTGTGAGCTGCCTGACCTGGATGCTGGGAACTGAACCTGGGTCTGGAGTGGCAGGCGGTTGTGAGCTGTCTGACCTGAATGCTGGGAACTGAACCTGGGTCTGGAGTGACAGGCGGTTGTGAGCTGCCTGACCTGGATGCTGGGAACTGAACCTGGGTCTGGAGTGACAGGTGGTTGTGAGCTGCCTGACCTGGATGCTGGGAACTGAACCTGGGTCTTCTTCAAGCACAGCAATTGGTCTTAACTGCTCAGTCATCTCTCCATCTTCATGTTTCTTTACTTTACTATTTACTATACGTAAGGCTTTTGACAACATCATCATCTCCAAAGCAGAAATAACACTGCACATTTCTTCCCAACCTCACATTCAATGATGTCACTCTAACATTTGGAATCCGTGGCGGTGAGCACTTTTACATCACTGAGATAGTCAGACATTCCAAGCCAAAGCTTGGTCCATTGTATGGATGATTGTCTGGGTTTAAGCTAGTGATGGAGGGGTTGGGGGATACAGCCCAACTAGTAGACTAGTTGCCTAGGAGTCACTATTCCTGGGTTTGATTCCCAGAACCACATAAAATGAGAATTCTGGCCCATTCCTGTAACCTCACCACTCTGGAAGTAGAGGCAGAAAGATCATGAGTTCCAGGACAACTTCTGCTATATAGTTGAGGTTAGCCTGAGACTTGGTCTTGAAACAAAACAGAAGATAAAGAATAACGGAGATTATATTTAAAAGTTGTGTATCGACAGCTAGCATGCTATCAGTGGCACAAACAACTGGTCAATACCCTTGATGTGTTATCTAAAAGGTGTTAGCTAGTTCCACGGAACTGTGCCTTAGGATGCAGTTGGTGCACAGTGACATTCCGCCTTGTTTTCATTTCCAGTCTTGTCTTTCTGAATGTGATAACATTACCTTATGTCTCCATTAATACAAATGAAAATATTAATGAACACTTGTTCATGACATATGCTGGCTTGTGAATTGCAGCCACAGGTTGGCTCAACATAGGAGGTGGAGAAGTTAGCCAATGTGTTCTGCAAATGAGCCAGCCATGTCCACAGCTTCACAGGACAGAACATTTATATTTTATCACTATTTGCAAACATTTGCCAATTATTTGCATTGTTTAGATGGACATTGATTCTTATAAGCATATGTAAAGCATAGGCACATTTCCCCCAGAGAACTGATTGTCAAAGATTACCGGTATAGCACTAGCTTATCACTGGCCATACTTGTGTATTATCAGAAACATAAACCAAAGGAAAAGGTTAAATAACTCACTGGCCCCTCATCCAGTAGGTCCTCCCAGGTTCTTGCCATGGATCAGTTTTCTCCCAGCATCCTTCACATCAGATCAGCTCTCTGGTCCTATCAAGTCCTTCCTCTCAGACTGCCACCTCACAGTCTGCTTGTGCACATGAATGTGCACAATGAAGAAGCACCTCACAGGCACATGAATGACCTGAATAAACTGGGGAGGGTGTGGCACAAAGGCCCAGAGACCAGATTCACACAGGGAAACACTGGGCAGAGCATCCTTTAAACGCTGGCTTGGAACTGCTGGCACCAGCAGGAATTGAACCCTTAATTGTTTTATTTTGTAGCCAAACTTTTGGGATGGACTCATTTCAACAGAGCTCTGGGCTCCTGGGCTACAGAGAAAGTAGAACATGTCTGTAGCAACTTTCCCTCTGCTTGCTTTTTTAAACTCTCACTTTTACAGTGTCAGAGTTTGGGAGTATTCACACCTGTAATCCCAGCACTTGGGAGGGAGGCTGAAGCAGAGAGAGGGCTATCACCAGTTTGATGCCAGCCTGGTGTATGAAGTGAGTGGCTGGCCAGGGCTAATGCAGCAAAACCTGTCTCACAAAACTTACAAACAAACAACAAACAAACAAACATTATAGCACAAATAAAGATATAGTGTCAGAATCCTGACAGGAGTAGGTCCTGGCCCCTGGTGGGATCTTATCTCTCGCTGATGGGTAAACTAAAAACGTCAACAGGAGTGGAGCACTCGTGCTGCCCTCTGAGCCTGGTGTGCCAGCCAATCCAGAGAGCTGTGACAGGGAGTTCAGATAGACTGAGAAATACGCTCTTACACCAAAACAAATGTTCATTTTCCCCACTGAGAGCATTCCTTTGGGTGGAGCTGCAGCAGCACAGCCCTTGGATATAAGCCTTGTTACCATGTACCACTGGCTTTGGGCAGGACAATCAATCTTGATGGACCTCAGCTGTCTTACAATGAGAGTTGTGGGACACTATGCCAATCACTTATGGTGGGGATTCGAAGACTGTGTAGACAGGCTGGATCGGTAATAGAGACCTGCAGACCCAAGCACGGCGGAAGGCTGAGGAAGAAAAATTGCAAGTTCAAAGCTAGGCTGGGAAACTTAGTGAGACCATATTCCAAATTAAAAAGTGAACAAGAAGGCTGAGATATAGCTTTCACCTATTATCTGGCCTCTATTTCTAATCCCACCAAAATGCTAGTGGGGCACGGAAGAAGACTATGTGTGCACGGGACAAAGCAGCTTTATGTGTTATAGTCAAAGTTGGATCAGGACTGGAGGGAGGCAGTTCGGTGGTTGAAAGCATATATGCATGAATATGTAACATTCATAAAAGGGATAGTATACAGCAAAAAAGAAGGAATTAACTGTTGGCAAACACCACAACATGGTCTTTTCTTAATATGATGTAGTGGGGAAAAGGCGAAATTTAAAAATAAATGTTGCAACAGACTATAGCTACTCTCATCGACTGTGGCTACCTATATACAAAGTAGTTAAAATTCCCAGCATGAACTGGGGAGGGAGTCCCAGAGCCTGTAGTGAGGATTCATTAGCATTTGATGGCCACTGGTCCTAGAGGTCCTAGGACATTTGATGGCCAATGTCCTAGAGAATGACCCCACACTCATACACACATAGACTGGACTAGTGGGACTCAGTGTGTTAAAAATAAATGAATAACTTAAATACATGACATTCTAGGAAATATAAATATAGAGAACAAAACTGGAAAGGATGGGGAATCAACTGGAATCATGCACAAAGAGGTGACAGGGGCTACTGCATGTTTGTCACTGCAACAGCGGCAAGAGTTTCATGGCAGCATCTGTAGGTCCACCATTATCAAACTGTACACTATAAAATGCAGAGTTTAATAAACGCCAGTGGCACCTCATGATGCTGATAAAAACCGTACGGAATGGTAGAGGCAGAGTTGGGCTGGCCTCTGGTCTGCTGTGAGGTAGTGACCATTACAATGAGGATGACGGTGAGGATGGTGAGGATGCTGATGGTGATGGGCACCCCCCTTCAGCCACTGTCAGTGCTGGGGAGGACTGCCCCTTGGTTACATCCCTGGAAGATCCACATACCTTTTCCCCATTACCACTTTGGTTATCCAAGGTCAGTATGGTGTCATCACCTCAACACCCAAACAGTTGCTCCCTTCTCTGGCAACCACTGTCCGCCATCTGAAAAAAGCACCAACCAGGTTCCTTCACTGCGCACCTGCCGTGAGCCTTAAGTTCGGAGAGATGCGAGCCAGTGTTTGCTTTATTGCTTCTTAACCTGGACCAGTCTCGGTTGTCTGTCTCTTCTATACACAGGGGCTATCGGTGAGTGGCATCATGGGCTCATTTACAGGAGGAACTGTAGGCAAGTAGGGAAATTCAGTGCACACTGACTCAGCAACACTGTTCCTGTGTCCTGTCTCCTGTGCACAGAATCTTGGAGGGGTAGGGGGTGTCTCAATAATGTCCACTCCTCTTCCTGAACTCTGCGCAGAACAAGGCATGGAATAAGGGCATGCCAGATCCAGTTGCCAACAACCTTTGTTCCCAAGCCAGCCTAAAACAACGCCACCTGAGGGGAAAATTAGCCTGATTCACGGTGCTAGGCTTCCAAATTTGACAGATCCATCACTGCTCTAAAAGCAACTGCGAACTGGGGCAGGGTCCCAGTGTGAGGGCATAGGAAGTACGTTCCGTGCCCAGAAAAGAATAGAGGAGTATTTGTTCTGTGGCAGCTTGCTCCCTGGAGAAAAAAATAAAGGGGCGGGGAGTTCTAAACAGCTTATGTCAAGCCTCGCTCCTTAGTTTGTATGGAGTCTAATTCTTTCTCATCTGTCAGCGGTGTGAATCCAGCAGAGGGCAGACAGGCTGAGGAACCATATTAACAGAGCTCCCAGCATGAAGAGAAACAGTGAAAGTGGAGAGGAAACAGTGTATCCAAACTGGCTTCCACTCCTGGCTTTCAGTAGTCTCTCTGAGTGAGGGCCGGCCTTTGTGAGCTGTGCCTTCAACCTACTGTCTGAGTCCACAAAAGAGCTAAGTGAACGACATCTACAGTTGAGTCCCCAGTCAGCACTGACAGCAGCAGGCCCTCAAGTGACAGTCCTCTCTGACACACCTGTCGAAGCTCCTACAGAGTCACAGGCTGACCACACCTCAGCCAGCTCCTAACTACAGATACGCTAACCATTGCTTCTGGATCCGTACTGAACGTTTCACCTCCATGTCTACCACACCAGCGGCTGAGGGAAGTTAGCCATATCATTCCTCTGACTTGGATTGTGATTTTTAACACTCTCAACTCTCAATTCCCCTTCTGAGAGAATTCCCTCAAATTGTTCATGACCTTAAAGTATCTCATGAAAAATGAAGGTTAAAAATGCCTTAAAGCAAGGATGGCTCAGGAAGTCAGGGGTCTGAGCAGAAACACAGATCTCCCTCCACAAGGAGTACCATACACTCCGTGTCCGTGACAGGGCCCTGTGGTCAGCACAAGCCTCAAGAGAGTTGTCCATATCAATCACTGGTGAGCCGGGATTTCTAAACCTGTGTTTGCACCTCTCTGTTTTGGATTGGGATTCAGGAATTTTATTTCTTCTGGCTGCAGCTCAGCTTTATCAGAATAGCCAAGGGAAGGAGCTTCAGGTGCTGTCCCCAACCAGGCAGGCCCACTGCAAGCTTTGGCTGCAAGTCTCTGAGCTAATGAAAACATGCACATCCATGCATGCCAATCCCCCCGAGCCTACCTCTGACGCAAACTAAAACTAAGACGAATACTCATTCCTATTAGTAGCAAAGTTAAGTAGACAAATACTATCATAAGAAGACATTGTCACTCTGTAATGTGGGATGCAAGTGTAATTGGAGAGCCCAAGTCAATCACTGTCCTGATTTTCCTTCTGCTTCTTTAATAAAACACTTTGGCCAACATCATCTCAGGGAAAGGGTTTATTTCACCTCACACTTCTGGAAGGTGGAGAGGGGATTCAAGACAAGAACCTGGGCATGGGAACTGAAGCAGAGAGCATGGAGGGATTGTGCTACCACACTGCTCTCCAGCTCATATTCAGCTGCCTTCCGTAAGCATCCCATAGGGTTGTCACCACCGGCCTAGGATTGACACTGCCCACAGTGGACTGAGCCCTCTTTCATCAATTAGCAATCACTAAACTGCCCCCTAGACACACCTTTCAGTCTAATCTGATGGAAGCAATTCTTCAACTAGGTTCCCTCCTCCCAGGTGTGTCAAGCTGACACAGCCCAGATGAGCCACCACAACTGCCTTGGGAATGACTTGAGAGCTCTGTGCACAAAAGCACTGCCGTTCAGAGGTTTCCGTTATCTTAATTGGGTTTGGGGTGGTTGGTCTCGTATGGCCCAGTGCAACTGTGAAGTGAGTAATTTGCAGGTGACTTGGGGAGTAAAATCTTTTGTCAGGTGTCAAGGGTGTATCATTTAAGTCCAATCTAACATATTTTGGAACCTCCATTAACTTCCTAAAGGCCACAATCTCTTTGTCCTCCCTTCTGTAGGCAAGTCCTCACATGGCTAAGGATGGAATTCCTAAGTGACCTCGAATGTAGATGCCAAGGGGATATATAACCACTCTCTTCCTTTGACCTTAAGTTACTACTTACATGTGTGCAAACCTTTCCTTAAGCCTGTAAAGACTCGTTGTCCATCTGGAGAAAATGGATCCCAATAGAAGCTAGGGCCTGAGCACTGTCCAAGTCCTTACTTCTTCTCTGAACACTGCCAGGAAGATATTCTTACCCATACTTAGCATCCGTGTCTAGTCCTGAGAGCCTCGGCTACCTAGCTTGTATAGCAGCCTGATGTGGTACTTTCCAGGGATTCTCCCTTCAGTCCATATGCTCTTGGCCATGAAACTCAGCAGGCTGCTCTCTCTCTGGCTAGGTTCTTTATGTCCTCCTAACCCTGAGCTCAGCTCTGAGTGCTCTTTGACTAGTAAATGCAAGCGGATGTAATGTAAGCTCTTGCCCCTCTGCAACTGTTTATGCACAATTCTCCACTGGGCCTCCGGAGGAGGACCAAAGGTATCACGGTCACTGGATGCTGTCATTTTTGATCTCCTGAAAGCCATGCTGCCTTCAGATAGGTGAAAGCATGTGGTGCAGAGCAGCAGAGCCTTCTGAAGTGGCAGTTGACTCTAGACATGCAGGATGCACTGAGTCTTTGAAGTTCAAGCAACGTGAGCTTAGAGCTCCCGAACTCCTGGGCTAACAAAATGTTCCAGCCATATGGTAGTGGTGCTTCACAGCAGCATGGCGCAGTCCACAAACCGGCAGGGACTGAGTCCAGAAGGAAGCGGCTGAGGAGCCTTTGCCGGTGCCTACCAGGCACTCTTTGATTAAGCCTCAAGTAGTAAAAGAAGTGAGCAGGGACACTCGTGGCCTCATCCAAGTGGGTGACCTGGAGGTCAAGTATACGATGACCACAATCCAATTGGAATGGAAGCTTGATGATTTTCTTGAACATAAAAAAATTATCCAATTCTACAAACAGACACAATTGCTAGCCACGGAGACAACACGCAACTTGACACCAATTCACTCCAAATGGAGGGCTTGTCTCCTCTCTGTCACCCAGAACAATTTTACCATCACAAGCTTGCTTTTTGAAATATGAAATCTTGGGAGAATTACAACTTTCTCTGTAGCTTTGAAGTTTTTTTTTTCTTTTTTGCAGAGAGCTATTTTAAATACCCCCTCCCCAAACTTGTGTGGGAGTGCCAATCGGCCACATTTAATTGGCCAGATTGCTAGCCTCAGAGATGCTCTTCAGAAAATTAAACATAGCTGTGATTGTTACTTTGCTCTGTTATTGTGGCTACAGAATGGCAAACCAGTCTGTCGGAACTGAAGAAATCCAGCCACTCAATTATCAGTCGGGTTTACATAGCTAAATACCCTCAAACAGGTTTTGTTTGGTTTTGTTTTTTCATTTAGCATAGGTGACTCTTGAAGATATTGCTAGCTGGCCACGGTGCATGGCCAGGATCCAAGGTCTCCCTTACTGCTTCTCAGTTTCTTGGGCAGGGGTTAATGCTCTAAAGATAGACTGACTGGCCATTCATCACATATTCATATATTCATTTGGCCTAAAGTGTTTAGCAAACATCTCCTCTGTGACGTGCTGCAGAGAAAGAGAGTGCAGAAACAAAGTGTCCCACAACTAGGAAGTCAGTGAGACTGGAGAGGATGCCAGGAACAATCGGAATATCCTTCTGTCCCCATCAGGGACATTTGTCAATATATGTAGATGCTTTTGATATGTTAGGTACTACTGGAATCTAGTGATCTCAGGTTAGGTATACTGTTAAATAATCTATAAGAACATGGTAGCTGCCACAGCAGAAGATTATCTGGTCTCAGTCATCAGTTGTGTCCTGAACTCCTGAAATCCTGTGTGCTGAAATCCTGTGTGCTGAAATCCTGTGTGCTGAAATCCTGAACATTGAGCTCATTTCTTTAAGAGAAAAGGCTCCTAGTTATGTCTTACCCATTCCTGATCTCTGCATCAGTGCAGGGAAGAACATAGGCAGAAAGGTTCCCTATAAATGATAGAGGAATGGACGGATAGAGGGATAGATGGGAGGATGTGTGGGTGGGCTAATGGGTAAGTGGGTGAGTGGGTAGATGAATGGACACATGAATAGATAGGTGGATAAGCAGATGGGTATGTGGGTGGATGATGAGTGGATGGATGGGTAGGTGGATGGATGAGTGAGTGGATTAATGGGTGAGTGGGTACATGGAAAGACAGATGGATAGATAGGTGAGTAAGTAGATATGTATGTGGATGGATAGATGGATGGATCAGTAGACAGATGAGTGGTGAGTGATAGATGAATGGATGGGTAAGTGAGGAGTATATTGGTGATAAGATGGGTGAGTAGATGAGTAGAAAGGTGTATTTGTGGATAGGTAAATGAGTGGGTGAGTGGGTGAGTGTATGGATGGGTATATGGGTGGGTAAGGGCATCTATAAATGTATGAATGAATGGATAAAGAGGTGGGTAGATGGATAAATACATGGGTAAGCAGGTGGGTGATAGTGGGTTCTTTGATGGATTGATGAATGTGATTAGATGGATGTATGAGTGAGTGTAGAGTCATGTGAATGAATAGATAGGTAAGTAGGTAGTGAGAGAATGGATAGGTGGGTCTGTGGTCCAATGGCTCAGTGGACCAATAACTCAGTGGGTGGGTAGTTATTTGAATAGTGATGAATGTATAAATGGATAAGTGGTTGGGCAAACGATGGATGGATGACTGGGTAGATGGACTGATGAGTGGGAAAGAGTGGATGACGAGTGGATGAAGGGATCCCACACCAGTAGATGATCCCAACCAATACACACAATAATTGAAAGTTCCTTGGGACATCAGAAACTTGTGGTTATAATATCCACTAGAGTTTATGTGAATCCAAGAAAAAGAAAGACCTGACAATGTTGGCATGCCTCCACAGTATCATTGTTCAATGATAAATCTCAAGTTCTGTGAGACCCAATGCTTTCTTAGTCTCTTTCTTCTTCTTTTAACTCTGATAAGATGTGCCGGGCTCTTTCTACAAACCTTCCCAGCCCAAAATGAAGATAATCTGTCTTCTTTTATTTCTTAACTACTGGAAATGAGAGTAAATTCGTCATATCTCACATTCTGTAGATTCATTTAGTCAATTATTCTACTTTGGGTCTGAACTCATCCCTCGTAATGTACAATCTGTTTTAGATGTTAATTTTTAATGGTGTGATTTTGGCTTGTCCTTCAAATGAGTTGAGTAGAAACACTGATTTATTTTTATCCCTTTCATCAATGCCAGGGAACAGAATAAATTACTCAGGAATATGTTCTCTTGTCTTTGCTTTCCTCTCCCATAAGAGATTATGAAGATGAATGTCCAAGGATTGATCTTCTCTCTAGAAGCCTGGCTGTGTAGACCAGCTGTGGACAGGTTCCATGTGGGTGTCATATCAGGAAATACCTTAAGGCCAGCAGGATTCTTTCCTGCCTTTTGGGAAGTGACAGTTCAAAGGGACTCTCAACTGCAGTGCTGACTTGTACCCTGGCATCTAGAAGCTAAGGCATAATGATGTATTAGTCATGATTTCAGTCAAAATACTTGCCTTGAACAGCTTGGTGGAGGAAGGGCTTATCTTGGCTCAGAGGTTTCTATCCTCTCACCTGTCCATCTGTCTACTCACCCATCTATCCATCCGCTCATGTACCTATGTTCTTACCTGACTATGTATCCATCCATTCATCTATCCAGTTATCCCTTCACCTACCAACTAATATTCCCATTCACCCACATATCAAAGTAGGGAGAATTCAGTGAAACAAAGCAATTCATATCAACTTAGAAATGAAAGAAAGGAGGAGAACAGAGAGGTCAGGACAGGAAACTACACTTGGGACATGGCCTGGAGACCTTCCCTGTCTAGGTATGTTTCTCTTCTAAAGTTCCCAAGGCTCCCAAAATAGCATGATAAGGTGAGATCCAACCTTCAGTGCCTGTACCATTTCATCCAAACCATGACAGAAGCTGACAACCAATGACATATAAAATATGGTCCTGAGAACAGACACTAAGCCTTAGGACTGGATGTCCAACTTGTGGCAAGTGGGTTACATGTAGCCCAGAATAGCTATGAATATAGCCCAACACAAAAACCATACTTACTGTGGTGGGTTGAATTCACTTGGCCCAGGAAGTGGCACTATTAGGAGGTGAAGCCTTGTTGGAGTAGGTGTGGCCTTGTTGGAAGAAGTGTGTCACTGTGGGAGTGGGCTTTGAAACCCTCCTCTTAGGTACCTGAAAACAGTCTTCCTTTAGATGAAGATATAGAACATTCAGCTCCTCCTGTACCATGCCTGCATGGGTGCTACCATGTTCCCACCTTGATGACAATGGACTGAACCTCTGAACCTGTAAGCCTTATGTTGTTCTTATGAGAGTTACCTTGGTCATGATGTCTGTTCATAGCAATGGAAACCCAAACTAAGGCACTTAAGACAATGAATATTTTGTCTTTCTTTCTTTCTTTCTTTCTTTCTTTCTTTCTTTCTTTCTTTCTTTCTTTCTTTCTTTCTTTCTTTCTTTCTTTCCTTTCTTTCTCTTTCTCTTTTTAATCTTTACCCATAACTCAACTGCATGGTTCTGAAGCTTGAACAGTGTGGGTGACAACATCATGTCATGATATCACAACAATATAAGTGCTGTATGTCAGACACCCTTGCCTTAAATGAATGTACTTCTCTGATCCTTCTTAAATTTGGATCCTCATTAAAAATCTCCCAAGGAGCATCACACATTTGAGGCAACATTGGAGAACCTCTCCTCCTCAAGACTCAAATGAGATGTGTGTGCTTTGCTAACTAGGTCTATCCAGCCGAGCTCAGCTGTCCAATCGCCCGCTGGTCCCCGAGCCTGAGTAGTCTGTTTGGAAGCTTACCAAACACCTGTCATCATCACTGGGCTGACGAGCCAGATAGACTTGGCCAAAGTTAAAGGAGGTAAAGAGAAAGATTCCTTTGTTTGCTCAACAAACACCCACTGTGGCAGGCACAGTGCCAGGCAGAGATGACACCAGGCAGCCGGCAGATGCAGTTGTTGCTTTCAAGTTGTTCACTGTCCACTGCAGGAGAGAGGTGGAGGTGTGCTTTGGTTTTGAGTCTCCCTGATTGCCTGTAATTCCTTACGACCCAAAGAGAGATGCAGAATTCTTCAACTATGTCATTCAGTTCTTCTCCTTTTGGATGTTTTTGTGTGTCTACCTCTCCTACACATTTTTGGTATTAGCTTTGAAAAGGTCCACAGAAGAAATCTGCAGCTGAATAGCTACCAACAGCCATCCATGGGTCACTGTCAATCAAGGACAGGGTTCTTAGATATGTGCCCATTCCTCCTTCTTATGTGCATGGCCTCCCCTCACACACGAATGCAGGAGCTCCAAACCCCATATTGAAAGCTTGCTCACCCTGACTAAATCTGACTCTCCCATAAAAGGATAGAAAAACTTCACTCACTTCTAACTAGCTAGAATCTTCGACTGCGGTTCCGTCCAACTGGGAGGTGGTATAAAGGAGGGAAGCCTGTCAAACAGTTTGCCTGGAATCCATCACCAAGGAAGCATCAGACTTCCAGACAACTTCCGCACTGTCTGCATACTACTAGACTAAGCACTTTCTGGAATCCCGAGTTGGAAAACCTTTAAGCACCTGGCACACTCACCATCTTAATCATCAGGAAGAGTTGTGGTTTCTACATTATGGGATAAACTTAATTATAGACACAGAAACCAGCAGGGAGAGAAACTGACTAGCCCAAGGTTTAAGTCTCTTGACTCTGCCACTGTGCATGAGCATGCGCAGTAAACTCACCGAGGCATGTGCACACAAACTACACACTGGTGGCAGAGGGGGAGGAGTCATGGAAGTGACATGGAGGCTGGGGATGGTTGGTGTGAGCTTTAAGACGCTGGGCTGGGGAAGAAGAAATAAATGGAACACTGGCCAAGGAGAGCACCGGTTTCCAAGAGAGGACTGGAAATATCTGAGGGAAGACACCTGAGGATGCCCTGTGAACTCCAGGGTTGTAAACACACACACACACACACACACACAAACACACACACAGACACAGAGACATAAACACACACCACCACCACCAGCACTATCACCACCACCACCACTACCACCATCACAACTACCACCACTGCCACCATCACTTCCACTACCATTACCACTATCACTACTACCACCACCACTAACAACAGCAACACCCCACACTGTGTAATAGTCTGTCCCATGGACTCATTTCCAAGCAAGTAAACTCTGGTTCTAGAATTCTGAGGTAGTCCTAAAAAGGACCCAGTCACCTTCAGGAACCAGCAAGCACTGCATCCCATCCCTGAGCTGAAGCTGTATATAAGGAATATCCTATTTTGTATTTGAATCATTCTCCAGACATGAGAGATGTCCAAGATGGTTGTGAACTCAGGAGATTGTCTTCACCCTGTTTGCTTGTTTTGTTGTTTGATGATTTTTGTTTGGGTTGTTTCTTTTTTCTTTGCTTTTTTTGAGGGTGAAATAGGGCAAAAATCAAGGAGAAGAGAGTCTGTGAGGTGTGTGAGCCCACAAGACATGGTGATGGAGAAAAGGAAGTCAGTAGGAAAGGTTTACTGTACAGCATGGTCCTACAGGCGCCACCACAGGCATGTGTCAGATGAACAGTGGGTCCCAATGGTACCCACACCTGAATCTCTAAACCTGTGTCTAGTCACATGACAGGTGTGACTAAGCACCCCGAGATGGGGACAGTACCACTAGTCATCCCAGGGACCAGTAGCATCACAGAGAGCCTATAAAGGGGAAACAGAGAGATGAAGAGATAAAACAATAAACAAGAGAGAACGGGCCCCATGGGGAAGAGGTTGTAAGCAGGGAATATCTAAACTAGTGGCCAACCATGTTGGGAGTTGCATATTAGGTATCCTGCATCTCAGATATTTACATTACAATTCATAACAGTAGGTTACAGTTATGAAGTAGCAATGAAATAATTTTATGTTTGGGGATCACCACAGCATGAGGGAACCATATTAAAGCGTCATAGCATCTGGAAGGTTGAAAACTACTTATAGAAGCTATACAATGGATTTCTCCCCTCAATTGTGGGACATCATCCTATTCTCTGAGGAAACCAACTCCCCTTCCAAATCCAGCTGGGCCCTTGAGTGGCATGGCTCTCCCTCACACTTATTTCAGAAGAAATCATGGCCTTGGATTAGCGTTATCAAGAGCAAAATTCCCTATCTCCTCAGGGATCCTGAATTCAGGATCAGACAATGCCCCAAGCCTGGCCAGTCATCATACTATATCTCTTGGCCCCAATGCTTGGTTTAGAGCAGATAATATGGCTGTATCTAGCCAGTGTATGATGGCTTAGTGGGTGTGGTCTTGCTGGAGGAGGTGTGTCACGGGGTGGGGCAGAGTGTGAGGTTTCCAAAGCCCAGACTAGGCTCAGTCTCCTCTGCCTCCAACTTTTGGTTAAGATGTTGGCTCTTTGCTACTACCGGACTACCATACCTGCCTGCCTGGCACCAAACTCCCCACCATGGTAACTCTCTGAAACTGTGAGCGAGCTCCCAATTAAATGCTTTCTTCTGTAAGTTGTCCTTTGTAGATTTTCTTTGCCATGGTATCTCTTTATAGGAATAGAATCTAAGACTTTGTGTGTGTGTGTGTGTGTGTGTGTGTGTGTGTGTGTGTGTACACATGTGCACACGTACATGTTTAAGTGCCTGAGAATGTGCACATGAAAACCCAAAGACAACATCAGGTGTCTCTCAGGTGTCTCTCCTCAGGCGTTGACTTCCCCAGTTTTTCAATTTCTTTTTGACTTTTTGTTAAGACCTCTCAATGGTCTGGAACTTTCCAAGTAGTCTAAGCTGAGAAGCACGCCCCAGGGTGCCTCCTGTCTCTCCATCCTCAGCCTGAGGTAACAAGCCGGTGACATCATGTTGAGCTTTTCCACATGGGTACTAGCCATCAAACACAGGGGCTCCAGCTTGCAAGGCAGTCTCCACAGTAGCCCTACCCCCACCCTGCTGCCCACCTTCCTGGTGTCTTGGAAGCTTCTAGAGGCACAAGGTGTCAGGGAAATCAAAAGCACAAAAGAAGGCGAGGAATGGTTGGGGTTCTCTGAAGATGAGCAGTAGCCACAGTGGATCCAGTTATGTCTGGGCCCATTTGCTAAGACTGGCAAAGGATGCTGAATACTCTCCCTACAGCCTGGCCTCAGCCTGGTTTATTTGGGATGTTTTCTCCCAGGCAGCTCCTCCTCCAGAACAGGTAAGTGCCATAAAACCATTTCTTGGGGTGTGAAGAGAGTTACCTACACTGCCCAGCCTCAGGTACTCTATTCCAGATGCTCATGGCTGATCTGGCCTCCCCAAAAGAAAAAAATCTTTTTTTTGGCGGGGGGGGGGGGCAGTGAGAAAAGACTGGAAGCTATTATCAGAGATAGGTGCAGGTCAGCAAAATCAAAAATGAAAGTGTCTTAGGACAACCGTGGCCCCTGTGGCCAGGATTTGAAGAGTGGAGAGAAAGGCTCTTTCCAAGGCAGGAATTGCATTGCCTATGAAATGTAACCAAGAGAGGCCCTGGAGCTCCATTGCTTTGAAGGGTCTGTCAGTGTTTTCATTACAGCCCATTTTCCTCGGTGATTCTTCTTCGTTCAGGAAGCTGGGATGGCAGCTGGGGCCCGGCACCCACGGGCCCAGGCCCAGAACAGCGCTGAGAGTTTAATGGAGTTGGAATTGCTCGGCCGCCATTCCATGTTGGAAACTTGCAAACTGTGAATTAGATCCAAGTTTGGGACTTCTGACATTTTTTTTTAACCTGGCAGTTCTTGTTCTGAGCAGTGGCTCTCCCGGCAAACGCCACTGTCCAGACAGTGTGCATGACGAAAAGCAGGAGAGACACTCCTTGGATACTTGGGGTGGGTGGGTGGGATTGTGGGGTGGTGGGAGATCTATGGTCAAGACCCGGGAATAATGTTCACATGTCTTCTCAAGTTAGAATGTATGTCTAATGAGTTGACATAACCATTTAGAAATTGCCCCTATCTTCTGACCATGGTCCTCACATGACCCCTGTGTTCCAGCTTCAGACACAGGTACTGTGTGCTCCCGGGGGCAGGTGCGACATGATTTATAGTACCTTGAGCTGTCTCTTTCTACCCAGGAAACAGAAGGTAGATATCACATTCAGAAGGAAACCCTAAATCGACTCACATGTTGGCTGCTACATAAACTGTGTGTGAGAGGGGAGGGAGAGGGACAGAGGGAGGTGGGGTGGGAGGGAGAGGGGGAGATGTTTTTTTCTCAAGTGATTCCACTAGATTGCTTAGCCAACAGGCTTTATCAGTCCAGGCTTTGATACAGGCACTGAGGATCTAAACTCGGGTCTTCATGCTTGTATAGCAGGCATGTTATCGACTGAGCCATCTCCCTAGCCCTCCTACATCCCTTCATCTGGAACCCCAAAGTAATTTTGAGCTGCCTGGATACTCCATAGCTACCTCAACCTCAAAGTCGGAACTTAGTTGCATCTCCAGAGAGAACTGTGCTGCACAAAGTAACATATTTGCCACCTGCAGAGAATGTGGACATTGTGGGGTCTCTCACTCAGCCTGCTACATTCTTCTCTGAGGTAGTCTCTGAAGGTGGTGGACAAACATTTTTAAGGGTGTCTTTTAGCCTCTTAGCCAAGAACACAGACCCTGAAGACAAGAGTTGGAAATGAAGCTATCACATAACCCTTAGAAGCTCGTGTCTGCCCTGGCTCAAACTCTCCTTCCCTGCCTCTGCTGGGCCTCCTACGTAACCAGATAGCTGTTGTCTTCCTTTCCCATGAATCCTAACGTCCTGATTTTATATTTATAACCAACTGTTTAAAATACCTCTTGAGTGTCTGACCACGGCTCAATGGCCCATTATTGCTCTAATCACTGGTCTCTCTGTATTCAGAGAGCAGCACAGACCAGGAAACAGGATGCCCGCTCTGGGCATTGAGTATTTGCATTTGGGGGGACGTTTCTCCCGTTGCCAGAAATGTGTGACACGGAAGCATATTTCTATCCATCCGCAGGCACGCCATAATTCGGGTAACTGTGAACAACACAAGTAATTAAACCACAGAGGGGCCGCTGCCTCCCACTCACGTGGACTCCCAGTTAGCTGTGTTCATGGCAGAAGATCCTCTGAGGTGAGGCCTTCGCCGACTTCTGCAACCTGGAAGGTTAAGAGGATGTGGAGAGGGGCACTTTCTATAAAAAGTCTCTGCCTAAAAAGCCAAGTCACGAGCCAGCCTTTCTCTGCTCGGGCTCTGAATAGCCTGGTCCAGGTTGTGCATGCACAGAACAGGTGAAAGCAATCACTCTCCATCAGAGCAGACACTTCTTGTCACCAGGAAGGGCTACCCTGTCATGCTGTCCCTTAGATTTCTGGGGTAGAGGGACTATCAATGTCAATAACTCCATCCCCTTTGTATAAGGGTATGAACCACAGAGGCTGTGTGGAAGCTGTTGCCAAGGATACCCCTTCCTCGTCCCACCCCAAGACCCAACCCCAGCTTCCTTCCACCCATCTTCCTTTCTTATCTTAACCCCTTCTCATCCTTCCTTCTCCCTTTTCTCGTGAATCTCTAGGCTTTCCAGTTAGGACCAGAACTGTAGCTGGTCATCTGCTCAGAATCAGACCAGCCCTGGATGCAGCCTTGCCTGCAGGTAGCCTTTTAGGCTTCTGAGTTACATGAGCCAACATGAGCTCCTTTAAATGTAAGTCACGTGAATAAGTTCCACTGTGAGATGCTGAAGGGTTCGCTCGCTCCAGAGGCTTGACAGCAGCCCCAAACTCTAGTACTCCAAAGGAAA
Organism: Apodemus sylvaticus; assembly: GCF_947179515.1. Taxonomy (NCBI): domain Eukaryota; kingdom Metazoa; phylum Chordata; class Mammalia; order Rodentia; family Muridae; genus Apodemus; species Apodemus sylvaticus. Next base: position 11,300,743 of record NC_067492.1, read on the forward strand.
TGCAGCCCCTCTATGCGCTGCTGCCATAGCTCCTAACTGTGGTCTCTCCCACATGCCTGACTCCTTGGCCTCTGCATAGTTTTGAAGCCTGTGTCCCTAAAGTCTCTCACTTCTCTCTCTGCTCCCTTTGTTCTGGTTGAGTAGCTCTCCTTATAGGTAAGCAGCCATTTCTGTGTATGCACACACACACACACACACACACACACACACACATCCATGCCCCTTCCCAAATACTAACTCCTCCAGGTCCAGTTCTGTGAGGCCCTGTTTGTTCTCGTTTGAGCTCCACTATGGGAATGTAGTAGACAAAAGCTTGGATGTCACTGTAGGACTAGACCAGACCAGGCTGTGCAAATTTGAGAAGGTTGCTAAGCCTCTCAACTCCAGCAGCCTCATATGTCAAATGGAGAGGACAGTATCAACTTTATGAGGTGGTGGGGAGAAATAAATAATTTACTAATATTAAATATGAAGCAAAGATACAGAAGCTTCAGGGGTAGCTAAAGACCAACTCAAGAGGTGATTCTGCACACCTGCCAGGGAGTCACTTAGGCACTACACACAAACACACACACACACACACACACACACACACACACACACACACACACAGAGAGAGAGAGAGAGAGAGAGAGAGAGAGAGAAAGAGAGAGGGGGAAGAGGGAGGGAGGGAGGGAGAGAGGGAGGGAGGGAGGGAGGGAGGGAAGGAGGGAATGGAGGGAGATGAGGCTCAGCTGTCAGCCAATTTGTACTTCCTGAACAGGGCAGCTGCAGACAAGATGGGGCCCCTGATCTCAAGAACCTTGTGTCCAAAAGGGGAATCATGTATCAGATGTAAAAATTTCCCTTCCATACAGATATCTGCCCTGCCACAGTCCCTTGCAAGAGCTCCTAGGAGTCATTGTCATCAAAATGCTGATGAGAATGTTGTTTAAAAGGAATGAAAGAAGTGGACAAGATCAGGAGGCTACCACATCCTCACCCCACTGCCTGAGGACCACTTAGCATCCTTCTTGCATCTTTGTCCCATTGGGGATCCCCAAAGCTGAAGCCCAAGGGTGACCTCTGGTACTAATGCCACATTGGAGGCTGAGAACAGCTTTTCAGAGAACCAGTTGTTCTGACAGTCTGTCAAGAATATTCATCAGAGCTGTGCCACGTCCTTGAGGGCTTACCCTGAGCTCTGACAATATCCTCTGGACAGGGATGGCCAGACCCTACTGACTGTAGCCTTCCTGTCCTGTAGGCTGTAGAGTTTGGGGAAGGTATCTGTAGCAGGCATTCTGGATCCAGGCTCCAGGAAAGGTGGAAACCTTAGGAACCTTCTGCGGGGCAGAGGGGTAGTTATGACACAAGTGTGCTTGACACACCAATCACATTAACATCACAGCCACATTGTTCTTTGTGGTAGGGGGCAGCCTGCTACAAATGTTGAGAAGCACCCTGTTGTCCCTACCCGTAAGATGCCATTGTCATCCCCCTCCCCCATTATGATGTCTCAACACCTAAATTTATCACCCAGTGTGGTAAAACTATCCAGGAGGAAGAAGACTCGTCCAACACCACAACCTCCTAGTGAGAAAGTCCAGTGCTAGAAGATTTGGGACAAATCCAGAGAATTCCAATGAACAGCTGAAGAATGAGGAGAAGCTCTGTTCAAATGGCAGGGGGCAGGCTCTACTGAGGAGACATCGTCTTACCAGTGACTCAGTGTGACTCCAAAGACAAAGGAATGCATCTCTGCACGTGTATTATTAAATATTAATTGTCCCAGTGATGGTTTCACATACTACCCTCCCGGATGCTTTACATTCCGAATGAAAGACACACACAGCCTTTATATTTTGATTTGCCTTAAACAGCACAGCAGCTGGGCCGCTTCCTAACCTCCACGTGGTTAATCCACCTCCTGCTGATAATCCAATAGTCCCAAGTTATCACTTACTAAACGCTATATTCTACCTTGGCTGCACTGGGTCCCAGAGGGCTGCCCACTAGGCCGCACTCTCTGGCTCCTTCACATGCTGGCTCTGCCTCCCTGTCCTCTACTTGGGCATGACAGATCTCCTCCTCCTCCTCCTCCTCCTCCTCTCTTGGACTCAAGCCTGGGGATTCTAAAAGTCCTGCCTCTGCCTGCCCTGCCCAACCATTAGCCAGGCATCTTTATTTACCAATCAGAACCAGCTGGGGACAGGGTTCCTCAGTGTCTGACATGTGGATATGTAGACTCTCTCTTGCAAACAATTTTGGTGACCCAAAATATCATAAGAATACAAGCAGCATTAGGCCAAACCCACTACACTCATGCATCAAATGAGGCTTCCAGTGACACCCAGAATATCTGATTGCAAAATCGTGTGTGGTTTCAAGCCAGGCTCCTGACAGTCCTTAGCTATAGACCTTGGCTCTGGGAAATGAGAAAGCTGGACTGGTCTGGGAAAGGTATCTCTTCCCATCCCCTCTCCCCATCACCTGGCCCGTGACAGACATTACTAATTAATCACTGCACGCTTCCTTCTGGCAAAGCTTTCGAATACTCCATGCACTTCTGGAAGCTGATGTGGCCCAGTAACTGAACTGCTGCCATCATACACAGACTTATCCATAATGTTTGCCTCTCAGTAGCAGTTTTCAAGCTGTGTTCTGAAGGCTTCCAGAGAGCCTTCTCGGGGCTGCTCTGGAGAGAAGGGAATAAGGCAGGTAAGTCCTCAGCCTCTGAAATCCCACTTCTCCCAGAGTTTTTATCTGCTTCCCATCCCATTCCACTGAGGCAGAGACATCCCTTGGCTAGCAAGACACAGTCTCTGTGAGGGGGTGAGGAAGACTTTAATAGAGTACTACAGGCTGAGTAGCTTAAATATCAGGAAAGCATCCCATCAATTCTAGAAGCCGGAAGGGTGGGGTCAAGTGTGCACAGGGCTGGCTCCTTCTTCCTTTCACACATGGCCTTGCTTAGAGCATCCACGATCAGGCAAGACTGAATGAATGCATCCCTGATGGCAGTGAGGCAGGCCTGGCTCGTTCTTGATTCTGAAGGCTGGTCCATACCACGGTCCATACCAGGGTCCATACCATGGTCCATACCACGGTCCATACCACGGTCCATACCAGGGTCCATACCAGGGTCCTCTTCTCTCCTCTTGAATTACTGGCTGCCTGTGTCTGATGACCGCAATACTCTACCTATGTTTACTATCCCTCCTTGTTCACAGATCGAGAGCCAACTTTGCCCTCCTATAAGGAAGACAGTTCCATAGGGTGATGGCTAGTAACAGTTTCATCTTTTTTTTTAAAAAAAAATTTATTTATTATATGTAAGTACACTGTTACTGTCTTCAGACACACCAGAAGAAGGCATCAGATCTCATTACAGATGGTTGTGAGCCACTATGTGGTTGCTGGAATTTGAACTCAGGACCTTTGGAAGAGCAGTCAGTGCTTTTAACCGCTGAGCTATCTCTCTAGCCCTAATGGTTTCATCTTGACTTCCATCTTTTAAGATGGTGTCTGTGATATCATCACATTCTATTGTGGGACTAAGAGAGCAACAGACAAATTGAGTATGGGGCAACAAGCTGATCTTTAACACTTAGTTCTACAGTTCCCATCCCCTCCTGTCCTCCTAATATCCATCTAATATATTAACCTAAAGAACATTAACCCAAGTCCACAATGTCACCTAAAAGCAAGTAAATCAAATGCAAGTGAAGTCCAGCGGGAGACAACATGTCTCTTCATTTGTGAACCTTTGAACAAACCAGACCAGTGATCTTCTTCTACAGTACTATGTCACACAGGTGTAGGAGAGGCACTCTTTCCTTGACAAAGGTCAGCTTTCCTTCCTGGAGTATGGAAACCCCAACATGTATCTTCACCAAGCCTCCCTGTGGCTGAGTCCCTAAAGAGGAATCTCAACCCTGCTTGCCAAAACCTCAAAATAACCCTTTTGGCAACCCAAGTTCATGGGTCAGTTCCTCCATGAGTAGATAGGGGTTAACACTTCCCTGATGACAACAGAAATCTCGACGATCCATCATGTGCCAATCACAAAGCACAGAGCACAGTCCTCAAACCCACAACAGCTAGCTTCTCTTCCCTCCCCTTCCCCTCTTATTAACAAGGAAAATAGCTCAATTATTCATGCATTTGTGTCTCTGGCTACATGAGGATTCACTGTCTGATGCAATATTCCCATTGTATAATATAGGTTCAGTTGGCCCTGTCCCTAGGAGTTGTCACATGTGTGCTGGTCTCCCCACAGATCCGATGGCTCTGGCATTCACTGTCTTAACAGCGTGAGGCCAGAAGTCCTTGAAGGTCATTGACTTTGAGTAGCATGGACGACGTAAGAGCCTTTTGTACCCATTGGATGATGCACTTCGGATTCTAATCAACCTTAACGTGTGGACTGTATTCATTATTCAAGACTTCCGTGAGCCCCCACATAGATCCTCTTATCGACAAACACCCTGTGAGAAGCTTGGGCAATCTCGAGAAGCCATGGGGCCCTGTTGATAGGCATGGCAGCCGTTCCCAGGAGAACTGAAGTCAACACCTATTTGTGCTCTAGCCAGATCTTTGGAAATTGCACATTTTCTGTTCTTAAAAAAACTCCCTGTGTCGTTCCCCGTGCTTCAGCCTTAATATCAGTTTCAGTGTAAATGCCTACTGGTACAGGACGTGTATGGTATGTGAGGAAAATGCTCTAGGAAGCTGTTGGGAAGTGGCCCTAGGAGTCCCTGCTCTTACCCTATGGGGACCACAGCCCATCCTGTGGCAGTGACAGTACTTTGACTGGTACATGAGTCTCTCAAGCTTCCCCTCCCCCAGCCCCCCAACCCCCACCCCCGACCCCACCCCTGACCAGGTCTCCAGCTACATGGTACATCAGCTCTCAGAAATGTGTGCCTGCCTATAGTCCAGCCTATGGCGTCTGTCTGCCAAGGGCTAACTCACACATCACAAGGGAGTGGTATTTAGAGTGCAGTGTATAGCAGACTTCAGGAGCCACACATTCCATCCCTTAAGCATCAATAATGACTTAGGAAATCTCTTCCCTCAGCCTCAGTTCCTTTACATGTAAATGGAGATGACAGCCACACCTACCAAGTGTGCAAGTGGGTAAGACACTTTGCATGTAGTGTAGGACATGCTCAGTGGATACAGATGTTCCTAAACCCAAGGAGTCCTATGGAATTGCCTCTGTTGGTATCCTTGGACAGCGATTTCTACAATTATTGCAATTTCTCACAAGCATGGGAAATGCATGTATAAGCAGTAACAATAACAGTAACAACAGCAAAGGGGTAAAAATGGATGCTTCTGAGCCTTATACTAAGCACTTTGTAGGTTTCCTTTCATGTAATGCCTCCCAGGAAATTACGGAGCCATGACAGGGAACTGTATCTCCATTTCACAGGTGGAGCAGTTGAGGCTCAGAGAGGTCAAGGAGCACATGCCAAGCCACAAAGCTTGAGTTTAATACGAATCCAGTCCTGCTTGGTATCAGAGTTCATGAACTAGACCTGTGAGGTGACCCAGCGGGCACAAGTGCTTTCCACCAATCCTGACAGCCCACGTTTGACTTCTGGAATCCACACAGTGGAAGGGGAGAAGCGACTCTGGAGTTCTGAACCATGCTATACAACTGGGTGGGTTCTTATTTAATGTCTTGGTGCCTCAGCTTGGACTGGTAACCATTTCTAATTGAGAAGTCATGGTGAGAATCAAACAGGGCATTATTTTGGTAGGTGATGCTTTGGACTTATAGAGAGATCTGGCTAGGAATCTGGGTGTGTGCTATAAGCCTTCCTGTACGGCCTTCCATGTACCACAGGGGACACTGCCACCCTGCAGTTGAGATGCTCACAGTGCCTCGGGGAAGGAGTTCTTCCTACAGAGCGGGAAGACAAGAGAGTCCATCCTGGGCCAGCTAGCAGGCTTGACTACCAAGCAATGAGTTCTCTTGATCCAGAAGAGATGTGGGTACAAGATGAACCCACAGATTCCTGGCTGGTGTTCCAGAGACTCCATCATAGGAAGTCAGCATCTGAGGGACCCAAAGAATCTTGACACGGGCAGTGCTGTGTGTTTTTCCTGTGGTGGGTACAAACTCTGCAATCTTGAATTAGGACAGCTGTGTCGTTGATCCACAGGAAAACCTCAGAGGGTCTGTCAGTAAAAATTCCCTTTCAGAGTATGTCAAGGGCTCACAGAGTTCAAATAACGTATGGGACTCTTGAGACCCCCAAAATCTTCAGAGGATGCCTTCTCCTCCCTAAGTTACAGAGAAGGGAAGAAGTTGATCAGAAGGTGGCAGTCCTTGGGAGCAGAGCTTCTCCTTAGCGGTTCAGGGCACTTAGGTGATACAGCATTCATGACCATCCATGCTGTGGGTGGGACTCTTCAGATGTCTCAGCTGTCTTTGAGTCATTCATGTGCTTGAAAATAACCCCAATAAATATCCTGGCTCACCAATCTGGACCTGGATGGGAGCCTCTCTCTGGTCTTTCAGGCCCTGTCTGTGTGGGAGGAATAGACATTTCTTTATATATATCCTCAGGAAAGGTCATGCAACTCATGACTACCTAAGGTTTTCTAGGTGGGCCCTAACATGATCTCAGCATCCTTATGAAGACGACAGAAAGACTATAAGAGAAAATGAAATGTGAGGACCGTCACAGGGGTAAGAAAAAAAGAGAGGGGATTACTACATACTTTGCTTTAAAGATGGACAATGGGTCTCTGGGACACCTTTAGGAGAAATGGCTTGGTGGGTAAAATGTTCACTGTGTAAACATGGGGACTGGAGTCTGGAATCTCAGAACCACATAAATGCCAAGCAGGCATGGTAGGCCCCTGTAAATGTCAGTGCTTGGGAGATAAAAGAGAAGATCCCCAGATAAAGCAGTCGAGCTGAACTAGGCAAACTTGAATCTTGGGTTCAAGTGAGAGATAGAAATGTAGAGAATGATCTAGAAAGATACCTGGTATCAATCTCTGGCCTACATATACATACATATACACCTACACACATATGCATCCATGCATACACATATATACACATACATACAGCACACATCACACACACATGCATACCACACTCATATATGCACCCTACCATGCACACATATACACATACATACCACACACAGGCATACCACACTGACAAACATACACAATCACACATGCACCCATACATACATAAATAAACGCATACCCTACATATTCATAGTCACCCCCCAAAACACACACACACATACACACACATATACACATACACACACACATACACACACACACATACACACACACACAGACACACACACATTGCAGGTAGCTTCTTACTACCCCTTCTATACTCTGGGAATGGGCCATGCTACTGACCCCTTCCAGCCTCTCTTGGATCCACAGATAGAAGACACACACATAGTTGTTCATTTTCAACCTGGCTTTGGACACAGTTGCTGGGCGATACTATCTCCGATCTGGAAAACATGTCCTCATTACTCTTAGATCTGCTTGTCCCACCTACCCTAACTTTAGTTGGTCAGTTGAATCTAGTTCCTGCTAAACATCTCTGACTACCTGCCTACCTCCTGAAACCTTACATGGTTGCCTGGTTTTTCTCTCTCCAAAGCATGGTGAACTCCCCCTTTCTTTCTCTGTGTCTCCATTTTCCTCCAGGGACCCAGAAGTCCTGCCTGTACCTTTTGTCCAGCAATTGGCCTATGGTTTTCTTTACTGATAGATCAAGAACTAATTGGGGAACAGGATCTTAGCATCAGAACTTCCCCTATATACATGAACCCTTGCATACACACACAATCACATGCACCCATGTATAAACACATACAGGAATGCAAACCATATATGTGTGTAACATACACACACACACACACACACACACACAAATAAAAATGATTTGGAAAGACAAGGAAACAGATTTGCCCCTAACACCTGCAAAAGGAATACAATCCCGCTCTCTAATATAAAAACCCAACTCACTGTAAGAGAGTGAGTGTATCGCTTAAGCTACCAAGTCTGTGGTGACTCCTGATAGCACCCACATAAACTCACACACATATTCCTCAAACATACTTTGAAACTAGATCCAGCTCACACACAGAAAGAGGAAGACAAAGATCTTTCTATGTGGCACCATTGTGAGAGGTTGTACAGCTGGGCTTTAACACGGATTCTGTTTTGTTGAGATCTTGTTGTTAAATATTCAGAAGGAAAAGAGAAAGAGACTTGGCCCCATTCAGAAAAGAATGACAGCATTTTGTGTCTGCAGACAGGCGGCCTGTAAAACAGGATGCCATGAAGTCTCTTTGTAAAATGTGAAGTGACAGACATATGGGCTGGATTATTATTATCAATATGAATTTAAAAAAAAAAAAAAACGTAGGAGAGAGTCCCCAGAGTGTCACTCCGTAGGCTGTTCTGCCATCCCCCCACATCTTCAGGAGCAGAAAAGAGCATGGGGGAGTTGGCAGCCGAGGCAGAGAGCTGATGACCTAGCCTTTTTCAGAACTGAGAAAGGCTGGGACCATCTCAAAGCTGGTCACATCGGACGATGAAGCGTGAATCACAGAACAAATGTGCAATGGAAAAAAACCTGCAAAATAAGCCTCGAGACGGAATGCTAATAGGCAGGCAAATAAGGGGAGATGAGCATTTGAATATTCATGAGTCTAATCAGGAGCTGTGGATGAATGCAGAAATGGTCCTGGTGGTGACGCCGAAGATGTGCTCCACAGAGAGGAGAACCCTGCCTGGGAAGGTACAAAGAAATGTGAGCCAGACCTGGTCCACTGGCCAGGCCTCCTGGGACGGCAGCGTGGGTCCTGTAATCTAGTTTCTTTCTTATCTGTCACTCATGCTGTGTCTCTTCTGTTCTTGCCATTGGACGTTTCTGCTTCCACAGACAGAAAGGAAGCAATGGGGACGAATGCTAAAGCACTCAAGCATCCTCCACCTCCACCTCCACAGGCCAGGCTGAGCTACCTGCCCTGTACAGCTCTGGCTCATCTCCACCTTTCTATGGGGATGATAAATGGATCCATTTTCCAGAACAAGAAACAGAGGCTCAGGGAAACCAACACCATTCTATGTCAGAAAGCTGGGGAATGGCAGAGCTTAGATCTAACCAGCTTCTCTGCAGACCATCACAGCCTACATGTTTCCTCTGTCACGTGGGCCTCCAAGTCTCTCTCTAGGCTAGCCCAATGTCCTGGAGATCTCCAATCTCCTTGCCCTGCTGACCCTGGAATACTAAGCCCCTGAGGGCATCTCCACAGTCAGTCTATAGACTAACCCCATGATGTGAACACAGGTACTTCACTCCATTTAAGCTTCATGTATAGTATTTGGGAGAGGAACTGCAGAAGGCTAGGTGTGGCACCCACAGCTACAGAAAGAGGGAAGTCGCTTAGAAGCTACCTCTGATGTTGAAGGTCAGTTCTTTTTCCAATAGAAACATCCTCTTGCCTAAAATCCACACTCAATGTTACCTGAACCCTGCTCCTCTCCTGTCTCTCCTCTCACTGGGGGGGTTGGCTTGTGTCTGGCCATGGAAAGATGCTGATGCCTTGTGGTACCCATATGTAGCCTCAACACTGACTACTCTTATAGTCCTTGCTCTGCCCCAGGCAATTCCATCTATGCTTGTTAGTGTTAACAGTCAACTTGACACACCCTATAGGCAGATCTATGGGTGACTATCTTGATTGTTATTGAGGGAAGATCAAGATCACTGTGGGAAGCCCCAACCCTAGGTAAAGGGTTCTAAACAGAATAAGAAAAGAGAGGAGGCTAAAGAAATTGTTCAGCAATTAAGAGAGATTTCTCACAAGTGACCCAGGTTTGGTTCCCAATGTCCTTGTCAGGTAGCTCACAACTGTCTATAACTCCCTCCAGCTCCAGGGTAATCTGATGCCTCCGGCCTCCATAGGTACCTGCATTCTGTGTGTGTGTGTCTGTGTGTGTGTGTGTGTGTGTCTGTGTGTGTGTGTGTGTGTGTGTGTGTGTGTGTGACAGATTAAAAAGAAAAAGAAAGGAGAGAGTCAGCTGAGAAAAAACAAGCTAGGATGCACATGTTTATTCTGCCCCTGTTCTTGACCATGGACATGACACTTTAAGTTCCTACCTTGACTTCCCCACAATGGTGTGTAAGCTGGAATTGTAAACCAAATAAACCCCATTAGTCAGAAGACTTTGTCACATCGGAAAGGAAGCAGGTACACCATCCATCTTTGTGCACAGCCCCTGCCCTGACAGACTCACTATCCTAATATCTGGTGTCTGGAAGGGTCCCACTTAAGGGCTCACCTGATCTTGTCAGTACCCTCCAGATAAATCTACTTCTTGCTTCCCCAGAATCCTACCCCAATCTGTTCACAGGCTCCACCTTCACCCAAAGGCAGAGGAGTTTACAAAACAGCTTAAAAACAGCAGTCATATTGAGGCCATATTGGAATTCGACGTTTACAATATCTGGTCATGTTAACCATCCCTGCCCTTTTGCATCTGCTATACCTAAGGCACTATTCAAATGACAATATGCAAATGGAGCACTGCCACATTGGCTGGAACATTATCACCCAATGTTAAGGTGATAGTGCAGAGGGCAGGGAAGCTAATAACTTGGCAGAGTACACATAGCTACAGCAAGGAGAAGTCAGGAATAAACCAGTCTATGTTCCTTCAAAGCCCAGCCCACCCTTCAAGTCCTCTGTGCCTTAGCTTATCTATGTGGCTGCCGCAGGACCTTGTTCCCCCCAATAGTCAGGCCCTAGATGTGGAAACCTCACTCCCTGCAAGCCTCAAACCCATTCCCTACAATTAGCATAGAAGCCCTCAAAGGGCTCAAGAGGTATCCATGGCCTTGACCATGCAGACATCACAGGGAAAATGGCATTGCAATGGGCCAGGTCATGAAGACCAAGGCACCTGGGGTGTTGGGCTCTTTCCACCTGGACTAGAGAGCTCTGGAGAGTCTAGGAGCCTCAGTGACCTATAGAGTGGTCAGAAAAAGCTTAAAGGGCAATCACCCCCCCATCTGTCAGGTTCCCAGCTGATGTGGGCACCCATCCACAGCTCCATGAAGCCAATGCTGCACAGACTTGCCAAGGCGACTGCCCAGTGTCCCAAGCCTGCCCCTCCCCCTGCAACAAAGTCTGCGACAGATGGTCCAGAGTCACTCCAGTGGAAATTAATGGAGTCAGACTATCCACACACTTCTTTTCAACCGTAGAGAAATATTTTCCATGAGTCAAACACCAGATGTATTTTGTTTATGGGGCAATTTAGCACTTGCGAGGGTAAGACACTGAAGTACTGAAGAGGGGGAGAAAAAAAGTAGCGCTAGCATTTCAGGGAGCCCGGCTACACTCCAGCCACCTGCAGCCATGCACTGGGTATCGCATTGCCTCAGAGATGGAGGCTGCTTCTTGAATTCAATGCTTCAAGACTTCTTAGAGAGAAAAAGTGATGTTTCAGTGAGTGCCTGGGAGATGTTCCCTGGGCTTCAGTTGCTAACCATGCTGAATGGGGCTGAGCCTAGAGACAGGGAGCAGGAAATGGGAGGCCGAACGAAAGGATAGCATTGGTTCATTTTAATCCAAGAACAGGCAAAAATGGATTAAAGGGCCATTATTGCTTTTTTCTATAAATTAGAGTGTGCCTTCCAGTCAGCAAAGTAAACACACACTAAGGTGTGTGTGTGTGTGTGTGTGTGTGAGAGAGAGAGAGAGAGAGAGAGAGAGAGAGAGAGAGAGCACACGTGCATTTATGCATATATGTCTCTCTTTGTCTCTTTGTGTGTGTGCTAATGTGCATGTGTGCATACATGCATGTCTCTGTTTCTCTCTGTCTCTCTGTCTCTGTCTCTGTCTGTCTCTCTTTTTGTGTGCCTGTGTGTATGTGTGTGTGTGTATGTGTGTGTGTGAAAGTTTGAACATGTGAGCGCCAATGTTCATGTAGGCCAAAAAGGTATTAGATTTCCTTTCAGCTGAAGTTACAAGCAATTGCAGGGTGCCTAATATGCATGCTGGGAATTGAACTCGGGTCCACTGCAAGAGGAGAATGCTCTCCCTTCAGCACTGGTCTGTCTCTCCAGCGCCTCTCCCCCTTATTTGCTGAAACTAAGCTCCCTCATGGAACCTGGAGTTGCCTTTCAGCTTGACTGCCTTTCAGGAAAGCCCCCTGACTCTGCACACCCTTCTCCTTGGGGCTGAAAGGTCCTCATGTCAGTGTGGCACTTTCCCCCCTACCCTCCCCCAGACTGCTAAGGAGAGCTTTTGAGAACTACAAAGAAATGTTTGGCACAGCTTCCTTGTGTATAAGATAGGTGAATGAAGCCAATCACGCTGATCCTAGCATTTAAGAGGTTGAGGCAGATTCCTCTATGACTATATACCTATATATGACTATAGCCTGGGCTACATTCTGAGTACCATCCCAGCCAGGGCTGTATACTAAGACCTTGTCTTGAAAAGCAAAATCAAGGACATGTTGAAGATGGAATCAAAGGTGGCCTCTTGATTCATTTCCTGTGACAATCCAATGAGGTAACAGAGTAAAGTTCAGAATGACGACTCACCTGGTCACGTCCCCACATGCAGTCATTTGCCGACAGCATTTACATTCAAGACCAGTTGTGAAAGGCATGATATTGAGGCTTGACCCTGATCTGCTATGTAAGTACAGGCAGAGCAGAATGGAGCTTTGAAAGCTAAGGGCCTTGGGCCAAGGGAGTTCCCTGCCTTTTTGGTCCACAGTTTTGTGTAAGAGAGTAGATCCACCCACACTTAGACTTTCTTCTGGCTGGGGCAGAGGTAAAGCCTTCGGTGGGACCATTCAGCCTACAAAGTCTGAAGTGTTTACTATTTGACCCTTCCAGAAATCCTGTCTCCAGCTCTGGCCTAAGTAGGAGAGAAATCTCACACAGTCTGGTTCAGAAGGGTCCAACTTACTGCCGTTCCCACTGAATCGGCCAATTAATTAGGTTATGGAACTGAAAGAGAGCAACCGGCCTTTTCCAGCCTCTCCACTCTTTGGACTGCTTTGGCAGAGACTCAGCACAAACCCTTCCGCCTAACTGGGCAGACGCATCTCTGAAAGTAACCAGTGCAACAATATAATAATTACTTAATGAGTAGGCAGCTTAATGAGGGCTCAGCACCACCACACTCAACACACAGAAATGCAAACCCAAACAAAAATGAGATTCGGTTGTCATCTGTTGGGTCCAAAGTATGGACAACACTGCACAGAAGGCCAAGAAAGAAAGACCTCTGCCTGGGTGGGCAGGGTGAAAGGTGTGACCTCCACACCAGCTCTTGCTAGCAACCGGCAGAGCTACAAACGCCCGCTGAGTCCCAGCCTCCCTTTCAATAAGTTTATTATGTAGATCTGGCCTCAAATATGGTCAATATAAGCATTGCAATATTGCTTATAATAATAAAAATTTGGAGGAATGTAGGTGTTATTTGACAAGAAGAGTGTATGTATATATATGAATTATATATATTATACATACACACATGTGTATGTATGTGAATAAATTGGAACCAATTTGCTTAATTAGGTAAAGAAAGAGTGCACTAGCTCTAATGGCAGTAAGAAGATATTCCCTAAGATAAGAGGAAGACATGGAAGTCTCAGTCTCTCTCTCTCTCTCTCTCTCTCTCTCTCTCTCTCTCTCTCTCTTCCTCTCTCTCTCTGTGTATGTATGTGTGTGTGTGTGTAAGAACACACTGTTATAAAGGAAGAATATAAACTCACAAATACATACATACACACACATACACACATACATACATACATACACACACATACACACACACACACACATTCCACACCACACCACAAATGCCAGAAAAAGGGAGAACATTTCTGACACTGTGTGAAGAAGCCCATGACCACCCATCACCACGGTCGAGTGAGGAGATGCTTTCCAAAGCTCACATGCTCTGAACCATAGGTATTGTCACCATAGGGAGTGTGTCTACGCATGTGGACGTCAGGGACCAACGCTGGGAGCTGTGTCCTTCTACCACTTGTGAGCTCCAGAGATCCAGGTCAGGTCAGCAAGACCTAAGACACTCTACCTACTGAGCTAGCTTGCTACCATGACTTTTGAAATGACAAAACATTGCTTCTTGAGCCCAGGCTAGCTGCAAACTTGCTGGGTAGCTGAGAATGGCCTTGAGCTTGTGATACTCCTTCCTCCACCTTTGGTGTGTTGGGATTCCAAGTGTGCACTTCACTCAGCTCCATGCTGCCCTGGGGACTCAGACTAGGGACTCCACCATATAGGAGGGCTCTATACTCTCATTCTGCTTTATTTTTAAATCACATGTAAACACTGTTAATCTAACTCAAAGGAAGGTTTTTAAGTGACTTTAAGGCTAGTAGCCATACTCCCTAAGAAAAGGTCCCTCCTACATGGGCAATATGGGATGTGTGCTATCTTCCTGGATTGCCCTCCCTAAAACCCAAGAAAATAACAACTGTGTGCTGCAGCAGCCCACCAGGCTGCACCCCACCCCTTCCCGATGTTAAAAAAATACCCTAGCCACTATTTTCAAGGAACCAGCATTATTGGCAGGAAAGAAAAATCAATAACCCATCACTGTGAGGGCCTTAAAGTCAAGCTAGGAAGTTTGGACTCTGGCTACACCCTTATAGCTCTGAGACCTCCAGAGCTGCAGTGTGGACCCCTCTGTCCAGTGCTGCCCTTGCAATGATGCAAGGGACCACACCGACCCCACCACCACCACCACGTGCCTGGGAGGGGCTGGCAGTCAGCACGTGCCCTGTGCAGGACGGTGGGACTCACATCACAGGCAATATACGGACTCTCTCAGATGTTGAACTCGAGACTTAGGGAGATACCAACCAAGGCCCAGGGTTCCACAGTCATCAGGTAGAAGCCAGGAAGCACTGCCCAGACCTGCCTGCTTGAACTGGCATCGACTGTTACATTTTGCCTTTCGATGAAATGAGTTCAAACAGCAAGCAACCCATCTTGGCACCAGCTGCTAGGCGCATGCCCTTCCCATCAGGCCCCATGGTGCCATGATCAAAGTGTCTAATGATAGTGCTCAGACCAGGCTCCCACACATGCCATCCATACACGGCCCCTCGATGGGGAGGCTGATACAGACGCCTTTGGGGTCTGCCATCCGGATCTAACAGGTTCTCCCCAGTCGCTCTAGGCATTGCTGCAGCCCCTGCCCCTGCAATTCTTCCTGACTTAACCATTGTATATGGTTCCCCTCTCAACATACAGAGAGAGGCCTCTCTGCTTTATTAAACACACACACACACACACACACACACACATACACACACACACACATATACAGAGAGGGGGGGAGGGAGAGGGAGGGAGGGAGAGGGAAAGAAGGAGGAAGGGAGGGAGGGAGGAAGGGAAGGAAGGAGGAAGGGAGGGAGGGAGGGAGGGAAGGAGGGAGGGAGGGAGAGAGGGAGGGAGAGAGCACTCAGGAAACATAACAGCTCAATATTCCCTTCACTCCCCAGGTTAAACGAGAGATCTCAGTTACTCGGTTACTCCGGTTACTCCGTGAACCACACACAGCCCTCCTCCCTCTGATCCTGGGGCTTGTGCATACAGAGCAGTCCTGTATTAGTTGACCTCAGTGGATGGGAGACAGGAACTGAGGCAGAGATCATAGAGAAAGGCTCTAGAGAGCAGTCTAGCAAGTCCCTTGGGAAACTCACGCTTGACTTACTTCACAGGCTGCAACCACTGCTGATGACCAGAGAGCCTCACAAATATACACTGCTGACTAAAGGAGCCATGCCTGCGGCTGCTGCCGCTGCATCTGTGCGCCATACTCCTTGAGTCCACTCCTCCTGCCAACAGCTCTCTCTCCTGCTCTTGCTGGAAAGGAGGAAGAAAGATTATTTTGGTTCTGAAGACCCTAGAGACACCTTTCAGAGAAGGCTGGAACCAGGAATCAAATGATTTCGTAGGAACTTGTTCTCTCCCTACCTTTTGCCTGAGCTTTCTTAAGTGCTGGCTTTATCCTTGGGAACGCACGTATGTATTCTGATACTCTGAAAACACAACCACAACTCAGCCACCCCTTTCCTCACAGACCCAGGAGAGATGGGTTTCAAATTGGTTTTACTGGATCAACCTGGGTCTTAAACCAACCCTGAGCTGCTATGATAGTTTGTGGATGGGGTATTAGTTGGGCATGAAGCCAGAGGGAAGTGAGGGACCTTGGTCAACAAAGATGCTGGAAGTGACTGCGAAGATGTCACCAAGGAGACGCGTTTTGGTTTTAAAACCAAATGCGGAGTCTTGGTTTTAGGCCATGTTTGTCCATTCATTTAGAGCGCCCTTCCTTATTTAATGACTTCCCTGTGCATGCTGTCATGAGGCTCTGGGGCTGAATGAGCCAGGCACATATGGCTCCTGCTTTCATAAAGCTCAGCTCAAGTTCAAGCTCAGCTACAAGTATGTAGACAGACAGACAGACACAGACAGATCCATCTCAGTGCCAAGAACAAAATGGGATAAGAGTGAGGAGGGGATCTGCTGGGAACAGTCATGGGAATGGGGGTGACTGTATAGCAGGCCCAGCTGCCTAGGATGTAGGGGACAGCCATGTGGGGGAAGCAGAAAGCACCCTATCAAAGAGAGAAATCAGACTTGGGCAGATTGTAGGGAACTGGTGGGAGAGGATGGGCAAAAGGGGAGGGAGGAAGAGGCAGCAGGGAATTAGGGAGAGGTCAGCTTGGCTGCTGCCTGCGTCCCAGGGTTCGCCTTAGTTTCTTATCATCATGAGTCCCTCTACTCCAGCGAGGTCAAAGTGTCTGTCTTGAACTGAACCCCTCCTGACTGGGGAACTAATTAAAAACTGCAAGGCTCCTAGTTACATCTGTGGCTGCATTTAAATGATGTGGGATTTCCCCTGCCATGACAACTCTGGCTGGAAAGAAGGTGCATTTGTCTGACAAAGGTGTGTAACTCTTAAATATGGTGTAAAATACATGTATAGGACATTTTCTTAAAATGGAGCCATATGTATGCCTATGTGTTTGTTTACATATGTGTTGGTGTTCGTGTGTGTGTGTGTGTGTGTGTGTGTGTGTGTGTGTGTGTGTGATTCCATTTGACAGAGGATACCCAGGAAGAGTAGGGCACTAGCCAACCCAGCACTTGGAAGAGAGAGGCACAAGGATCAGGAGTTTAAGGTCACCCTCAACCACATGATTTCAAAGCCACCCTGGGCTACGTCAAAAGCCTGTATCAAATGCCACAAAATAAAAAAGAGAAAGACTGTCAATCCAATTTCCATGTTAAAAATTCAAAGGCACGATCCAGTTCATCGCTTTGGAACTCATCTGTGAATGCTGGCCGACAGGGGCACGTGGGCACAAAAAAATGGCTCACTGTGGTTCTACAATGGTCTCTCTCATTCCTTGAGAACACCCAAACCAAAGTTTAAAGTTAAGTATGCAGGCTTGCACAGGCACATGCGTGCACACACACATGTGCACGTGTGTACACACACACACACACACACACAGGTTGGGGTGGAGGAGGGGAACAGACAGAGACAGTACTAAAAGGCACTGGATTAAGTATCCAGCTCTAGGCACCTTTCAAGGTGAGCTTACACACTTTACCGCAGCCCTTTCTTCCTCTCTTGGTCATTCAGCACCCCTGTGATGCATCGCTTCACCCACATTTACCTTTTTAAAAGGGAGTGGCCTGCCGGGTCTGCACATATAGAACACAGTGGAGCCATATGAGAGCATCTTTCTATTGAGCGTTTCTCCTTTTTGGACCAGTCGCTGCTGTCACCCACAAGAGGCTGTGCCTGGACATGCCTGTATCACGGACCAGTGTGTGTCCCCTCTAATATCCCAGCATGCCGAGCCTCTAAGGGTATAAAACAGGGCTCTCTCCACTCCAGGCTGCTGACGCCACTCCAGATTTATTGCATTTATTTTAAAACAACAAATACTCTCAATTATTTCCACACTGCTCAGGACCATAATTTACTGGAGGTATGAGCTATCAAGTTTCGTGGGGATTGCTTCAAAATGTCAGATCTGAAAGATGACTCCCCTGTTAGTGAATACGAAACACCCATTTATATTTTTCATTTTTACTTTGATTTAATTTTCAGACAGTTCAACTTTCTCCCCATGCCTGAGTGCCTAAATTCATTTCACTTGTCAAAAGAGACAAATTTTCATAATTACAAAATAAAACATGGTGGCCCTTCCTTGGTGACCGTATATTTCACATTTTCCCCCCAGATGAAAATGCCTTTCTTGGGTGGGTTGACTTACTTCTGACATATTTCTATTGCACCCCTGCTTAGAAAGAGGAAAGGGTTCAGGCCAAGCACTCAGTAATGTTTGCTATGTTAATGGGCAGCCATAAGAGGGAAGATGAAATCCCCTAGTCCCGTCCTGCTATGTTCACAGCTTTTCTGTAATTCACAGTAGGAAAAAAAAAAGTCACTGTTCTAAGAGTCTGACCACTCCTCAGTCTCTAATGATTCTTTTCTCCCTTGCCCTAAAAGCCTCCAGTCCTGCCAGGAGGCTGTGCTGCCTCCACATCAGAGACATCAGAAACATGAGAGTTTTCTTCCTGTAGCTGTTGGGGACATGCACAGGATATAGTGTGTTGAGAGTTGGGGAGAGCTTTACCTAATAAACTGCCAGGTTTTCCATTTACAACAGTAATGTATGTTCTTTATATAGAAGTTTTGAAAAAACACACATACTACAGAACGAGCCGGAGCAAGCTGACCCACAGCCCCACCATCCAAAGCAAAACAGAGTGTGTGATGGATTAGACCTTTTCTTCTTTTTAACTTTATAATTAAATTTTTTCTTTTGACTTGGTTGGGCTTGTGAATGCCTAAAAATGGATGCTCTATAATTAGAAACCTTGTGTATTTGGAAAGGGTAGAAATACGAGGATGCAGACAGAGCATTCCACCCTTGAGGCTGAACATCAGAACCACTCAGTCCTCTCTCAAAGACTCTCGGATGGCCAGCCCGGTCAGGCTGCCACTGGCTACTCCTGGCCCACAGTACTAGGAAACACCATCCGTTCCTAAGGGAAGATGCTGGAATTCACAATTCAATGGCTACTCTATGTTGATAAGGCTAAGAGAGGGAAACTATGGAGAGAAGAGAATTTTCAAGACAAGATGTGAATCATGGAATGGGGGAGCACGGGGAGTAGGGGGAGCACGGGGAGTAGGGGGAGCATGGGTGTAAGGGGAGGAGGAGCACAGAGAGTGGGGAACCACAGGGAGTGGGGGACCATAGGAGTTAGAGGACCATGGAGAATGGAGGATCACAGGGAGTGGGGGACCACGGGTAGTAGGGGAAGCACAGGGACTGGAAAGCACAGAGGGTAGGGGAGCATGGGGAATGGAGGAGCACAGGGAGTGGGAGAAGCACAGGGAGTGTAAAGCACAGAGAGTGAGGAACCACAGAGGTTGGTCATCTTTGGGAGCTGACTCCAAGATGGAGAACAGTGAAAATACATCTGACGGCCATAAGCATCCACACACTTTGATTGAGACTTTCACCTTGGTGAACACCAGGAATCAGTGTCTTAGCTGGGGACAAGCACTCAGAAGGGCCCTTGGGTGCTGCTTATTGTGTTATAGGGAAGGGAAGTTGAGGAGGAAGCATCAGGAATGAGTAATCTAAGCTGAGAGGCCGTCTTGCCAAAGGCCTGAGCTGACCTCATGGGAAAATGTGTGCTCAGAATGGCTCATCAGAGGTGGTATGAGAAGCCAGGCATCTGCGCTGCCTGTGTTAGCTGCTCACTGACTGGGCGAGCCTTAGTGGAGGCCATTTCTAAGGCAGCCGATATCCAGGTGTCTTTTGGCAGTATCTCACCAGTCCTAAGAGACCCGAATGACTCGTCACGATGGCACTGTCCTCTCTCACTGTAGCAGTGACCCAGTTTTACAGTTCACCACACATTTCTAGACGTCCTTCTGGAGTCTGCCTGGCAGTCAGAAGTGCATCAGAAGAGCCCAGAATGGACTCAGCAGTGGACATGGTGATAGAGGGACCTGTCATGTTTGAATATTAAATGTCCCCTAAAGACCCATGTAAAGCTGCCAAGAGAAAGGCTTTGGGGAAGTCACTGAAGGCTGTAGCTTGATCAAGGGATCAATCCCTCTGCGGACTCCCATTCTTGAGATGGGGGTAATTTGGAGGAAGGACAGTATTTAGTAGCTTGAGCATCCTGGGGTTATGATCTGCCCTGGATCCTTCCTGTATCTGCCCCCATTTCCTTGTTCCCCATCCATACACTACTGATGTAGCAAGGTCTTCTGCAAGTGTGTGGCATTAAGACCAAACCCTCTGAAATTGGGACCCCTGCAGCACACATTCTCCCATGAAACCAGTCTACATGCAGGAAAGGTGTTTCAGGTTTGCCTGGTATGCTCATCAACAGGCTGCGATGTGCGGGTAAGAATGCTACCTAAGGATGCCCTGAATCTACACCAATCCTGAAGTCCTTCTATGGCCATCAGAGCTACAACCCCTGGATCTACAGCTAACCTAACTGGGTATTTCTAAAGCACAGTGGCTAAAAGGACAGAGCATTCATCCCCTGCACCGCCTGGCAGGTCCTCAATGCCTCAGCAGGTCTCACAGACAAAGTGATAACGGGGACATCAGGCAAAAGGGAAGGTTTCCTCCAGCAAGTCCCATGTATTGGCAGCAAATGTCACACAGAAATCTTTTCTCGCTCATTCTGGTGCCCAGCTGTCCTCTCACGCAAGAGGCATGAGCTGCTCTTCCTCTTCTCACTGAGGGAATGGGAAAAGTGAGACCCAAGCGCTTGCCCAAGCTCCTCCTTATGAACTCTTAACACTGGGCACATTCTGTTACACATCGCTGGCCAATGTTTCCAACCATTACCTACAGTGACACTTTTCTGCCATCCGAGTGACAGTCCTTTTGCTGTGGTTATTACTGTCTGGGAAGAAGACACCAGTGTGCCTCTTGTGGACAGGGACGGACTGTGAGCCTGACAACCTTAGCAGGGAAGACAGTCCAACCTCTACAGAAGGACCACACACGACTGGGTGTCTCACTCAGAGTTAGGAAGATAGAGTTGAGCATCTTTGGGAGAGATGCCCTCTATTGGAAGAGACATAGTTCTTGTCACTGGTCTAGCAGCCTATCATGGGGACAGAGTGGTTATTTAAACCCCAGCTTCTTCCCTGGCCTTTTTCCAGGTTGAATGTGCCCCCATCTAAGTAAATGATGAGTCTTTTGACAGACTGATAAAGGAAAGGCAAAGAGAAGAGAATAAGACCCCCCACCCTCAAGACCTACCTATCCAATTAAACCCCATTCCATGATATGAGCAACTCTGATCACACCAGGTGAGAGAGTTCACAGTTTAATAATACCTGGGAAAGAGCTTCTGCTTAGAATCCCAATAATTGGTAGGCTGATGCAAAAGGAGAGTCAGAAGTGTGAGGCCAGGGCTGGAGAGTTGGCTCAGCAGTTAAGAGCACTGACTGTTCTTCCAGAGGTCCTGAGTTCAATTCCCAGCAACCACATGATGGCTCACAACCATCTGTAATGGGTTCTGATGCCCTCTTCAGGTGCGTCTGAAGACAGCGTACTCATATAAATAAAAATTAATAAAAACAATTTTTTAAAAAAAGTTTGAGGTCAGCTTAAGATTTATTTTTGCAAGTTCCAGTCCAGCCTGGGATGCAGGCTGTGTCTAAAGAAATGAAAAGGAAAGATGGAGAAGAAGGAAGAAAGGGAATGGAGAGGGGAGAAGAGAAAGAAGAAAAAGAAGAGAGAGGAGGAGAGAGGGAAGAAGGAAGAGAAGAGGGAGAGAGGAAAGGAGGAAAGGAGGGAGGGAGAAAAAAAGAACAACCTAAAAACCTTCAGCAAACTAATTTGCCATCCTGTGCCTCAGTTTCTCCATCTGTAAAGTGTAAGACTTGGAGTTTTTACTAAAATCTGTACCATTCTGGACAGTCCACAGGGATACTGACTTTAGCTTTCCCTTTGGGTGTGGTGGGCGAGAACAGTGTAAAACATCACCACAGCACAGTCCAAGATACTCCCAAGACAACACAACCAGCTCCCTGCAGTGTCTGGTGCCTGTTGACAGAGCACAGCTAGAACAAGGTTATGTCAGAAGTCTGGTTTTCTTGTTCGTTTTTAAATGTTCTTGTTTTGTTATGAATGCAATAACAGACATATTAGCAGACAAAGACCCAAAGCAAGCTGCAGCACCCCCCAAAGCTCATTTCAATGCTTAGGCTCTAGATTGAAATTAGAATTACCAAAAAAAAAATGACACTGGAAATTATTTTTAAGACTAAAAATCATCTCCTACCCCACCCCTCCAAAATAGAAACGGCATTCCGACTCAGCGGCTCTGTGGGCACGCCTCCCTGCCAAGTCAGAATGTCTCAATTACGGCAATGCAGTTGTTAGCCTCTCAACTGAAATCGTGTGTGGGAGCACTGTGATTTACATTTGCCGTTTATAAAACAAATTAGGCAGAAAAGAAAGAATCTCATAATCTCAAACATTCGGCTTCCCAGATTTGTGGAAGGTAAATGGGTGAAGCACGTGAGCCTCAAATGATGATGCTCACAGTCATTAATGCCTCCATTCATGATGGCTGATAAATGAACGGAGTTGTTCCCGGACAACTGGTAAACCATGGATTAGCAACACCTCCCAGTCTGAATTCCACTGTGAACTGCACTGCTCCATAAACTGTGTGTGCTGGCTGCCAGCTGAGCTGCTGGGGCTTCTGACCCTTGTGGTTCTGTGTCACACACACACACACACACACACACACACTGGCTTAGCCACCGTATCCAACACAAGCTTGGAGCAATCTAGAATTGGTACCTACCAGTCACTGCTCTACCTTGATGTGGCCCTCACCCTTTTCTCCTCTCCTTGGAGGATGCTACAATGTATTCCCATCTGGCTCCTCCCCCTCAGAAGTCAATTCGCTTAATAGCTTGCTTGACTCCATCCACACAGAGAGGCACGACTTTCACATCTCATCATCTGGCCTCACCGCTTACCCCTTTCTTCCAGCACCCACTGCGCTCCAGCTTGTCCCTGCTCATCCTGAAACTTTGTAGCTAAGGTTTCTTTTAGTTACTCTCTTTTTTTTAATATTTTTATTTTCTATATTCTTTGTTTACATTCCAAATGATTTCCCCTTTCCCGGATCCCCCCTCCCCATATGTCCCATAAACCTTCTTCTCTCCATCCATTCTCCAATCACCTCCCTCCTTTTTCTCTGTCCTTATATTCCCTTCCCATGCTAGATCAATCCTTTCCAGGATCAGAACCCTCTCCATACTTCTTCATGGGAGTCATTTGTTATGCAATTTGTGCCTTGGGTATTCAGAGCTTCTGGGATAATTAATATCCACTTATCAGAGATTGTATTCCATGTGTATTCTTTTGTGATTGGGTTACCTCACTTAGGATGATATTTTCCAGATCAAACCATTTGCCTAAAAATTTTGTGAATTCATTGTCTCTAATTGCTGAGTAGTATTCCATTGTGTAAATATACCACATTTTCTGTATCCATTCCTCCTTTGAGGGGCATCTGGGTTCTTTCCAGCTTCTGGCTATTATAAATAAGGCTGCTATGAACATAATGGAGCATGTGTCTTTATTGAATGCTGGGGAATCCTTTGGGTATATGCCCAGGAGAGGTATAACAGGGTCCTCTGGAAGTCTCATGTCCAGTTTTCTGAGGAACCTCCAGACTGATTTTCACAGTGGTTGTACCATCTTACAGCCCTACCAGCAGTGGAGGAGTGTTCCTCTTTCTCCACATCCTCGCCAACACCTGCTGTCTCCTGAGTTTTTCTGACTGGTGTAAGGTGAAATCTCAGGGTTGTTTTGCTCTGCATTTCCCTAATGACTAATGATGTTGAGCACTTCTTAAAGTGCCTCTTGGCCATCCGAATTTCTTCAGGTGAAAATTCTTTGTTAAGATCTGTACCCCATTTTTTAATAGGGTTATTTGGTTCCCTGGGCTTCTTGAGTTCTTTGTATATATTGGATATTAGCCCTCTATCAGATGTGGGGTTGGTGAATATCCTTTCCCAATTTGATGGATGCCATTTTGTCCTTTTAACAGTGTCCTTTGCCTTACAGAAACTTTGTAATTTTATGAGGTCCCATTTGTCAATTCTTGATCTTAAAGCATAAGCTATTGGTGATCTGTTCAGGAACTTTTCCCCTGTGCCCATGTCCTCAAAGGTCTTCCCCAGTTTCTTTTCTATTAGTTTCAGTGTGTCTGGTTTTACATGGAGGTCCTTGATCCACTTGGAGATCCACATTCTTCTGCATGCTGACCTCCAATTGATCCAGCACCATTTGTTGAAAAGGCTATCTTTTTTCCACTGGATGTTTTTGGCTCCTTTGTCGAAGATCAAGTGACCATAGGTGTGTGGATTCATTTCTGGATCTTCAATTCTATTCCATTGGTCCACTTGTCTGTCACTGTGCCAATACCATGCAGTTTTTAACACTATTGCTCTGTAGTATTGCTTGAAGTCAGGGATACTGATTCCCCCACAATTTCTTTTGTTGTTGAGAATAGTTTTAGCTATCCTGGGTTTCTTGTTATTCCAGATGAATTTGAGAATTGCTTTTTCTAACTCTGAGAAGAACTGAGTTGGGATTTTGATGGGGATTGCATTGAATCTGTAGATCGCTTTTGGCAAGATGGCCATTTTAACTATATTAATCCTGCCAATCCACGAGCATGGCAGATTTTTCCATTTTCTGAGGTCTTCTTCGATTTCCTTCTTCAGAGACCTGAAGTTCTTGTCATATAGATCTTTCACTTGTTTGGTTAGAGTCACACCAAGATACTTTATATTGTTTGTGGCTATTTTGAAGGGTGTCGTTTCCCTAACGTCTTTCTCAGCCTGCTTATCCTTTGAGTATAGGAAGGCAACTGATTTGCTTGAGTTGATTTTATAACCAGCCACTTTGCTCAAGTTGTTTATCAGCTGTAGGAGTTCTCTGGTGGAGGTTTTTGGGTCACTTAAGTAGACTATCATGTCATCTGCAAATAGTGATAATTTGACTTCTTCCTTTCCAATTTGTATCCCCTTGACCTCCTTATGTTGTCTAATTGCTCTAGCTAGAACTTCAAGTACTATATTGAAAAGATATGGAGAGAGAGAGTTACTCTTTCTTTACATCTCACAGCAACCCCTCTTGCCTCCTTCAGAGTAGGTTTCCTAGGCTCCTCATCCCCTTCCCCTCAAGTCCCCCCACACCCCTACACTGGTTCTATCTCCCCCTCCTTCCCTCTACCTCCTCTCCCTCTCTTCACAGAAGAAAAAGGGCAGAGGGAACTTCCTAAAATGCAGAACTACTCTTGTCTCAATGCTTCCCTTTCCCACTGTACATTTTTTTGTTTCTATTTATAAGAATTCAAATTAAAATTTTAAGGTCAAGATGAGACCCAAAAGAGACATGAAAATTCTTTAAACAGTTGGGGGGTGGGGGCGGAGATGATACTGTGAAACACCCAGAGGCCATGGTGAGTATTTTTAACTTGCTCTTAGGACTCTTGAGTTGAAAGGTGAGGGCTCACACCAAGGATGAGGTAAGCCGCCGCAGATAAAACAAGAAATGCTCTTTTTTCTCCCTCCCTCTAAATGGTGAGAGATGCTTCCCTCTGAATGAGTCATCTTCTCCTGGGAGACTCTGAAGTGGTCTGTGATTTGATTGCTTTTCCTGTGGTAAACATACCCACGAAGGAAAGCCCCAGACACACAGATAAAGGACCCTGTGAAATTCAAACACTTTCATCTGTTTCTTTCTCAAATGACACAGACTGTAGATGGTTTTTAATGTAACATGCACACTCTCTTTCATACTGGAATTATTAATCAAGGCCACTGAATATACCAACTTGAAGTCTAAATACTTGGGGGAGAGCTCTTTCGCTAATGGGATTCACCATTGATTGATCTAGCGCAGTCATTTCATATGTGGAAGTCACAGGCTGGCTTTCATCATCCGTTATTTCTTACCGTTAAGACACCATGGCGCCTATTTCCCTGCTTCTTTTTCTCTCTAGACCCTTTTTCCAACTATTTTGATAACTTACAAAGGCGAAAGAATGTTCAGTGATGGGGAGGAATATCAGAAAATTTTTTGAAATTCATTGCACCCCAAAGGCTGACAGCCAGAATATACTTTCTGGTACATAAGAAAGAAAAATGTATTTGATATGACTGGTTGTTAATATGTCATCAAGATAAATCATAAGTCTTATTCTTAGGAATCTTAATAAAAGAGCTCACTTGGGATATACAAAAATAATCACCGAGAGGCTCTACCTGTGACTAGAACCTGGGGAAATGTTGGAAGGGTTCCTTCATAGAGACACTTAAAAAGACATTGCCCAAATTTATCATTGTCATAAATTCTTGCTGACCAAAAAGTTTCCTTACAGTAATTTACAATGCCTGTCATAAAATACTTCATCAAAAGGAAACTGTTAGATTTAATACAAAACCATAAACTCCCAAGGACTCGGGGACAATAGTCTCTGCCTGTCTCTGTTATAGACAGATGATCAATGGTTCCAATAGGCCTCAATACCTGGTGTCACTCTCATTAGAAGCCCACACCTTCTGGGTTATCACAACTCTGTTGTGTTTGTTTCCTACTGGGACCCCAGAAAGAGACAAGTTCTGACATGGTGGGCGCTGGATTCTTTACTCTCTGCGCGAGCGAAGTCAGGAAGGATGCTGTGCTCTGAACACATTAACTGCATGATTGAAAGAAGCAGCATGGGCCTAGCAAAACTCACAACTAGATGTGCACCACCATTCACATGCGCAGCACCTGAGGCACTGAGGGTTTGGGGGAGCAGCTGGCTTAGCTATATGCTCCTGGGTGCCTCAACCCACTGATTAGGTAGTTGGTTTCATTTTATCATTGGCTTAGGTCAGCTGCTAAGTAGCTAATGGGTCCCTCATAAGGGAGAAGTCTATGCACTAAGAACAGGGCTATCAGCTTTCCATCTTTCTGCCCTTCTTGACAATCATTTAAAGCAATAAAGGCAAACATTTTGGTACCAATCCTGGCACACCCATGTGCACCGATCTCAGAGTACCTGTGTGTGCCAAACTCCTCTTACTTATGTGCTGTAGCCTTTTGTGTCACTGTGGACTCCTCTCTCCAGGCATGCCTGCCAGCACTACTAAGTTCTTTGCCTGAAGTAAAACTCTTGGTCTTGCTCTAACCCTGATCTTCTGTAAGGATTTCACTGCTTACTTGAATTCAAGCTTCCTTCGACCATAATGTCCAGGGGCCAAGGGCTGGCTCAATAGATCAAAGACTTGTGAATGTGTAAGGGTGGGAGTTTGGATCCTTCTGCCTGGGATTAGAATATGGAGAAATTTTGAAATTGTTCTTTCACAGAGACATGAATACACAAATGGGCATAGAAGCCATGTTTATATACTACCAGTACCTTAGATACCGAAGCTGTGAGTTCCCAGGACAAGATGGATAGCTAGACTAGCCAGCTGAGAGCACTCAAGGAGAGAGTCTCCCTCAGTAAATGAAATGGAGAACGATTTAAGAACATATTCAATGTTAACTTCAGGCCTGCACACGCATGCTGACGCATGTATGTATATTTGCTGGCATGAAAACATTTATACACACAAGCATCTCTGTGTCTGTCTCTTTCTGTCCATGTGTCTGTCTCTCCATCTATCTGTTTCTGTCTCTGTAACACACACACACAAACAACCATGATGTTCAAGTTGTATGCTCTTGTTTCATGAATGTTCCTATAGCTTTCTCTTGGGTACAGTCTGTCACTAGTGGCCTGCTTTAACTAGACACAAGAGTCATGCTATTCCTCAGTGTTTGTACTGAGCTCTCTCTCTCTCTCTCTCTCTCTCTCTCTCTCTCTCTCTCTCTCTCTCTCTCAATAAATATAGCCAAAGCACAGCTCGACAGATATTGCTCTGACACTCAGACATTTCACAGTACCAAGAGTAATCTACATGTCTACTTCTTTCCGATACATCCAGATGCCCATTTTGGAAGCTACACACAGATACAGGAAGTGCCCCAGTCTTAGACCTCATCACTCCATTAAAATGCTGTTTCTGTTTGTTTCATGACCTGATTCATTTCTAAGGCTACCTGTCACAATCCTTCCTTCCCTTCTAGGTTAGGTTAAAGCACCATATTCTCTACCAAGGATTCCTTTCCCTCTGCCTTTATAGAAAAAATATTTTGTGCCTTATTCATCTGCCACTAATTTTCTCTATAACTATTGTTCATACATTTTATCTCCTACACAAGATGGAAAGTTCATGTAAGTCAAGGATTCACCTTTGGAGTGATTCAGGTTGGTAATATTCAAGTAACATACTACTGTTAGGAATCTGGCAGGAAGGAATTTATCAGCTTTACATATCAGGTGTATACACAAAACCATGCCGCCTAGAAAGCTCTATGTCAAGTATCCAACTAAAAAGAAATAGAACCTGCTTTTCGTATCATACCCAAGGTTAAGTTGGAAAGTACAGATATAAGTCAAGTTTTGGCAACCAAGAGAGATGGTGGCAAAAAATACTAAAGAAACTGTGGGGCAGAATAAAAGTGTACACAGGAATCTGAAGTCTCCAGAATCTTGGAGGAGAACGTCAGATAAGGTAGACCAGAAGTCAGCCAAGCAAAACCAGGAAACTCAAGAGATGTCCCTTGCAAGGAAATGGCATGTATAGAAAGCTCAAAAACTTTGAGCTTGAAACACTCAAGAAAAGACCAATGGTTGGAGATTAGAGCTAAAGGAGGTAGGTGGTGAGGAAGAAGGCTGATGATGTAGACTCATCCAATACCAAAGGCTCCCCAGAAACTACTTTCTTGAACAAGTCACTCTCTGTTTGAGCCTGAGTTGTTTTCCCAAAAGATGAGTGTTCTTGCTGAGTTGTGTGGCCAGGAGGGCCATCCATAGCTAGTGCATGCTGGGAAGTGAGAGCAACCACAGTGAACCAAGACCTCAGCTCACTGGGGGCCTTGCACTCTGTGTTGTGTTGGCATTACATGGAGGGAGGGTGAGACAAAGAGTGCTCATGGAAGGTTGGTGACAAAACAGGTTCCCATCCATAATGAACACACAGCGGACGTGTCTCAGGGACATGCCAAGTGTTTATCCTGAGGAAAAGTACAGGACATATATGAGCATTTATCTTCACAAGACCTGCATTAGGCAGGCATACTCTTCTATATTTAACAGAGGAAGAAGTGAAATATCTATCAAATGAGATATCTTCTGATCCCACATAAGCATTCTCAGCTGAGCTGTGTTCAAATCCCAGTAGAGACATACCCCAAGACTCTATCTAATGTTCTTTTCCTTCTTTCCTTGGCATGCTTAACTACAAATTTTACACAAACTTGATCTGAGTCACTGCAAGAATTAAAGAATGAAGCTCACAGTGAGTAAGGAAATTAAAAGGCTATCCCTGCCCAGTTCCTATTTATAGATAATCAGAGAAAAAAGTCATCAGGAAGGCTAGCAAGATATGCACAGCCCTGGGTGCCTTTTAAGGCAACAGTCAAGAGGGGAGGAACCATTAACAAGTCCTCCTAGTGACTACGCTCATTATGGTGTTCTTTAATAATAATGAGAAATCAATTCATTCCTGCAAGGCCAGCAGCACACTGCTCTGTAACCCCACAGCCCAGGAAGAAGCCACAGGGCTACTGTTCCTGTGCAGAAGACTGAACAGCCCTGGCAAGACAGTGAGGCAGACTGAGCATCAGGCCAGAGGCTTCTGGGAAGGAGTGAATTTCTATGTGGTTCTTTAAGCAAGTGGCAAGCCTGCGACAGTATAAGACACTCAGGACCTCACAGAGAAGGAAGAGCAGGAAGAATAGGTGCTGGCAAGACTATAGGGCCATGCTGTAGAGGTCTACCTTCTGTATATAAACAAGATCTCAGTACAATGATAGATGGTGACTGGCTGCCAAGCTCTCCCCACAAGGCAAGATGCACTGTCCCAGCTGCAGAGAGAACTGTCAGTAACAGCCTTCAGCTGTCAGGCCTCTTGGGAATGCCCTTGCCCAAGGTCGCCTGCTTCTCAGGCTGATCACATCCATGGTAGATACAGAAGGATAAGGGCTAAACTCCTAGAATCCAAAGAAGAGACACGGGAGAGACCAGATCTGGTTCCTGGGTCCAGATCTGCCTTGTGTCAGCCTACCCATGCTTCTTCTCCCCCCCCCACAGGTGTTCATTTCCAGTATGCTCCCCATAAACAACTGCATGATAACTGCGTCTCAGAGACCACATCCTAAGAAAAACATTCTGCAATGGGCACACGCCTGCGTCTTACTATGCACCAGGATCACTGCTATTTCCCTGTCTTGATTTCATATAAGCCTTACCCAGACAACTAGGAAAATCTGGGGATTTTTCATGGAAACAGAAAGACAGTGATTGGGGCGAGCAAAGGAGGAAATTAAAAGTCCCACACTGTGAAGGCAAAGGACGGTTCATGAGAAGTCCTGCATGGACTTGGAGTTGGGGAAAATGTTTGAGGGTTGATGGATGGAAGGATCTGGGTCAAAGGGGATGATTTTAGTAATAAGATGGGTTTTGAGGTGAGTGACTAAAGTTATGAATCAGATCCCCATTGGTGTTTTTTGAGAGACACAAGTAAATATTGGAATCACTTTTTAATTACTCCTGAGTGCTGGGTGTGCATTTAATATTCGACTCCACACAGACTCCGGGAGGCCCTGGCTTTTATTGGGTGTATTAGTCAGGGTAATTAACACTAGCTGTTTTAATACACAACCCCAAATCTCAGAGGCTTAATGTAATAAAGCTTTATTCTCCCTCTCACATGGCAGACAGCTGGGTAAGGTGGCTCCTTTTGGCAACTCTCTCACAAGCAGCCTATGTCAGTGATTATCTTTTCTATGTGTTTGAGTGCATGTGTGTATGTAGGGGGTGCCTGTGCACACATGTGTGCATGTGTGTGGAGACTGATTAATGTCTTCCTTAATCGTTCTTTAACTTGATCTTGAGAGTGTCTCTCACTGAACCCAAGGGCTGCCAGTTCACCTAGACTGGCTGGCCGGAAAGCCACAAGGATCCTCCTGTCTCTGCCTCCCCCATGCTGGAATGACAAGGTTACACCCAGCTGTTACACAGTGCCAGGGAATGAACTCTGTCTGGTCCTTGTGTTTATGCAACAAGCTGTTTACCCAGGGAACCATCTCTCCTGCCCTTATCACTGTTATCAACGTGGCATGGGGATAGTTGACTGTGCCCTTGAGAGTCTCTGCTAGCCACACAGCTGTCTGCCTCCCAGCTTCACCCTCTGTCAAGGTGCCACCGGTAGGCACATCCTTCTGAACTGAGAAGGCAAAGGGACTTCCAGTTGAAGCTACCCTCTTGGGATCCTGACAGAAGACAAAGGGAAGGGGGAACATCCCATCAGCATGATGGAGGCTGACTGACTGGATAAAAAAGTCATGTCTTCTGCCTGATTCTCAACACCTCTCAGCATCTCCACATTCTCCAACGTGTCTTCCACTTTCCCCTTTGGATTGGTAAAAGCTGTGCTGTCCTTCACACCAATCTTACTGTTCTCATTTGTTTTTAACACCTCTGGTCTCCATAGACCCTGCCCATGTCTTCATAGACCGCCCTTTAACTAGACATCCTCGGCTGGTTCCAGTATGAAAGTACCCTTAGACACAGACCTGAGAAAAATGGTGTCCGGCTCTTGGGAAATAGGGACATGAACTGAGATTTGGCACTTTGGCCATCTTTTCCATCTTTCCATCCATTATTTTTTCTCCTAGCAAACAAACTCCATTTCCCAGTTTCCCTAACCTTTCCATCCATGTGTTACTTGATTTCCATTACACATAAAATTTGTTTCCTGGGTGGAGGATCAAGAAAGGACTCAGCAGTTAAGAGCATGGCTCTTGCAAAGGACCCGATTTGAGTTCCCCGCTCTGCATTGGTGGTTCACAATCACCTGTGGTTAAAACTCTGAGGTCTCTGATGCCTCTGACCTCCACAGGTACCCACATAGAAACACACACACACACACACACACACAAACACACACACAAAGTTAAATGTAGAATGATTGTCTTTTATAAAAAGAAGGGAGATGACCTTACTGGTAACATTAATTTGGGCTCAATGCATAATTCATTTGATGTCTTAAGTTTCCCCTAGAACACACTCTGACACATGCATCACAAAAAATTCTACGTTCAGTTTACACCTGTTTGAGAGTCTTCATGTCACTAGATTTCAGCTTGATTCTATGTGGTAGAGGATACTCCTGTATGATTTCAGTAGTTCTGAATTTGTTCATTCAGTTCACAGTGCAGTGTATGTTCCCAGGATACATTGCTTCCTTTCGGCACTCTAGTAGGCAGCTGCTAGATCCTGCGGGTCCGTGGTTCTGTGTACCTTGGTAATACTCTAGTGTTCTTTCAATTGTCAAACAGAATAGTTCTGTAGTCTTGAACTGAATTTGTGGACTTGTCCACTTCAGCTTTCCTTTCTAACAGTTTTTGCTTGGCATGTCTTGTAGCTTTGCTAGGGTTGCTGTGGGTTAAGTAGATCCTTCAGAACTTATCAATTGTGTCTGTTCTCAGTGGTGACTCTGACAAGGTCATGAGGCCACAGCACCTTGACCTTTATGAATGGATTACATTGTAATGGGAGTAGGTTAGGTATAAAAGAGGCAAATTTACCCCCCACTATATTTGTCCTAGGATATCTTTAGCCATAAGATGGCCAACAGGAATTTCCTTATCAGATATGATGATCATCCAAACCTCTAAAAACCATGTACCAAATACACTTACTTACCTGTTTAAATATACTCAGTCTCTGATATTATGCCATAGCAGCAGAAAATAGATTAAATGCTCGTGCATTTAACACACACACACACACATACACACACAGAGTATTAGCATCAACTTTTTGTTACCCAACCCTTTTGTTCCTACGTAACATTTTAAGTTTATTCTGGAAGTTCTGTTGTTGTTTTAAAGTATACTTAATCTGTTGTTGATACGGCTATTCTTGCTTGACATTTTTTTGATTCATGATATACCATTTACCATCCACTTATTTTCAACTTTCCTGTGTTACAGTTGGATTAAGATCTTGCTGACAGTGAACAGTTGTATTCTCTTTAAATCTAATGTCACTCTCTGTGTTTTAGTTGTTTTTTAGACCATTTACATTTAATGTAATTAATGATATGCTGGAGTTTAACTCCTTCTTGTTTTTGCTTCTTTGTTTCTCAGTTCTGTCTCATTTCTGAAGCTTCAAGTTACCTGAACATCCTTTAACCCAGGGTCATGTACCTGTAGTATTTCTTAGTGTAACTCTTTGTATAGGTTTCTTCTCATGGTTCCTGGTATTGGTGTTCCCCATTTCAAAAGTCATATAGAACTGACCTCACTTCAAGTCCCTCTACTAAACTTCTCTACTTGAATTAGATTTCTTCTACATACACTGAAAACCATAATAGACAATGGTTTTGCTTCAACGTCATGAGAAAATTAAATTCAGTAAGAGAAGGCTTTTTTACTTCTCACATTTTATTCTTTTTTTCTTTTTCTTCCCTCATATCAAGTTCTAATACAGCTTTTATGTTTTCTTCCTGCTTTAGAGAATTTTCCTTAGCTACTCTTTTAGGATAGGTCTACTGATGAAAGAGACTGTAGTTCTTAATATTAAAACATCTCCATTCCTCTCTTATTCTTGAAGTCTGTTTTCAGTGAACAGATTTCTGAGTCGATAGATCTCTTTTTCAGCTTTATTTTTTTAAGTACTGAGCATTTCTTCCTGACATCCATGGCCCATGATAAGAAACTGGCTGTCATTCAAATTGTTTGCCAACTCAAGGTGGGTTTAAGATAAGTTTCTTCCTCTGGCTCTTTCTAAGGATGTTTGTCTTTGGCATCAAGGTCCGCTGATGAGTGTCTTGCGTGATCTCTGTGAGACTGTACTGTGTTGTGTTGCTCAGGTTTTGCATCATGAAGGTCCAAAACTTGAAAATTGTGGGAGGTCCTCAGTCATTTAAATTGTCTTCTTTCTTATTGCCTGTTCTTCCACGGCTGTGATGAGTCCTCTTACATCAGGGCCGCCAGGTCTTTGAACTCTACTTCCTCCTTTGGGCTCCTTTCCCTGTGCTGTTCAGATTAAGTCATTTTTATTGTTCTGTCCCCGAGTTCACTGATGCTGCCTTCTTCCCATGCTGCAGTTGGGTGTATCAATTTAAAAATGCCAGTTGTTGATCCAAGTCTAGGCTTTCCATTTGGTTCTTCTTTCTGCTTCCACTGTTTTTCTCCTGAGACTTTCTGTTCCTTTGAAGAAACCTTTTCATCCATTTTCCCTCTGAAAAAAAATTTTTCCTTGCTCCTGACTGCTCACTGAAGCATTTTCTCCTTCTTTCCAAATCCATGTATCCCCGTTCATAATACAGATCAGGCACAATGGCCTGGGCTAAGCTGTATAGAGAGCCGGTTTGCTCTGTCTCCTCTCTATCTACTGACAGCATAAGAATACAGTGTATGGTGAGCAGGCCTCCCTAAGGCACTGTCATGGTAGCTATTTTAAACTCCTCAGATAACTCCAATATGTTTCCATCTGGGTGTTGATTTCTATCAGTTTTCTTTTCTTGTTCCAGTTGAGAATTTCCTGGTTCTGGATATGACGAGAGACTTTCAATTGTATCTTAAACATGTCCCCTCTGATATGGTGAGATATAGGGACTTATTTAATCTTCTGCCTCAGAAAGTACTGTGAAATCTAGATATCATACCACTTTCATTACCAAACGGTGATAAAAGTCCAAGTTCCTTGGACTTTGTCTTTGTCTGGGGGTAAGGGTGCTTACTTGGTTACTAACAAATGGTGAGATTTCAGACTTATCACTATTCCTCTGTCTTAGGGATACTATTACTGTGATGAAACACCATGACCAAATCAACTTGGGAAGAAAACTGTGTATTTGACTTATACTTTCATATCACAGTTCATATTCAGAGGAAGCCATAACAAGAACTCAAGCAGGGTGGGGATCAGGGGACAGGAGCTGATGCAGAGGCCATGGAGGGTGGCTGCTTACTGGCTTGCTCCTCACGACTTGCTCAGCCTGTTTTCTTATAGAATCCGGGACCACAGCCCAAGGATAGCACCACCCACAATGGGTTGAGCCCTTTCCCATCAATCACTAATTACAAGATGTGCAGGGACAAAAACGGAGCAAGATGGAGGATATGGCCAACCAGTGACTGAACCAGATTGAAATCCATCCCATGGGCAAGAACAAATCACTGACACTATTAATGATACTCTGGTATGCTTGCAGACAGAATCCTAGCATAATTGTCCTCTGAGAGGTTCCACCCAACAGCCAATGGAAACAGATGCAGAGACCTACAGATGGAGCTCAGGTAGTCTTGTGGAAGAGTTGAGGGAAAGAATGAAGTCCCCAAAGAGGATAGGGACACCACAGGAAGACCAACAGACTCAACTAACTTGGACCCTCAGGAGCTCCCAGAGACTGAACTATCAACCAAAGAGTGAACACAGGCTGGACCTAGGCTCCGTAGCTACATATATGCAGCAGATGTACAGCTTGGTTTTCATTCAGGTCCCCCAACAACTTGAGCGGGGGGCTGTCCCTGAATCTGTTGCCTGCCTGTGGATCCCATTCCCCTAGCTGGGCTAACTTATCTGGCCTCAGTGGGAGAGGATGTGCCTAGTCTTGCAGAAACTTAATGTGCTAGGGTGGAATGACAGTGGCATAGGGTGCTCCCCATTCTCAAAGGAAAAGGAAAATGAAGTGGGGGAGGAGCTGTGGGAGGGAAATTGGGAGGAGAGGGTGTGCGGATATTGAGATGTGAAGTGTGTGTGTGTGTGTGTGTGTGTGTGTGTGAGAGAGAGAGAGAGAGAGAGAGAGAGAGAGAGAGAGAGAGAGAGAGAGAGAGAGAGAAGCAAAGCAAAAAGAAAAAGAAAATATCCTACAGCCCAATACTGAGGCATTTTTTTCAACTAAGGCTCCCTCCTCTTTGCAGCCTCCATTGCTACACCCTGGCCCAGGTGGAACAACTAATCTCATTATTGTATCACCATGGCAATATAGCATGTGTATTAATTTCTCATTGCTATGAGTAAATACTGGACAAAAAAAAAACAATTAAAAGGAAGACTGGGTTTCTTTGGCTCACAGTATGAAGAGGCACAGTCCTTCATGATGGGCGGTACAGACAACTGTTGTGACTGCAGGAGCTTATGGAGTCCCACCCACTTCTCAGCAAACCAGGAAGTAGAAAAGGGGGCAGGAAGGCTGTGCTCGGCTCCTGCTCTTCTTTCCCCCATTGTACTTAGAACCACGATCCATGGAACTGCATCAGGGTGGATCTCTTCCTGTCTCAATGAAACCTCTCTGGACATACCTTCACGGACATGCCCAGTCAAGATAACGAGGACCATCAATCATTGCATCATGCAACCAAGCAGCGGTTTTCAATTAAATGGCACAAACAGAAGCGTCTTCCTTCCACACCGAGGCCTGAAGTTCTGTCCTGCTCCAGACCCCTCAAGTCTATGCTGCTTGCTCAGGTAGGTACGTGTTCTTTCTCGGTGGTGGCTTCTTGGCAGATTGTGAAAAGAAGCCACAACATCCCTAGGGAGGGTGCGGAGGACTTGCCTTACTCAGGGTAATACACCCCTGAGTCTAGGAAGCTGGTCGGTTGATAGCAAGACCCCCAAGTGGACACAAATCAATTAGCCGCTTTCATGTGGTGACTCTCCTATAGAATGCCCCGCAGGTGGCTGTCATTTGAAGCACTCAGAAATATCAGAAAATCCATTCCCAAACTCAGGTCCCGCTGAGCCTCTGTAGCTTCCAACAGCTTGACCTGTACTTTAAGGAAGTTGCTGGTGGCAAGATGCTGTAACATTTTGCATCTTGAAATGGCTTTCGATGAAGAAAAGGGATAGCCATAGCCACATATCACGTAAGACTCAAGTCCCTGGAGGCCCGTGTGACCTCAAAGCTCAAATGGGTCACCTTGCTTTTCTCTCTTCCTGTCCATCCATGCCCACTAGAATAGAAACACTTACCTCAGAGCCTCATCCAGAAGTCACATGCCAAGCTTCTATTCCACATGGCCATGCACTAAGCACACAATGAGAAACACCAGCCAGTCATGTGAACCTGAACCACTGTTCCAGCTGGAGACAAATCTGTCCAGTGCAAATCCACAGCACCTATGCC
This sequence comes from Apodemus sylvaticus, assembly GCF_947179515.1. Classification (NCBI taxonomy): domain Eukaryota; kingdom Metazoa; phylum Chordata; class Mammalia; order Rodentia; family Muridae; genus Apodemus; species Apodemus sylvaticus. The sequence goes on from NC_067492.1 coordinate 11,338,128, forward strand.
CCAACCCCAAGCCTCACCCACAAAGACATACCTAATAAACAGTACCACGATGAGCCATTGGTTGGGTTTGGTTTCAGATTCCTTCTTAACGCACTTTTCCTGGAGTCACTACCATCCTGAGACAGGTGGTCCATGAGAGGGAATGCCTTTGCCATGCGTTCTCAGACGCAGCTCTGTTAGCTGGTCCCCTGGACAGCTCACGAAGAGCACACATTCTCGAGATCTGATGCCAAACGTGTTCTTGAAACGCTGGTGGCAGGTGGGTATGGTGAATTTGCTTTATATGAATTTTCCATATAAAGTGACACTTTAAAGTCACCGAACCAGAATGTCTGTGATGCCCCCCGTGTCCTTGATTTTGCCAATACATTTCCATGAGCCAAACCATACACCACAGAAAAGAGCTGAGATGTTAATGAGGGATTTTCATTTAAAAAAATGTTTAGACATCATGTAAATGCATAGTTGCAGGCTTCCTTGGGAGAGCCTGGCTCTGTTTCCAGGTCCAAGGGCCCAGGGATGACAAAGCCGATGAAATATGAGCAATCTGATGTCTCACATGTGTTCTTTCCTTTGCATATGGGCAGGCATGCTCAGAGATGTCACCTACAGAAGAGGGTCTACATTCCTCACACTTGATTTATTGTGGAAGCCCTAGAATTTCTTCCACAGACCTATGGTCTAAGAGATATAGTCCTCCCAAGTATGTGAAAGGGAGAATTTGTAAAAAGTTAAGCCTTATAGAAGTTGGGCCATTTGGGGCCATGTACGCAACGATACACAGTGCTGCCATGGACCCAAATCAACAGCACCAAGTGGCCTTGGGCTAAAAGCTGCCTGAAATCATAAGCTGAAACAACCACTTCTTACTTTTTAAGTAGATGCCTCTGGTGTTTTGTCACAGCAACAGAAAGCTACCCGACACAGCTTTTCAGTCCATCTTTGATGTCTACTACCATGGAATGATACACACGTCATTTCCTTACTTTCAGTGTATGTCTGATGGCTGGGCCTGGTTATTTCCGGGCCCTGATGTGTGTGTGGGTGGGGGGGGGTGAGGGGTGGGGAGCAGAGGAATAGAAGCTGAGATCACATGGTAAAGCAAAGCCGCTTGTTTCGTGGCTGCCAGGATGTAAAGAAGGAAATAGGAACCATTTCTTCAAAACACTGCTTGGCGACTGAGCTCCTGTGGCTTCCATCTTCCTTCAGGTACCACTTCAGCAGGCGAGCCTCTACCACCCCCCCCCAGCAGCTCATCCATTTACCACCTGTGAATGCATCAGCCCTGAGGTGAGCTCAGAGCCCTCATAGTCAAACCACCTCCCAAATACCCATCTCTGCCTACCGCTGTCCCGGGGACCAAGCCACCATCAGGATGTTTGGGAATCAAACTACTGTAATCTAGATCTCAGATCCAGATCTTAGATCTGGGGGCGATCTAAGTTCTGCATCTCACTGCTCCAGGGTGGGCAGTCAGGAGGGGCCCCAAAGAGTGAGTATGAAGAAGCCAGTTCCAAATACCTGTTGCAAATATAGAAGAAATGCAGCTCTGCCTCTAGGACGAGGTGGTTTCTGCTTTTCATAAGTCACTGTGGTGATTTGAGTGAGAGCGTCCCCCTCCCCCACAGGCTCTTACATCTGAATGCTTGCTTCCAAGTTGAAACTTGGTTTTTAGGGAGGATTAGAAGGTTCCGCTTTGTTAGAGCAAGGCCATCACTGAGGGTGGGCTTCGAGGTTTCCACAGCCCACACTAGGCCCAGTCTCGCTTTCTCCGTCTGCCTGCTGCTGCCTGTGGATCGTGATGTAAGCTCTCAGCTACTGCTCTAGCACCTTGACTGCCTGCCTGCTGCCATGCTCCCCACTATGACAGCATAGGCTCGCCTTCTGAAACTGAAAGCAATCCCCCAATTAAAAGTTTCGTTTTCTAAGTTGCCTGGGTCATGGGGTCTCTTTATAGCAATAGAACAGTAACTAAAACAGCCACCGATGCCTTGACTTGGTCCGGGGTTAACATATGGATGTAGCAATGCCAGCTCGGTGGCTCCCTGTGAACTGTGACTCCTGCAGCTTGGCCTCACTTCCCTTCTTCCTCCTTTTCCTTCCCTCTGTCCTCCCCTCGCTCCCTTCCTCTTTCCTTCCTTCCTTTCCTTCTTCCTTCCTCCCATCCCTGCTTCCTGTTTCTTTCCTTCCTTCCTCCTTACTTTTTTCCATTTTATTCTTCCTTCCTGCAGTCCCTTTGCCTTTCTTCTCCCTTTATTTTTACTTTCTTCCTTTTTTCCTTTCCAGTCCTTCTCTCCCCCTTTCTACCCCCTCCTTCCTTTCTGTATCCACTTAAGCATTGCTGTGCCACCTAGCACCATATATCTATTTACTCTGAATTTTAGATAATTCAAATTAGAGTTTAGCTCATTCAAAATTAGCTAGGCAGAGTCCAGGATGGAGTGTGGAAACCTCCACATATCAGAGTACATTGGCCTGGAGGTCTCTCGTGGCACCTCGGACAGAAGCGTGGGCTATCTTGTTCCTCCTTGAGAGGAAAATCTGGAGCTTAGTCTGGAAGGAACTGACTGGAGGATAAAAGTCTGTCTAAAAATATAGAAACACCATGGAGAGATGTTACATGGCCTCCATCCTTGGACTTAAATGGCACCTGGCCTGGAGGCTGCACTCTGGCCACCACCTCTCTAGATGATGTCACATAGGAGGCTTGTAGACATTAAGGCAGCCCCTCTCCATGAGCTGCAAGTGGCTCTTTTAGGACAGTGGTTGGGACTGTGACAGATAGATAAGGCCAAGAAGAATTGGGTCTGCTGTGCTATGTCTTCTAATTTGCTTCCCAGGAGCATGTGCCACCTTGGCACCTTTACAGCCGGGAAAACCTACAGGCGGTATCCTAAATATGACATCCCCATCAGGAGGTGGGAACAGATGGCCCTGACCAATAAGTTGTGGTCCCATAATACTTGGTGATCATTACCCGGATACAAAGGTTTAATGGAAAGACAGAGGCAACCCATTAGAACTCCTCCAAAGGACCCATTTGATTGGAATGTGTGCCTGAAACCATGGTGGACACTTAGGAAACACAAGATCATTAATCATTTAATGGAATCAAAAAGACCCATTAAGGAAGAAAGAAAAAGTCAGGCCCAGAAGTTTGTGAGAGCGATTTCTACCATAGCAAAGTGCTATTGGGATCAAAATGGAGCAGCAGCAGCAGCAGGAGGAGGAGGAGGAGGGGGAGGGAGAAGGAGGAGGAGGAGGAGGAGGAGGAGGAGGAGGAGGAGGAGGAGGAGGAGGAACCTGTGCAGTCTGCACACACAAGAGACAAAGGGAGGGTCCAGACAGGCTCTCCTCCCTCTTTCTCCAGTCTCCATCTCCTCTGGCCTCTGTCACACACACTGGCCTGATACTGGGGTGCTTTGGTTGATCCTGAGCTGGAAGCCTGGGGTGGGGAGGGAAACAGTCGTGAGGTCTTCCGGTGCACACATCCACAGGCCTGAGCCTTCCCGTCCTAGGCTCTTCTCACTAGCTGAGCTGTGGCTCTTCCCCCACTGCGCTGTTTTCTCTCTGCCAGCTGCACAGAGCAGACTCTTCCCTAAGTCTAATGAACGAGTTCACCTGGCTGGGCTGTTGTGTGTAGTGCTTAATTTCTCATTAAATCTTTGGTAGCGTATTGCTTCATTTATTGTTTTGAAAATGAAAGGAATTCTAATAAGTCTCAAATGTCCCTTCATGCATGAGCGTTTTTCCAGTAAACGGGCTTAGCAAATGTCCATTACTTAGCGGCTTCGTTCGAGTTCTGCTTGCATGGGCCATTTTATTTTTATCGTATCATCTGGCACACAACGTGGGCTTGTGCTTGTGTTCCTCTAAAGCGCCAAGTCTGCAGGTTCCCTTCACTCTGACGGTCACATGAAATGGCTAAAGGTTGACAGCTGCCATTTATGACAGAATGGCCTTGGAAACATACACACAAAAGTCATAGTATGTAAGTCTCAGAGTCGAGCGTGTGTTTAGCTGTGTAGATTGTAGGGTGATGCATTTATTTACATTGGCGTCAAGTCCTCTCATACTATCCTAGCTAATGGCTTCCTGTAACAACAGAGACGGGCAGGTGGATGGCTCCATTAGTATGGCACTAATTTCCAAGCATGAGAACCTGAGTTCAGCATTCCCAACCACATAGAAAAGAATAATTAGGCAGATTCTTAGGGCTCAATGACCAGCCAGCTTAATCCACTTGTGAGTTCCAGGCCAGAGAGGGAATGTGCCTCACAAAAATAAGGTGAACAGCACCTGAAGAATGATGTCTAAGTTTGTCTAGGGCCAGTGCAGTACACACACACCTGCACAAATATCTACACACATGCAAACCTATACCCACACCCCTACACACACATGTACCTACCCACATGAACACATAACTACATACACACACACCTACACACACACAATGCCCACATATACCTACATGCATACACATGCATACATACAAACCTACACACACATAGCTACACACACATAGCTACAAATATGTATCTATACACATACAAACCAACACATGCATATCTATATATACACACACATAACTATACAAAACTACACACATATACTTATATACATGAACACACAACTACATATACTCAGCTACACACACAATGCCTGCATATACCTACACACACTTACATACACATACCTACACACATAACTACAAACACATATAAACCTACATATACAGACATAGCTACACATAGCTACACACACACCTATATACACATACATAAGTGTACACACATACAAACCTGCATACACATGCCTAAACTCATGTACACACATGTACCTACATACATACATGCCTATATATACCTACACATACTATATATGTATATACTTACACTTTTATAACTAGATATATATACACACACCTATATATACACACATAACTAACTACACACATGCACACATACACAACAACATACGCACACTTATATGCACATACATAATTACACACACACATATATAGGAAATGGTAAAGAATCAATTTATAAACACAACAGGAGACTTTCCAGCCATAGTATTGTTTAGTTTTTAGAAAGCATTTGGTTTCCTGTTGGAATTGTTTCCCCTATTCTATCTCTGCTTTAAGTGTTCTGTGGCAATTCTTAAAGCCTTACCTTTCTGCAAATAGGCAGAATGAACTGAGCGTGTGTGACAGCTGGACCAAAGAAGAGGGGGAAGCTGAACAAGGTGCTCAAGGCAGTCAGAAGACAACTGTCCCATTGAGGGCACTTCTCCAATAGGACAGGATTTTAAAGAAGAAAGTAGTTCTTCACAAATTAGGAGTAGGTGGTTTCTTACTAACAAGTTTGCCCTATGTACCATGAGGAGTGGGTTCTGCAGACCAGAAAGACAGCTCAGCTGGTAATGGGGCTTGCCCACAAGCTTGCTGTTCAAGCCCCATGACCTACACACTGAACATAGAGAAGTAACTCTAACAAGTTGTCCTCTGACCTCTCCGCACATGCCCTGGATCACATGTGTGCCTCTCTACATACATTCACAGGCATGCACACACAATCAATAAATAAATGTTTACAGCCAGGCTGTGTCACATATGACAGAGAAAACAGCAATCAGGATGAGGTTCAGAAACCCATCTCTTACAAGAGGAGGTCCTCCCTAGCTGTGATCCTACCACTGGAAATGGAGGATACCAGAATCAATTGTGCATGGCAAATAATCAACAAAAAGCGTGGGACTACAGCATGTCTTGGGGCAGAGGATGACTTGCAGGAGTCTGTTTTCTTCCATTGTGTGGGTCCTGGGGATGATTGTCAGGCTTGGAAGCAAGTGCCTTTATCAACTTTAACCAAAAGGGCTTTCTCCAAGATGAGTGCCCATCAGACAGATGAGACATGTTCTAGGCTATAATGGACATCCAGAACTTGCCCATCTGGATCCATTTAGCTGAAAGAGAAGCTAATATATGTGGTCTGCCAGCAAAGGGGTGGGTGTGGCTGCTCTAAGGGAATTCGGGGCTCCCTCACTAGAGTACTAAGGAAGAATAAATACTGCAAGAAACTTGCCTGCCTCATAGACAGAGACACGAATTTCAGACAAAAATGCCACCTGGGGGAGAAAAAATCCAACCTGGGATAATTAGGGTAATAGCTTGCCAGAGGGTTAGAGACCAAGAGTCCTGATTGCAGGGGAGGAGGAGGAGACATGGCCCGAAGACAGAGTGTAGTAAGAACAGAGCCAGCTAGGGAAGAAAGCATGGCTCCCGTTCTTTGCAGGTGATGTGTACGATTGCATCCTTTGAGCCCCAATTGGTTTAGCCTTTCCCAGAGCAGAAGCCTGAATCTGATGGCTTGATGTTTTCATCCTTGCCTTAGAAACAACCTAGCTGTTGAGGGACTAGGGGAGATGAGGGTCCCTCCAGAGACTCGTGCTAGCGATAGTTGCTCGACCTCTAGTGTAGCGAGTGAAGGTGACTTCCTGGGAACCTGGAGACAGACTTCAGCCCTCTCTGAAATGCTCAGGACACCCAGCAGACACATTCCCCTGAGAGACCGACATGGTTGGGTACTTTCTGCAAGTGAGAAAGACGATAATTTTCTGATGTCAATATCAGGTGGCTGAAGGAATTGGAAACCTGTCAAGGGCTCCCAGCCATCCACAGCATCCATGAATAATGGGCTAAAGGACCCTTAAGACAGAAGTCAGCCCAGGTCTTCCCCAGGCTGTCCTTACTCTCTCACAGGCCACCAGCTGGGATTCTGATGCAAAACTTGGCTCAGGCAGCTGAGCACAGGAGCCAGCAGGATTCTACAGTGACCCACTGTGACCAAGGTCCCCATAGCCATGGGGGTGATGGTCACCTACTGTTTTCCTTGCAGCCACCCAGCTAGTACAAAGCAGTCCTAGAATACATGATTGTTTTAAAAAGGACCGTGACATGCTCACAGCTCCTGTCTAGAGAGCTAGAAAAGTAGGAGGAAAGACCATAAGGAAAGAAATCAAAGAAACCCCAGTGTCTTGGTTAGGGTTTCTATTGCTGTGATTAAGCACCATGACCAAGGAAATTTGAAAAAGAAAGGGTTTATTCAGCTAACACTTCCATATCACTGTTCATCATCAAACAAAGTCAGGACAGGAACTCAAGCACTGCAGGAACCCCAAGGCAGGAACTGATGCAGAGGCCATGGAGGGGTGCTGCTTACTAGTTTGCTTCCCATTGAAACCAGGATCATCTGCCTGGGGATGACCCCACCAACAATGGGCTGGGCCCTCACCTATCAATCACTACTTAAGAAAATGCTCTGATGGACTTGCCTGCAGCCCTATCATATTGAGGCATTTTCTCAAATGAGCCCAGCCCCCCTTATCAGTCTAGCTTATGTCAAGTTGACCTAAAATGACCCAGCACATGCAGGCATAAGAAAATCCAAAAGGCATATATGTAGGGTTAGGGGGTCATTAAATTTGACTCTTAGGGGCCTTTGTCTAGCACAGAGATGTTGATGCTCTGCCCTGGGCTCTAGTCCTAGCCCTCCTTTCCTTCTGGGCTCCATGGCCACTGCCCACTGTTTTCTCTGGATTCTCTACTGTATTGGCATTCTTGTAAAGAGCCCTCCCTGGGAAGCTTTCCTATCTACCCCACTCCAGCTCCTCCATCTTCCTCTAGCTTCTCCATGCTCCCTCCAGCTCCTCCATCTTCCTCTAGCTTCTCCATGCTCCCTCCAGCTCCTCCATCTTCCTCTAGCTTCTCCATGCTCCCTCCAGCTCCTCCATCTTCCTCTAGCTTCTCCATGCTCCCTCCAGCTCCTCCATCTTCCTCTAGCTTCTCCATGCTCCCTCCAGCTCCTCCATCTTCCTCTAGCTTCTCCATGCTCCCTCCAGCTCCTCCATCTTCCTCTAGCTTCTCCATGCTCCCTCCAGCTCCTCCATCTTCCTCTAGCTTCTCCATGCTCCCTCCAGCAACTCCATCTTCCTCTAGCTTCTCCATGCTCCCTCCAGCTTCTCCATCTTCCTCTAGCTTCTCCATGCTCCCTCCAGCTCCTCCATCCTTCCTCTAGCTTGTCATGCTCCCTCCAGCTCCTCCATCTTCCTCTAGCTTCTCCATGCTCCCTCCAGCTCCTCCATCTTCCTCTAGCTTCTCCATGCTCCCTCCAGCTCCTCCATCTTCCTCTAGCTTCTCCATGCTCCCTCCAGCTCCTCCATCTTCCTCTAGCTTCTCCATGCTCCCTCCAGCTCCTCCATCTTCCTCTAGCTTCTCCATGCTCCCTCCAGCTCCTCCATCCTTCCTCTAGCTTGCCATGCTCCCTCCAGTTCCCCTCACCCTTCCCCCAACTCCACCATGCTTCCTTCAGCTTGGTCCCAAAGCTCCAAAGTCATCTAACCCAAAGAGACAACTTCAGAGTCTTGATCTGGAAGATAGTTCCTCTGCATGTCCAGAATTGTGCAGAGTTCTTGGGATTTGGATTCCAGCTGACCTTCTCATCCATGTGTCCTAGACAGACAGATGGACAGACAGACACATGAGCGCGTGCGCGCACGTGCGCACGCACATGTGCACACACACACACACACACACGTACACAGACACACACACACACACACACACACACACACACACACGGCATCCATGGTCCCATCACAAAATTTCCTGGCCCATCTGGTGGTGGTGACTTAATATGAGGACTAGGAACAACACTTAGGAAGAGGCTTGGCATCTAGAGAGCCCACAGTCAATAAGGTATCATGGCTATTAGACCCAGGCCTTGTCCTGAGGACATCTGAGTGTCAACTCTCATGTTTCCTCCACATTATGTCAAAACCTTAGGGCTACTGGCTCTTTTAGCACAAGACAGTGTTTTTGCTCAGTCCCCATTTTGCTTCTACCTATCAATGTACATATAAAGGCAGAGCACCACTTCCACAGTCATACAGACTAGGGGAAATTATCTGAGTGCTAGAAATACATCCAGCACAGTCACCCACTGACTGTATCAGCAGCCCTTCCCCAACTCCATGACTTATGGGGCTGTGACTGTCAATATCAGCTTATTAGAGGCAACAATGTCCTGTGGACCCTTTTTCTTGCAATCTTCTTGCCCCATACACATTGCTTTATATTTCCCTTTGCAAATGGAACATCCCAAGCCATGAGTCCTTAAATGAACAAAATTACTCTCATCTATTCATCTTCCAAAATGTGCTCATGGAAGTTTTTTTTTTTAAAAAAAAAAAAGAGAGAGAGAAAGTTTAGATTGCTCTGTGAATCTGTTGTCTTCTTTTCTCCTTCCCCCATTTGGCACCCCACCCCTGAGTATTTTTTTCCTCAGGCTTCGAGCCAGTTATCCTATCAGCAGAGCTTTATCCCATCAGCCTTTGCTCCAAGCTGGGGTAAAGGTCACCAACAGAAGGACCCTTCCTATAGTACCTTCCTCTCTCCTGGGTATATCTCTACCACTGTTTTCTTCGGATGTGATGTCTGAATAAGTTGCCTTTTGAATGCTTCTGACTAAAGAATGAAGGAATTGCATGCTACAATCTGCAACTTCGTGATAGTCTTGAAGAAATGAACTTCACGTAGTTAGGGCTCCATTAAGACTATAACCTGAAAGACCTCCAAGTTACAAGGCTGGTTTTGATAGACAGCTTCCATTGCCTTTGGCATTTCAGTAATGACCCCAGGTCTGCCACTGACCCACCAGTGTGCTCAGTAAAGCCACAGCCCATTCCATTTTCCTCTTTATTAAAATATGGTCGGAGTGAGCAGAAGGGAACCAGAGGAGGAAAGAGAAAAACCAAAGGAAAACCAAGAGCTGTATACAGGATACTGGCTTCTCAAGATGGGAATGCCCAGTCCTCAGGGCCATGACTATTCTGTGCCCCACAGCTGGGCAGAATTAAAGTGTTGCTAAGCAGCTGCCCTTCAACTCTAGAGACTGTCTTGGATGGTCCAGGTAAGCAAAAAAAAAAAAAAAAAAAAAAAAAAAAAAAAAAAAAAAAAAATTCACAGGCATCCTTGAAAGTGGGAAAGGGAGCCAGCAGGACACCCTCAGATGGAGGTATGATTGTGAGGATCATCTACAAGCTGCAGAAGGCCAGCTTTGGGGTTGGAGGAAGGTGACACAGAAATGTGGAGTCTGTGGCATGGAAACAGTAGAACTGAGATCTAGACACATACTATGAACAAGACAGACAAAGCTCCTATATTAGATTTCAACTCAGGCTAGGAATCCAGGACCTAAGGAAGCCAGCACTGAACAAGAGAGACAGGGCTCCCTTTTTAGCAAAGGGAACAGAGGCTTTCATTGACTTTTGACGGCAAGCTAAAGTTAGGAATTGTACAGCTAGCTTCGTCTGGGCTTGGCACTGTGGCAAGCCCCTTCATGGGGCTGAAGGGCTCTCAGAGCTTGAGTTGCCAAGAAAACAGGATCAGGAGACAAGACTCAAGGGCAAAGGATCATGTTTACCCAATATCAGAGTCCAGTGTGATATTGTTATGAAATAAGGGACAAATACACAGGGATGAGTGGAACCCGATGTAAGCATCAAGGCAGTAAAGAGAACAGAGCCAATATGAAGACAGATAGAAAGTCCTGGCCCTAAGTCTCATTGGAACCATCCTGATATGTGTTGGCTGCAGTGAAGGGTCTATGTTTTCAGTAATAGGACCTATTGGATTCCAAAAGAACTTGAAAGTTTGGGCAAAATAATCTAGATAACTCTTTCCATCATAGCTGCCCACACACACCCCACCACCGCCACCACCGCCACCACCGCCACCGCCACCACCACCACCATCACAGGTGTCATAGCAACATAGCAAGAAGCTAGCACAGTAATGCTCAGCTCTGTGACCTCAAAAAAAAAAAAAACTGACCTAAATCCACTGAGAGGAAGTCTGGGATCTCACTTTGGATGCCTGTCACATCTAGGGCCATACCAAGGGCATTTTATAGGACAATAACTCCCCCCTGTCTTTGTCATTTGTGTGACTTCTAGAATACCGATACTTTGACCTTGGTCCAGTCTCAAAGGTTTCTAGTTTGTAAGCATTCTGGCCTTGCAGCCATATCCTGTACTTTACATCAAAGCAGTGGAGATTGAGTGTTTAATGGTAACGGGTTAGCAGTCCAGAATGAGTCTGTTCCTCTGTGGTGCCTCACACATCCTTAGAAGACTCTGCAAGTTGAGGAATGTAAATGGCTTTTGGAAGGCAGAGACAGAGTTTTCCCTTCATCTTCCCAATGGAAATAGGCTTACACACCTTGACCTTAACCCAGTAAGGCTACCATTTGATCCCTGCTGCACACAACTATAAAGTGATATGTATGTTGCACTACTGTGACCTTTGGGAGCCATACAGATGCCAAGGGAAAGGAGGGAGGCAACATTTTTTGGTAACACCTGTGGGCGGGGCGTTAGGCTGGGAGACAAAACACAAGACATCCCTTGGGTTCCCTGAGGAGAATTGGGGATGATTGAAAGATTATCTCTGAAACAGCAGGGCTCATGGGGACTTCCTTGAAGGAATGCCAGAATGGTAAAGCAGAGATTGAAATAGGTTCTAAAATGGATATATAATGGAGAAAAAAATAAAATTTCTGTTGTAAGACAAGGGCAGAGATGGGATAGTCTCTGGAGAGGTGTGCATGGAAAACTGTTTGCTTCACCAACCCTCCCACCCCCAGGGCTCTTCAGCACAGACCAGCTGAGCACTGGGGGAAACACAGAAGTTTGAATGCAAAGTGCTGAGTGGAAATTCAAGATGACCACAGTAAGCCAACACTGGGCTTCCACTAGGATGCCTGTAATTTAAACAGACAGGCAGCAACAAATTCTGGCAAAATATAGAAGCATTAGAACCCCTGCACACTGCTGATGATGTTGCAAAATAATACAGCCATGCTAGAAAAAGCCTAGAAGGGTATCACGAAGATAAACATATGAGTTGCCACAGGACCCCAAATTTCTATTAGGAATATACTCAAGTGAACTGAAAACACATCTGCACGAAAACGATGTATGCACAAATATTCACAGGGATTATTTACAATAGCCAAGCTGTAGGGAGAACTCAAAAGTCTATCTGCTGGTGAATGAATGCCTTGGGCAGATCTACAAAATGCAGTATTAGCCAGCCACGGTGGTAGAAGACACAACATGAAGAACCCTGAAACCATCTACAAAAAGTGTAAAAAGACAATAACAAAAAGGCTGTATGTTGTTCTATTTATATGAAATTTCCATACAGGCTAAGCCGTAGAGAGAGCAAGCAAGCTGCCTTCTGGAGGCTGAGGACAGGGATGATGGGTGATAATGAACGGGCTTCTTTGTGCATGATGAAATTGTTCTAAAAGCAATTGTAGGACTGGTTATTCAATTCTACATTTAAAAGAATCCTACTCAACTATTATTTTTAAATGCTCACACTGTACAGTGTGTGTGTTAGACTTCAATAAAGCAGTTACCAGAGGTAGGAGACGTCCGAGACAAAGCAACAGATACCTCCACAGAGAAGCTCAAAGCCAGAGGCAGGGATGCAGGGGTGAGCTGGTGCCCGCTGCCAGGCAGCTTTGGCTTGACTGGTTCTTGCAACCAGGCGTCAATGAGCCAAAGATTCTCATCAAAACTGATTGCTATGCCCCTGTGGGAGACCTGATTCCCGCCCCCCCACCCCCGATTTTAAGGCATTTGAAAAACTGAAGTCAGTGGCTCAGAGACCCCAGCCAGCTGTGAGATCTCCTCTGGGACCCCAGGATTCTGTTGGTTCCATATTTGCAGCAAATCAGCCCTGGATGGGTGAGAAACGGCTCCAGCTGGAGCTTCCCAGATGCGCGTTCTTGCGTGGCTGTCCTCTGTCTCCTCTGCAAGGAGCCTCACAGGCCGCCACTTAAGCAGGAGCTCGGGCTGTGGCAACCATGAGGAAAGAGGCAGGGGGTGGCATTGCTTTGATAACTTAGAAAGACTTTCTAGCAGACGCTTCTCTGACTGCTGTGAAAGTAATGCTTTAGGACCACAAATGAGAGCAGTGAGGAAGGGTCAGAGAAAAGCAGGGAGATGGTAAAGAGGAGAAGGGAAGAGAGGAAGAAGAAGAGGAGGAGAATGAAAAGAAGGAAGGAGGAGGTGCGGGCAGTGGGGTAGGAAAGCGGGAGGAAGAAGGAGCAGGACTGCTATTTGTCCCCTCTGTGGTCACACCACATCTGAGTGACAGGATACTTTACCCTTGTATAAAGTTGGAGCCCTCAAGGACAGAGCATCCCCACACGCTCACTGCTGGAGAATTTAGGATTGCTGAAGGTCACCTTAGACTACTGAGTACAAACGGAAGGGCTGCTTGCTCCAACACTCTGTTCTGCTCCTTCTGCAGTTCCCAATGCTACCTCAGATCAGGGGCAGTCAGTATTCTCTCCTGACAGCCAGTGCCCTTTCGGACTTCACACCCCGTGCATCGCCATGTCACGCCGCATTACTTCCAAATGTCATCAGCCGATTTGGCGTATCTCAAATCCCCGTGTGTACACGTGTGCTCCCCAGCTCCAGCACCCACAGACCACTGTGTCACAGACATCACAGGGGCACCTCCCCACCGGCACACCGCATGTGGCACTGCCGTCAGGAATTGAACTAGCTTATAAGGAAGCAAACATTTGAAGTTCGCCAAACAGAAACCAAGTAAAACCTTAAGTCAATCAACAGTGACTAAACATCGCTTTAGTCCAAATACGGTGTTTCTGAAAGGTCACAGCTGGTGTAATTATCCATGCTAGACTTAACAGGCATTCAGCTGTGTGCTTAAGACTGCCAAGAACTGGAATCCATTTAGAATCCTTAAGTAAGAGTCACCTTGTTTTCAGAAAATGCCTGGTTAAGTCGAGCTGGGGCCTGGAAGGAGGCGATGGGGGTTGCCGATTAGAGCTGAATGACACGTTGAGAGAATGTATATGGGAAGTTCTTTGGAAAGGAAACAGCAACACATGCCAGAGCCAATTTCTTATAATATGCGGGGCTGAAGCCCATCCCCCCTTCAAAGAAAATAAGACCCGACAAGCACAACTACGACGACAAGCACAAAAGACCACAAGGACAAAATGAGTGGCTGGGGAAATCAGGCTAGAGGAGGAGAAGCAAGTCACTAAACCAGCCATGATACTAGGAGATGGTGGCTGTGTGACATGATGGCCCTGGTAGATGAGGGGGGGCTCTGGCCAACTGTTTCTCCCCCTCCCTCCCTTGGCACTCAGGTATAGGCATAGTCTGCTTGCAAAGGTCTGTCTAAGCATGCGCCTTGCACTGTAGTGGCTGTTAAATTGTTCCGAAGCATCCCCAGGAGGCTGCAGGAGCATTAGGCTTCCACAGCAGGATGGGAGGGTGGCAGAAGTCCCAGCCCTTGGTCTCACTCGACCTGAGCCATTCTTTTATGTCTTTACAGATGACTCTCACCACAAGTCTGCCTAAAGCAGGGATCTCCTACTAAACGGACACCTACTGTAAAGCCTGCTGTAGACACCTACTATACTGCCTGCTGTGGATGCCTACTGTATTGCCTGCTGTAGACATCTACTATACTGCCTGCTGTAGACATCTACTATACTGCCTGCTGTAGACATCACCTATACTGCCTGCTGTAGACACCTACTATACTGCCTGCTGTGGATGCCTACTGTACTGCCTGCTGTAGACACCTACTATACTGCCTGCTGTAGACACCTACTATACTGCCTGCTGTAGACACCTACTATACTGCCTGCTGTAGATACCTACTGTACTGCCTGCTGTAGACATCAACTATACTGCCTGCTGTAGACATCTACTATACTGCCTGCTGTAGACATCTACTATACTGCCTGCTGTAGATACCTACTGTACTGCCTGCTGTAGACATCAACTATACTGCCTGCTGTAGACATCTACTATACTGCCTGCTGTAGACATCTACTATACTGCCTGCTGTAGATACCTACTGTACTGCCTGCTTTAGACATCAACTATACTGCCTGCTGTAGACATCTACTATACTGCCTGCTATAGACACCTACTGCACTGCCTGCTGTAGACATCTACTGTACTGCCTGCTGTAGACACCTACTGTACTGCCTGCTGTAGACATCTACTATACTGCCTGCTATAGACACCTACTGTACTGCCTGCTGTAGACATCTACTATACTGCCTGCTATAGACACCTACTATACTGCCTGCTGTAGATACCTACTATACTGCCTGCTGTAGACATCTACTGTACTGCCTGCTGTGGACACCTACTGTTATGCCTGTGGTAGAGAGGCGTTTGTTAGGGAGTTAGCACTCAGAGTGGGCAGTGCTGTCTGACTAACTCATTCCATGCCACCTCTGCAAGGCCCCCTGGAGCATCTGGCACACAATAGGTGCTTACTAAGTGCTTGCTAATGAATGACAGACGAATGAATGAGAGAGCATCCAATGAAGAACAATGGGGCCCAGAGCTAGGGACTCAGCAAAGGGTTAGCAGCTTGGGCCTTTTCAATGGAGCTAACCATTGAGGAAGAATGAGACCTGGTCGGTGGTAGGAGCTCACAGAGACTGTCTGAAGTGATAGAACATGATCTTGGGACAAGGACCACACTATGCTGTAGGATCCCTGACATCATTCATTGTCACTGTGGGCGAGAAAGGGGTTCTAGTTTCAAACATTCCCACCAGTTCATCATCCTCCAGAGCCCCCAGGCCAAACTCACAGAGAACAGCTCCATACGGAAACATGGCCAAGCAAGATCCCTAAAACTGTGTCGCTCCAGGAGAGATGGAACCAGAAACAGACCAGGGACAGGGTAGAGCAAAACAGTGAAGCAATGGGAAATATCTTAGATATTTTAAAGAAAATATCTAAGAATGCTGGAGGCCAAACTGAGGTGGTGGAGCATATGAATTCCCCGAGGGCAGTATCCCTGGGCTCAAAGCTATGCTCCCGCATGCGCACTGCAGGGCTTAGAACCAGTGACCTCGATCATTTCTTAGTTCTAATCTTTTCTTTGGTGAAATGGTAGAGGATAAGGAAGGGCTGGGAGATGACTCAGCTGGTAAAGCGCTTACCTTGAAAACCTGAAAACCTGTGTCCAACCACCCAGAACCTGCTTAAGAAGCAGGGCATCCTGGCACATGCCTGTAATTTCAGTGCTGGGGAGGCACAGACAGGAGCGTCCCGGGGACACACTGGCCGCTAAAAGAGCTACGTAGGCACTCGTCAGGCTCAGTAAGACTCTATCTCAAAACAGAGTGGGAAAGAAACTGGATCTCTAAAAACATAATGGAAAGAGTATAGAAATAATATCAACCTCTGAGCTCCCACATATGTACATAGATGCACATATATCCCTACACACACACACACAGGGGGAGGAGGGAGGGAGAGAGAGAGAAGGGGAAATTAAAAAAAAAACTCTCTTCCATACAGTGATAAAAAAAATAAACATACTATCCCACATCAATCGTCCATCAGGTAAATCGTGGAAGTGGAATCATTGTACGCCACAGACATACAACAGACAGCTGACATTTATTAAATGCTGGTGCAGAGTATTCATTATGGTTTTCATATGATTGAAGTTAAAGTTTTTAGGAAGCACTTTCCCCCACCAAAAGCATGTCATTAGGGGCAAGCCATTGGCTCATGGGGGAATTTACCCATGAACAACTTCAGGAGCTGCCTGACAGGGCAGTCAAGTAGACAGGCTATCAGCTTACTTCTGGTGACATCTAAACACGTGCAAATCTATCAGCAAGAGAATCCTAGGCCCTGCCCAGCCCCACTGAATGGGGCCCATGTTTCCCAAGCAGCCTACGTTCCCCAGTGACCTCTGGGTGATTCTGCTGCCCCCGTGAAGGTCATTAACCAACTAAAGACCAGGCTACAGGAGGTCCTGATGCTAACCCCATGTAGCAGGCCTCTGACGCTGCCACTGGCAAGAGCATATTTTTTGAGAGATGAAAGGATGCTCTCTTCAAAAGCCCTATGGCTCCAAAGGAAAGCCTACTAACGCCACGGGGGTAACTGCAAAGTTTGGCTTAGCAGAATGCTCATAAGAAAACACACACGCTCTCCTCTTCAGTGTAGCTGGAGAGGAGACCAGGCTTGACCACGGTACTCAGCTTAGCCCTTGTGAATGTCTCACCAAGAACAGCATTTGGCCAGGACTCCAAAACACCCACCGTACTGCTCACGCATGGTGTTCTTGCCCCACAGAGCCATCAGGACATATCACACAGGTATCAGGAATAGCTCTGAGGTCCCACAAGTAGCTAAGGATAGTCCCCCCCCTCCCAGCACTCCCAGAGAAGGACGTTCTACAGTGATTGCTGGAGATAAGTAAACACTATCATAATGTAGATTATAAACAGGTAAAAGATAACACATGTGGTTCGTTCTAGAATGATATGTGTTCTGCAAGGCTATTGTCGGGGTAGATGTTAAAATAAGAGTCATATGTGGCATAGTTCCCTGGGAAACATTGTACAGAGTGAGGAGGAGTACCAGGAAGTGATGGCTTAGCTGATTTAGTCTCTGTATAAATGAATCTTGGAGAGGTGCCCAATAAACCTTTGCAGAACGAATCTTTATAGGACACTCCTGTGTTTTGTCATGCCTGAGAGTGCGCTTTCTCTCTCTCTCTCTCTCTCTCTCTCTCTCTCACTCACACACACACACACACACACACAGAGAGAGAGAGAGAGAGAGAGAGAGAGAGAGAGACTTTAACATGGTGTGCCTATGAATATGGACATTTTGAGGTAACCATAAGCTGTTTTAAAAAAAATCTTAGAAATAATATTGCAGAAATACGCAAGGATGTTAGAAAGGTTAACCAAGTCAAGGGAGAAAAGAGGGAGATCTAAAACTACAGTAAACTGGAGGCACTCATTGAGCAATTATGAGACATGAGTTCCTTCTAATAAAATTAACAATAATGAACTTCTGAGCCAGAGAACCGGGAAGCCTGTGGCCAGTGAGCAGACCCAAGGGGTGGGGATCTCAAATGTCAGCAAAGTTAACTAAAAAAAAAAAAAAAAAAGACCTTAAGTGGATCAATCAGGGTTGAACTACTAGATAGACGGATTAAGTGGGCAATAAAAGCCGTGTTCTACTGACCCCTAACACGAGCGGGAGGGGATAATGAGCTAAGTAAAGCTGCTGAGGATAATAAGACCGCAATTACGGCCAAGTTCAAACTGCCGAGCGCACATTAGAGAGCGCTCCAGATGACGGTGGGAGGAAATCCCAGAGCCTGCCTGTGAATGCTGGCCCCGGTGGGTGCTGGAGACCCAGCCCCTTGCAGCTCACCAATGAGCAAACAAAACCATCACCGTTGGGCATTTCAGAAAGCCTGAGCGGTTCCTGTGGGGCACCATGCTGGAAGGAAGGGTGGAGAGGAACAAAGACCCTAAGTAGGCAAACAGAAAGAAGTCAGCCATATTCATTATCTTAAAGGCAGAGACCACAGCACCTAGGTGTGTGCTTAGCTGCGGCTGCGCACAGCACCTGCGGCTGCGCACAGCACCTGTGGTTGCGCAAGGGGTGGTGATGAAGCCTGGGATGTTCAGAGATGTATAAGGGACCTACACATATGCAAATATACATGTGGACTCACATAGGCACACACATGTACACATGTGCATGTATATATGTGCATGTTTGTGTGGGCGCATTTGCATGGCATTCACACACAGGCATATATACATTCAACATGGGGCAAATTCACCAGGCTGGGAGAAAAACTCAATCAATGACAGATATAGTTTTCCTAAATATTAAAGGAAGAGCCCTTGGTTGGGCCAAGTGCGCAGGCTCCCTTTGTATCCGGTTATGTGGGTTCTTCCGCCGATAGTTCTGTGTGATTCTTCGCTTAATCTCTTGGGTAAAATAAACGCATGGCAGCTTTACTGCACTATTGATTCAAATTATTACTGTAATGACAGAGCTATCCAGGGAGTTGTCACTGGGTTCTGAGAGACATCCTGACGGCTGTCATGTACATTATTAAGTATGCTCTGCGAAGGAAGGCCCTGCCTGCTGGCCCTGATCCCGTTCCCCCAGACAGCCCAGGGATATCCTGAACCCAGGCCCAGGTTCTCAGGAACCAGAAGGGAAGTTTTCCATGGCTCTGAACTGTGTGGTCACTGTGCAATGGAGTCACCCTAATGGTGTGGCTCTGGTGTTTCCAGATCGGTGGTCCCAAAGTCGTGATCAGAGGGTCCCAAAGACAGGCCAGAACATAGCTTACAGGACTGGTCCCAGGAAAAACTAAGACACGTTCCATTCAGTCCTAAGGAAGTCAATGTATTTTTGGTACGGCTAATGTTAATGTTAATGGAGGAGCTGGTAAGGAGTGATGGGCTCCAAGAGGAGTGGACAGAGCTCAAACTCTAGGAAACGCACATCTCTCTCACAGATGCACACACACACAGAGATACATGCATCACACACAGGCATATACATCTAAGAAAGAAACACACATCTCTCTCTCCCAGCTTTAAGTCCTGCCAATGCCTGAGCCACCACTGTACCTGGGTCCCATTCACAAGGAACCTTCAGGGCGTAGCCTCCAGGACTCAATTGTGATAAGGGAGGGTGTGGGCAGTGGATGGAGAAGGCAGTACTCACCTAGGCCCCCATGCAGGAGGAAGTGGGAGGGGGCTCTGCAGGGCTGGCAGGCAAACACAGCACAAATCACAGCCAGGACACTACATGGGTGTCCCACAGATGTTCTGAACACAGATGGAAGGACAGCAAAGACTCCTCCCTCTATGAGAGAGCTGTCAGGGGCACAGTGATTTAGTCGTGCAGAGGTGTGGGTCCATGCCTGGCCAGTGCTATTCTGGGCAAGCCACTAAGGCCTCATGCTGTTTCTTTGAGTGCGTCTTTAGAGTTAGCCCTCTCCCCCAGTGCTGGCTTTCTCTGTGTTCCTGTCCATACTGTAGACTGACTGACACTGTTTTTCTGAATGCTGCAAAACTGTAATAATACACAGTCCCCAAATATCACCTCCTCACTGATTCTCAGCTCTAGTTCTAAATTCCTGGGAAAGAGATATGAGGTCCTAGTTTGGGTCAGAAGTGGACTCTGGCTTGATCACACTTGGTAAGCTGACTCCCAAATATCAACCCAACAGGTCGGCCTTTCTCCAGTTGCTCCCTTCCCTGTGAGGACTACGCCACCAGTGGAGAGGAAGGAGATGGAACCATTGCCCCTTTTTACAGGGTCACCAGGGAAGGCTACATCCCTCTCCAATGCCAGGACTTCACTAAATGACACTGTCTCTTCTTTGCTGACTCCTAGATTTCTATAGCCTCTGCTCATACCTCAGGACTAGGGTTTGTTACCAGCCTGGATGTTACACACCCTCAGACACCTTGTGATCCCCATGTTCTGTCCACACCAGTGTATGCAAACTGTACTTTGTTAAACATTGCTCAAATTGACTCAAGTGTGCTATCAAATAAATGTCCCGTTGAAAACAAATAAACTCAAATGACCTGGGGAAATAGATAAAGATTCTGAATGAAAGAGCCCTCCCCCCCTTCTTCCCCACCTTCTCCCTCCCCCCCCCCCCCGCCAGGTCATGTACCTCTAGGTTCCCGGCAGGGAGATATTATGAAGATGGAAGGTTCAATATGGCTTCTCCATTGCTACTGTTAGAGGTAGAATACACATCACTCACTGTGCAGAGCTTTTCCATCTCAAAGGCTGGATATTGATAGACTGGAGCCAGCAGCCAGCCTCCAGGTGGGCTGGACATTCTAGGTCTCTGATAGCACAGCCATGAGCACCCTCATGGGCTCTCCAGGACTTCCCCAGCCCTTCCCAGCCTCTATCAGACTTAGTGTGAATTCTTTGCTTTGTTTAAAAACAAAGACACAGCTGAAAAGTCTTTGCAGTCCCTATGTTCTGGGGCCAAGTGGCGGCGACACTGGCAAGAAGTCTAGAGTACTCAAAACCACTCCGGTTACTCAGAGGACACTCAAGGGACTGTCTCTGATGACTGGCCAGAGAAGGTATGCCTCTCTCCCCTGTGCATGGAGACTTTGGAGATCCATGTCAACATACAGAGAAATGTTACTGTTGGCATAACTGAAGCTGCCTAGACCTTCCACTGCTGGCCTCTGCTGTTACAAATGACCAAATTCCCCTGTCCTTCTCCCTATATACACATTCTTGTCAGTTAGCAGGAAAACTCACCAGCCTGCTGTCGCAAGATCACAAAGGGGTTGTTCCTATTTACATCTGCAGTGCTTCTGAGGTCGCTGAGGGCACCAGCTACAAGAATTCAACCCCAGCTTCCCTGTTCTCCCTCCATTCTGAGAATGCAGGCCTGTTACAAAGCAACGGTGTGACCCTCCCAGCACTGAGGTTAAACATGCACATTCTCCATGACAGAATACATCCTTCCACGTAGCAGAGGTCATTTTTCTAAAATTAAAAGCAAACATCAAGTGCTACCAGTTTTCCTGACCAAGAGAAGGCTTACAGGATAAAAATGGAAAAAAAAAAAAAAAGGAGACCATAAAGATTAGCTTACCAAGCTGATAATTTTCTATTTTACTTTTCCTGGCTTGTTTAAATATTTGTGGTTACAGTATGGGGTCCCACTCAAACTACAACATTTCCAAACACTTGAGTCTATAACCGAGCTAGTGGGTGACCTGTTGCCAAGGAAACAATGACCCCTTCTCTAAATGCCCCACACAGTGACCTTTCAATAACTTTAGGGAACTTGGGATTGGCTCGGAAATATAATTCTGTTGCTTAATAGCTATGTGGCCTTGGGCATCTCAGGGTACCTCCCTGAGTCTGTTTTCTGATCTGAGAATGGGGACTGGTGATAGCAGTTCCTTCAGAGTGTTTGTAAGCACCAAATGAGATCCTCTGGGTCGTAGGAGGTGTATATCCTGCCACAGTAAGACTCTGTGGATGTTATGTTATTTTGCTAAGATGGATTTTAGAAAATTAGGCCCAATTTAAGGGCTGTGTCCTGAAGGCATGAGTTAAAGACAACGAAACCCTCACAACCTTTACAAAACTCTATGAGGAGCCAGGTATGGTGGCTCACATCTCTAAATCCTAGCCTGTAGTCCAAATAGGAGAGCCTGAAGCAGGAGGATTACGTTTGAGGTCAGTCTGCATGCACTACCTAGGGAGTTTCATGCCAGGCTGAACTATAGAGTGAGATCTGATCCCAAACAAACAAAAACATCGCTGTATGGGGCTGGGAAGATGGCTGCTGGGTAGGAGCACTTGATGCACAGTCTAGAAGCACTGAGTCCAAATCCCCAGCACCTATGTAAAAAGCTAGGCATGGTCACACAGACCTTAGCGCCAGCACTGTGAAGGGTGGGGATATCAGGATGGCTGGAGCTGGCTGGCTGCCTGCCTAGCTCTGGATTCAGTTAGAGACCTGTCTCAAAGGAATAAGGCAGAGAATAAATAATAAATCAGTACCTGACATCTTCCTCTGGCATTTGCATATGCGCATGTTTGTGCATATGCACAAACACACAAACACACAGGTGCGCACGCACTGCCTCTACCAACACACAAACAGCCATGTGAGAATCCAGATGCTAAAGCGACGTCCTCCTGGACTCTGACGCCATTACGACTGCTTGTTGATTGCCTCAAGGCCCACTTGGAATGATGCTGACCCTGACTGCTTGCCTGCTCCTGACACTTCAGGCTTCAGCAAGACCCACCCTCCTCGGGATGTGTCCTGCAAGCCACCCGTTTCCCACAGTGAAAACACGGGACCTCTATTTTCAGTGGGCACCTGCTGAGGTGGTGACAGCTTGCAGGCACCCACCCACACAACTTGGCCCAGTTTCCCCTGGGATGCATAGCTCTCACCCATGGTTTTACTCCACAGTCATTTCCTGGGTCTAAAAAGGCTCAAACCTGGAGTTCTAGCCTTGGCATCACCGTGTTCCCACTGCAGAGACTGATTCTCTAGCCCAGATGGCAGCTGTCAAATCTACCTCACTCTGAAATCTGCATCAGTCTAAATCTCCAAATGATGATTGTGTTTTAAAAAGAAGTAAAATCTGCTCATTAATTATGACCTTGTAACTTTCATTTAAGGGCCACTTGAGAGTCTCATGAGGGGTCAAGTTCCTGGACCTGAAGACAGACTATAGGTATTAACCTAGGTTCAAACATGTAGGGCACTTGCTCCAGTGCCTTAGCCTCTCTGAATTCCAGTCTCATTTGAGAGAGGGATGCTCATGTCTTCCAAAAAGGACCATTGGCCACTCATGTAGGGTACCACAGTCCAATCTCCTCGTAAAACAAAGATGTAATTATCTTACAAAGTATTAAAAGGTATTCCACGTGTGCTTACTTCTGTTATACAACCTACCTCTAGTTTTCTCCTGTCCCTCAATCTACATTTCCCACTTAGATCTTTAATCCTCAGTACTACCGCCCCCATACCTCCACTTATATATCACACAGGCTTAGCTGTCCCCTTCTTAAGATCTCTTCCCTTTTCCCCTCTCAGGGGCCCTTTATACTTTTCTGATCTGTTCAAATGAAACATACAAGCCATGATCCATAACCAAGAGAGAAAACTCTTGTCTTTCTGGTCTGGATTGCCTTGCAAGGTATATTTTGCCAGATCCATCAGTCCTAAAAGTTCCATGATCCCAGCTGTCTTTACATTGAATAATTGTATACGTGCCACATCATCATCTGCCCATCAACTGATGGGCATCATAGTTCAAGCAGGATGAAGAGTCCTTTGGGTGGATGTCCAGGAGTTGATGTATCTGGGTGCCATGGCAGCTCTGTTTTTAGATTTTTTTTGAGAAAATTACCTATTGCCTTCAATAGTGGCTACACCCATTTACACTCCCATCAACAGTGAACAAGGGTTCCTATTTCTCCAAATCCTCGCCAGCATCTGTTGTCATTTGGTTTAGGTTTTTTGTTTGGTAGGTTAGTTGGTTTGTCGGTTGTGCTTTGGTTGGTTTGGGTGAGTTTTTTTTTAATTATTATAGCCACTCTGACTAAAGGGAGATGAAATCTCAAGTCATTTTTAATTCACAAGAGTACCTGCTTCACAGTGATATTTTTAACATGCTAGCAACCCCCATTATTGTCATTTCTCATTGTGCTTCATCTTGAGTCAAAGAGGAGAGCAACCTCGGATGGATGCAAGCCATTCTTTTTAAAGGAATACGAAGAGTAACATTCCTCTACTCTGGTGAATAAGATATGTCAACACTGAACTGGGTATGGTCACAATGAAAATTAAGAGACACCAACACATTTAAGTGATATGTATAAAATATATCCCATATATGGGTTTGCAGGCTATGAAGACTTCTATTGTACAAGAGGGATGGGGAGGGCGAAGGACCCTCAGTCTCCAGTCTAGTCTATATTCACCCCCAATGGTAGCAGCTACAGTCCACAAGGAGGACCCAGAGAGGATCTGTGGGAAAGGATAAGGAATCAACGGCAGTCTATAAACTTTCAGGGAGCACCTGCTCAGAATGGGAAATGAGTAGTTATTCACTCAGAATTCAGAGGTGCACAAACTGGAGATGTGCTAAAGGCATTAGTCATCGGAGAGATGCAAAATACATGCACAATGAGACACTAAACCAGCCGAGTCTAGAAAGACTCCAACGCCAAGTTCCTCCGTTACTCTTCTTCCTGCTTTGACAGAGTAGCTGACAACAACGGCTAAAGGTAGAGCTGATTCTCGTTCATATTTGAGAGTCCATCTTAGCAGGGAAGGTACAGTGACAAGAGAGGCCCTTGGCTGTGACAGCAAGAAGACAAAGCAGCTGGTCACACTGTGTCTAGGGAATTAGCAAGAGCTTAAAGCTTGAATCCTCTGTGGGAGGGAGTATGCACGCACATGTGTGTACGTGTGCACGTGTGTGTACATGAGCGTGACTGTGTATGCATGTGTGCATATATGTGCATGTGTGCATGCATGTGTGAGTGCCTGTATGTATAAGCAGGAGCATTGCATGCCTGTATGTACATGTGTGTGTGCATGTGTATGCGTTTGTGTATTAATGTGTGTGTTTTATTCAGTCAAAGCCCAACATTCATGGGACAGTACAACTTACAATCAGCGTGACTCCTCCTTCCTCGTGTGTGTACATGAGCGTGACTGTGTATGCATGTGTGCATATATGTGCATGTGTGCATGCATGTGTGAGTGCCTGTATGTATAAGCAGGAGCATGTGCATGCCTGTATGTACATGTGTGTGTGCATGTGTGTGCGTTTGTGTATTAATGTGTGTGTTTTATTCAGTCAAAGCCCAACATTCATGGGACAGTACAACTTACAATCAGTGTAACTCCTCCTTCCTCAATTAAACCTCTCTGTGGATACCCTCAGATGAGGATACACCTAGGCATGCCCAGAAATGTTCCTCCTAATTGATTATAAATATAATTAACAAGAAGATCAAGCATCACACGGAGCACTAATAAAGACATGTGAGAGACAGAGGGGTTGCCCACTGCAGGCAGGAGTTAAGTTTGACAGGACCATATAGGAAAAAGTTGGGTTGCACTGACTAAAGCTGAAATAGGTCAAGTAGTTCCATTCACAATGCAAATGAGCGTGGAATCCTCAGAACTCCATGACCAAAAATGTTCATAGGGGCATCGCTGCAAACACTGGTTGCAAATTGAAATGCAGGATGAATAAATTACAGTGTTCTCCAAACACCATCTCAGGTTATAATCCAATAAAAAGAATCTAGATAAACACACACACACACACACACACACAACCATCATGACACATGATATTGATACAAAATGTGAGAATAAGCAAAATTGACCAGAAAAAAAAAATCACTAAGTCCTGCAGGGCAAAGTTATGCATCTATTCGTGACGATGTAACCTTAATATAAGAGTAATTAAATAAAACAGCACAGGGCTCAAATGGTGAAATCAACACAGGAGAGACGAGTTGGCTCTTCTGGAACACACTGGGCCTGGGAGACTGAGGGGACTCATTACTCATCAGTGGCCTCTGCCTCTCACAGGCTTTCAAACACTCACGCAGGCAGCCATGCCTGGAGTTAGGTAAGACTGCTCTGGGCTTTGTCAGGCTTGGGCCCTGTGGAGTCTTTGCTATGTGTCAGAGGGCACCTAATGGTACAGGTAGACAGAAGGGATGACGTGTCTCCTGCAATGTCTCATGCGGCAACTAGCAAAAGTCGTCTGTGCCAGGACTGCCACTAGAGGAAGCCACAGCTCTCAGGAGCTCTCCCAGGGGATGGCTTTGACATCACTCAGTCAGTGATAACCAGTGGCTTAGACCTCCCTGTCGGAGTGATGTGGGCATGCTCACCTGAGGCGGTGCCACGGTGTGGCTCCTTCCTCTGAACAGATGAGTTGATGGCTTCTTTCCTAGACCTGCCCTTTCTGAGAAGCAAACTGTCAGCCACTAGCAACAACAACCAACTTTGAATCTCCCCAGTTCTATCAATATATCCACGATGCTGGAGCCTGAGTGTGTCCCTTCTTGCTAAGTGATTAGTGCTAAATATTAAATCAACTCGCACCCATCTGGAGGGACACAGGCTGTACTCAGACCTTAACATTTATGAGGGGAAAGGTGCTCTGGAAGTAACAAGTTTGTATGGAGTGTTTGGGGACCACCCCTCCTCATGTGGCTGGTGCTTAACTGGAAGCCTACATAATGTCATCTAAACAGACTGGTGGAGGATGCTACCCAGTGGTGGCCCAGTGGTTAAGAGTACTTGCTGTCCTCGCAGAGGACCATAGTTCAATTCCTGAGACAAGTAGCAGACAACTTACAACTGCTTGGCCATGCTCCAGTTCCGGGGGAATGGACACTCTCTTTTGGCCCTCACAGGTACCTGTACTCAGGTATACATATCTATACCAAGACACATACACATACAGAAGCCTTCTTTTTAATTACAGAGATGGATGAAGTCTGGACCAGACAAACCTAAGCTTCATTGAGTAGGAAACAGCCTATTACTGCCCCCAGCAGCAGAACCCTACAGAACTGAGGCTTAGCTACTCCCGCTCTCCCCTCTGCTCTATGCGTATTCCCAGTCAAGAGGGTTCAAGGCTATCTACTGCCTCCTCTCAGCAGGGAGCAGAAGCTACAGCTCCACTCCCCCCCCCAACTCCCCACCACAGACCCCAGATTTGAAGATTAAATAACCAGGGTGTGGGGAATAAGAATTCCACTGGGGAGAGGGAAGTTTCCTTAGTCTGGGTTTCTATTACTGCACAAACATCATGACCAACAAGCAAGTTGGGGAGGAAAGGGTTTATTCAGCTTACACTTTCCACACTGCTGTTCATCACAAAGGAAGTCAGGACTGGAACTCAAGCAGGTCAGGAAACAGCAGCTGATGCAGAGGCTATGAAGGGATGTTTCTTTCTGGCTTGCTTCCCCTGGCTTGCTCAGTCTGCTTTCTTATAGAACCCAAGACTACCAGCCCAGGGATGGTACCACCCACAAGGGGTCCTCCCCCTCCTTGATCACTAATTGAAAAAATGCCCCGAAGCTGAATCTCATGGAGGCATTTCCCCAACTGAAGCCCCTTTCCCTGTGATAATTCCAGCCTGTGTCAAGTTGACACACAAAACCAGTCAATACACAAGTCTATTGGATTTAGTATGCATTGGCTTGGAAACAGTCACATACAAGCAGGAAGGAAAATGAACAAGAAGTAGCAATTATGGGTTCTATATCCAGACAGATCCATGAACACCAAATCAGAAGGGAATCTGACCCAGGACGCTCTTCTCCCCTGCGGGGCTTACATCACTTCTTCAGGATTACCTGTGGATCGCTACCAGTGTCATCCCTCCTTCTCCCTGCCTGCCTACTGCTTGGGAGCAGAGACCACACCGGGCCTGTCTTACTGATCACAGCGCCTAGTTCACTAGATGCTGCTTTGCATGTGTGCAATGTCGGCAATGTGCGTGTGTGCACATGTGCAGGAGTGGACACGTACCTCCTCAGCCCAGCTGAGTATCAACACCCACTCAGTATCTGCCCTACCGTGGCAGCCAATTTCCTCCAGATGCTGAAAACACAGCAGTAAGCAGAACAGACAAAAGTTCCTGACCCTGGGAAGACGGCGCAAGAGTGAAGAAAGGGCTGGACAGACAAGAAGATAAATAAAAGAGGAGGAGGGGTGACTGTCATGACAGAGGGGGACAAGGAAGCAGGTGAAGAGGGCAGAGGGTTAACAGGGATCTACTGAACCACGTAAGCCTTGTTCAGTCCTGACACCTCGCAGAGAGCTGAAAAGCCATTGTTAGCTCCAAACAGAGCTTGACCTGACCTGACTAATGTGCTTGCAAAGGATCAGGAAAGCTCGGTTTGACTTTAGAATTCAAAGTGGAAGTGTCCATTCGATCCAGGTGTAAGTACCAAAAACCAAAACAAACCAAAAAAAAAAACCAAAAAACAAAAAACAAAAAAAGCCAATCAGGTACCTGCCTGGGGGCAAGAATAAAATGGATGCTAAAGTTGCCCATAGAGAAAAAAATATTCTAATGGCATCAGACAGGATCGTTCAGGCTTTCCTGCCACAAAGCCGTTGATGGTACCAGCACTTGTATTCCTGTTTTGGGACAGACCTGAAGGGGTATCTGAAGGGCTAC
This sequence comes from Apodemus sylvaticus, assembly GCF_947179515.1. Classification (NCBI taxonomy): domain Eukaryota; kingdom Metazoa; phylum Chordata; class Mammalia; order Rodentia; family Muridae; genus Apodemus; species Apodemus sylvaticus. The sequence goes on from NC_067492.1 coordinate 11,366,801, forward strand.
AATTTAAATGGTGAATATGACCTGAACGCAGATTCAGCTTAAAGACATCCAGAGGCTGCGGATTTAGGGTTCAGAGTAGTTCATAGATTGTTGGGGAAGACACAGCAGAGTGTGGAAAAGATAGCTCTGGGGACCTTCTCATAACCAGGGCCACCATGCTGGAGTCAAGGGCAAGCAGCTGAGAGCTCATATATGTCCCATATGAGCTCCATATGTCATATATGGGTGTGTGTGTGTGTGTGTGTGTGTACATGTGAGTGTAAATGTCTGCAGAGGTCAGAAGACTAACGTCGCAGAGTAAGAGGTGAGAAATGCAGACTTCAGATTCCGACAGCTTGGGTTGACATCCTGACCTCCCCACTCACTACTAAAGCCTTTTAAGCTACAGTTCTCTTGATCTACCCAAGAGAGGTAATGGTGCCCCCCCCCCCCCCCCCCCCCCCGCTTCAGCTGACAGGTTTAAGAATTCATTGAGATAATGAATGCACTGTGCTCACGCCACAGGGCCAGAGCTCAAGCAGCACCACTCTTACTCCGGGATGGCAGACAGGAAGGACTCTTTCCTTCTAGTGTCACCCCAAGCCTTTGCACCATGTCTCTATGAATGGCTGTTATCACTACTTAACTCCCTTAGAAACAGCTCCAAACTCAAAGTAGAGTTCACTGGGTCTTCACACCTGTGGAAAAATAAAAAATATTTTTATTTATGTGCAGTGTCTGTATGAATACGCGTCATGAGGGTACAGGAGTGTCTGTGGAGGCTAAAAGAGGGCATTGGGTCCCCTAGAATTGGTATTACAGGCAGCTGTGAGCTGTCTGACATGGGTGCTGGGAACTGAACTCAGGACCTCTGCAAGAGCAGCAAGTGCTCTTAACCACTGAGCCATCTCTCCAGCCCCTGACACATTTATTTCAAAGGTGTCGCTAAGTGCTTCCATCGGGTCTCTTAGTAACCCGGAGATCACCAAGTGGGACAGGCTGGCTTAGGACAGCCTCCACAGATGAACGCAGCTGAGGCTGCCTTCCATGCACTGGGATCGCGCACACACACACACACACACACCACCACCACGCCCAGCTGTCCTTTTATACAGGTTCTGGGGACCACACTTGTATCTGTACGCTTGTGCAGGAAGCACTTTACCAACCAAGCTTTCTCCAGCTCAAACAATATATTTTTTTTAATCCTTTCATGGACCTGACTGAAATATGCAACGGGAGACATTTCCTCCTCCTCTCACCCAGCTAGTCAACCTTCCGTTACTGCAGCAGGCGGACTTCTCTTCACTGGAGGTGGGATGCGCCCAGCCTCTGTGTGGCTTCCGGATGACCTGCCAGTGGGATGGATGGAGAAGGCTGATGCGACTCTGTCTTTGTTGTTTCTTTTTTTTGTCAGTCTTTTGACGAAGCCAGACTCATCCCTCCCACAAGCAGCCAAATGAGTAAACTGCTAAGTTCACATCACCCAAATATCAGACCATTCACCACTGCTCTTCCTTCTTCCTGTCTTGACCATGTAGCAAGAGCACTTGACCAAAAGGCATCAACACTGTCGTCATTGTCGTCATCATCATCATCACCACCATCACCATCACCACCATCATCATCATCATCCTAGAAACTGTGGCATTTGAGAGATGTCTCTGAATGGAGCTGAGGAAAGAGGTGTGAGGGACATGGAACCAGCAAATCCAGTTTCCAGTTCCCAGGAACAGTTCTAATTTAAAAAGGGAGGTTTCGTCACAGTTACAGTATCTAAGAGATGGCATCTGACTCTGAAAACTTAGTCCCTTCGGTCAAAGAAATAAAAAAAAAAAAAAAATCTGGGCATGAGTCACCAAAGGAGAAATTCTAAATGCTACATCAGGGGTCGGTGGGCTGGGGCAAGTAGCTGACTGGAGGTCTAAAACTGCAGCTTCCCCGGCCACACGAAATAAACTTACAGTCAGTGTTACACGCCCGACAATGCCAAAAACTGAGACCCCAGAACCTTCACAAGAGCATGGGTTTGAGAGCAAGGGAGCCCGGTGAGGGTGCAGCTGGAAAGCAGAGGTCCCACACAAACACACTTCTGAAGACATGGCTGCAGGCTCTCGATGCAGGTACAGGTTACCCAAGAAGAAACAGACCTGTGATCTCTGTCTCCAAAGGCCATAGGCAGTGGAATTCATTCTCCCGTGATGAATGTATTGGTTTCTGAGAGCTGACTCCTCAGTCCTAGAAATAAGAATCTGACTTTTCCGGCAAGGCAACACTCCTTCCTTCTCTCATACGTGGATCCCATCACTAAACCTCACGAGGCTTGTTATAAAAATACAATGTCAACGTATTAACACGAAATGATAAATGACCGGCACAGGGACTTTGAAAAGTTCTTCCAATTAATCGTCCTTCCTCCTAGAGCCTGACATACAAAGGAGACTCATTATCTAAAAGTTACAAACTCCTAACGTGCTAGACGGTAGGGGCACCACACACAATAAACTGCCATTGTACTCTGAATGTGGCCTTGCCGACGCGACAAAGTCAAATCTCTCTTTTCTTCTACCATCTATATAGATGTCCTTGACAACAGGACAGAATCCTCCAAGGCGAACAGGACTCTTTCCCCTGCTCAGTATGGGTGAGGACCCCCAAAAGCTTTCTCCAAGAATCATTCTTTCTACCTTTATGAATAGATTAAAATCTTTTTGACCAAGTTTTAAAATTATATATGTATGCGGGTGAGTGTACACATCTGCATATTGGTGCCCATGGGGACGAGAAGAAGGTGTTGGGTCCCCTGGAGCTGGGGTTATAGGTGGCTGTGAGCCATTCAGTGTGGTACTTGGAACTGAACTCTGGTCCTCTGCTGAGAATTCTCTCTACTCTGTTGTCCAGCATTTTTTATTACATGTGTTTGTTTATTTCACTAGACTGTCAAAGCGTCTTACAAGCTCGATGTCACCTGTTCTTCTCCAGTTAAAACCCATAATCCGTTGATTTTACAGCCTTATCTCAGATTATCACCTTGTTCTGATTTCCTGGCTTTTTGATAAGCTCACATAAACACCATCGAGTAATTTTTACAACACATTAAACCATGAGTTCCTCACTAGGTCATTAAAACAACAAACAGTTTCCTCAACTAAAGCAGGAAAGTCGGGTCCCCTCCCCCCCAAAAAAAATAGAATAAGCAGCTTTTGAAATTTGACATTGACAGTCCTCATTAAAAAGAAAAATAAGGTTGTTCAAAGTCCTAAGGAGGCATGTGTGCCCTGGTTTGCTTTCGATTGCTGTGAAGAAACCCTATGATGAAAAGCAATGTGGGAAGGAAAGGGTTTATTTGGCTTACACATCCAGGTCATAAACCATCATTGAGAAAACTCAGGGTAGGAACTCAAACCAGGACCCTGGAGGCAGGAGCTGAGGCAGAAGCCGGTGGAGGATGCTGCTTACAGGCTTCCTTACTTAGGACTTCCTCAGTCTACTTTCTTGTAGCACTCAAGACCAAGTTCAGCGTGATGCCATCCATATGATCTGGGTCCTGCCACATCAAAAAAAAAAAAAAAGTGCTGTCACAGACCTGTCTACCAAACAATCTGATGAAGGCCTTTTGTCAACTGCCCTTCCCTATTCTCAAAGACCTTACCTGTATCAAGTTGAAAAACAAAAATCTAAGCAGGGCAGCATTAGACAGGATGGTAGCTAAGGGAGGAGAGGGCCGAGCAAAGGGCAGAACAGGTGAGAGACAGAGGACACTGCAGAGCTAAGAGTGAGCAGGACCATGCAAGGCCAGCTCTCTTCCACACAACACCTGAAAGATAGGCTGAAGCAGAAAAATTCACTGGTCAGCATGTTCTTCTCCTGGCGACCCTTCTAACTGAAAGGCATCCTGGTTCATCAAGTCCAAGAACAAGCTGTGTCCAGATTGTGGCTGACTCATGGGAACAAGGCAGCCATCTCCTACTGACAGGTAAGTTGATGCTGAGCTGCTCCCTGGACACTTGTCCCTCTCAGGACCTAACCCTAACACCAACCTAACCCCAAACCCTAATCCTAATCCTAAATCTAACTCCTAACCCCAAACCCTAAATCTAACCCCTAACCCCAAACCTTAACCCTAACCCCTAACCCTAACCCCTAACCCTAACACCAAACCCTAAATCTAACCCCTAACCCCAAACCCTAAACCCTAATCCTAACCCTAAATCTAACCCCTAGCCCCAAACCCTAAATCTAACCCCTAACCCCAACCCCTAACCCCTAACCCTTAACCCCTAGCCCCTAACCCCTAACCCCTAGCCCCTAACCCCTAACCCCTAACCCCTAACCCTATCCTGCTTCCACACATGATTCAGGCAGCCCTGATGGGATCCTACTGTGTGCTATGTCCTGGCTTGCATCTTGATCATATGATGGTCAGGAAGAGCATAGAGAAGTGGCCCTCAATCATCCTAATACTGTGACCCTTTAATATAGTTCTTCACATCATGGTGCCCCCCAAACATAAAATTATTTCATTGCTACTTCATAAATTAATTTGCTACTGTTATGAATTGTAATGTAAGTATCTAATATACAGAATGTCTGGTGTGACCCGTGTAGAAGGGTCGTTCGACTCCCAAAGGGGTCAAGACCCATAGTTTGAGAACCATTGGCATAGAAAGTACTGGAAGAGTCAGATCCTCACAAACACACATCTCAAGTGTGACAAGGTCAACATGGTTACTGGATGCCTTAAGAGCAGACTCACTGCAGGGGAATGTAGTCTACTCTGAGAGACCCAATCTCTTGAAAACAGATTGATAGATGTTTCAATGAAGAGCCAAAGATTGGAAGTTGAGAATGCATAGCCAGAAATTCATCAGAGGGCAGACACTGTTCCCCAGAGATGAGCATGAGATGTGGAAAAACACTGGCACCAATGTTTTCCTGGACCAAGAGGAGTATGGCAGTAGTGACATGACCAAAAGCAAGTGTCAGTGGGAGTCAGGCAGGGGACATAACTCCTATGAACAGATTATTCTGTCAGCATAAGAGAGACATGAGGGAAGTTTTTAATCATCTATTCATTTCTTTAGTGGGTGTTTGCTTAAAGACCTGACACAGGTTGCCCTAACAGACAAAAACAGAGGTCTCCCTGAAATCACATCTGATAACAGACAAAATTAAGAACATCTTTCAAGATATATATACACACACATACTCACACACTCACACACCCCTGCACACTCACATGTATACACATCATGATTATCATCATCACCACCACCACCATCATCATCATCAAACACCCAAAATCTTATCTTTTACATGTTGACTACAACTTTGGCTCAAGAGATAGCCTTAGAACATATCTATCTGACCTTATTTGGAAAACAGATACAGATTGCAGATACAATCAAGTGTGTGGCTCTGATCTAATCTGACAGACACCCATAATTATAGAAAACAAACCAGTGAAACTGGCACAGTCACACAGGCCTGTGGTCCTAGCTCTGGGGAGGTGGAGGAGGATTAGAAAGAAGGTCAAAGTCATCCTCAGCTATATATAACAAGTTTGAGGCCAGCTTGAGGTACATGAGACCCTATCTCAAAAAAAAAAAAAAATAGAAGTAAGAGGGAAGGAGGAGGGAGGGGGAGGAGGAGAAAGGAAAGGGGGAGGAAGAGAGGGAGGGAGGGGGGACAGAAGAAACAAGCAGTGAGTCAGAGATCTATCAGATCGATCCATGTGCAAATCAAAGTATGCTTTATAAGTTACTCTTCTGTTGCTGTGGTGACAAGCTAGGGGAGAAAGGGTTTACTTGGACTTACAATTCTGGAAGGAAACCATCCATCATGGCGAGGAGGGTGTGGCAGCAGGAGCAGGAAGCTAGCCTGGCAGGCAGGAGGAGGCAGGGTGATCACATTACATCCACACCCAGGACGTACAATGCAAGAAGAAAAGGTTGGGTCAGAATATAACCTCTCAGAGCCCACCCCCGTGATGTACTTCCTCTTGCCAGTTTCCATCTCCAAACAAGCCACCAGTTGGGGACCAAGCATGCAGACCCATGGACCAATGGGGGATACTTCATATTCAAGTGACAATATTCTCTAAAGCTTGCTAGGTATAGTCAGAAGGAAGGAGAGAGCCCAGAAGGGGCCCTTGCTCCATACATACTGACAGGAAGGAACCTGGCAGTCTTTACTTCTGACTTCCAGTTTCCTGAGCTGACCAAAGAGTCATCATGTTGCTTTAAGGCAGCCACCTTGTGGTATTTTGTTATGGCATCCTGTTAGACATGATCTGAAATGTCCTCCCTGGACCCTGCTTTGAGGCTGGGTCCCAAGCTCATGGTGTGATATTGGGAAGCTGGGGAACCTTTAGGACACAGGGCTTAGGTGATAAAATGTCACTGGGGTGGCCTTTGGAGATTATACCCACCTAGCTGCCTTTCCTGTCTCCTCCTGTCATCCCCGACCCACCATGATGTGAGGGCTTCCACAGGCTCAATAAGAGAACCAGCTCAGCCTCTCCACACTTTCCAATCCAGGGAGAGAGTCCTGGCTCCCTTGACCTTTCTCCTGAGCCACCTTGTAATTCTGTATAGCACCCTTTTCCTGAAACACCCTACCATCTCCAGCAAGGGTGCATTCTCCCTTGCTGCCATGAATGGTAAGACTAATTTTATTCAACTCTAAGTGTTGTACTTGTGGCCTTAGCTGCAGAGTATAAGCAAGAATTGATATCATTACTTTGAAAATGTTTGGGACTCTTTGCCTACTTCGAAAATACGAATGGTACCTTGGACTCAACCACTCTGCCCAGATTGAATGTGCGCATATGTGCATTAATGATATGGAAAGGTCCTTATGGTGGTATTATCCATAATAGGAAAACTACATTAATCCAAGTGTCCATCGACAGCAGAAATGAATGAACCACATGCTATACCATGCCCATAGACTCTTAAAGCCATGAAAAGGAACAAATTGTTGCTTCTGCCTTAATGGGCCAATCAACTGATGCTGAATATTAAAGTAGCCTAGCATGAAAGATTGTACCCTATATGCCTCAGTTTATATCAGATGCAAAAAACAGGCAAAATTGATGAATGAAGGGAAAGTCAAAACGCTAGTAATTTGGTGCAGCCAGGGAGCCAGTGGCAGTTGATGTGGGTGGTGGTTACACAGCGCACTTAACTTGTAATAATAAATCCAGCCATGTGCTTAGAGATGACGTGATTGCTGGGGTGTATGCTAATGATAATTATCAGGTTAGTTCCAAATTATTTATGGATACTTTATACTGAGATCCCTGAATCATTACACGATACATCTGTTTAACATATATTATTGGTGCCTCACATGCTGAGTACCAACGACATACAAGTGTTAGTTAATAGGTAGCACACAGTCCACCCTTCACGGGGCTTCTGCTATCAGTCACTAGGAGAGACAGATAGAGATAGATACACAGATGTGGAAGCAGAAAAGAAAGAGAGGCAAAAACAAAACAAAAAAAAAACAAAACAAAACAAAACCCAAACAAACAAACAAAAAAAGAAAAGAAAAAAAAACAGATTTTTTAAGGGGATGTTGTTCATTCCCTAGTGATTTTGTGTAAAAGGAAATAATGGGTATTTGACTGTCACAACAGATTCACTAAAACACACCACACTGTTAACTGACAGATTCCAATGTGCTTCATTTCCACATTGATGTGGCAATATAAACCATATTCCCACTTTAAAACTTACTGCTAAAGTATTTAAGTTTCAAAATGTGTGCCTAGATCACAATTGTTAAAGAAAAAAAAACTATTTTAAAACTTATTTATCCTGATCTTTTCCATGTTGGTTTGTATGGGCTTAGCCATGGGTGGGCATTAGTTACCTACCACAGCTCAGTTTTACAAGTCTCTCGGCCACTTAGGATCAGTCCTACCTTCTCTTCTTTTGCTTCCTTCAATGGGAACTGGAGCCTAGAAGCCTTGATTGACAAGTGTGTGTGTGTGGGGGGGGGGAAGCTCCTCACAGAATTCTATCCCACTGACTCAGAGTTCAAATTGAGGCAATAGCAAGTTGAGCTGTAACCATAGCTTGCTGCTTTTTCTGTGACCTTGGGCTCATCCTGAATATTGTCTTCAGATTCTGACCCTTGGAAATGTTGTGGCATCTACTCTCAATGGTCAATGTGATGAGATCTAGACTCTAGACACGCCTATGATGGACTATCTTGATTAGGATAACTGAGGTGCAGATCCGCTGTTATCCTGCCCTGCATAAAAAAGGAGCCAATCACAGTCACTCCCTTTCTGCCTCTTGACAGTGGATGTAATATGTTCAGTTTCCTAAGATCATGCCACTGTGACTTCCTCTGCAAGGAAGAACTATAACCTGGAACAGTAGACCAAGAGAACCCCTTCTTTCCTAAGTTGCTTTTGTTGGGGTGCTTCATCAGAGTAACAGAAAAAAGAAACCAGGACAAAGGAAGATAGTAAAGACAGGACCTTGCTCGTGGAGTTGTGGGATCCAGGGTAATGGTGTGAGAAGTGGAAGGTTCCACTTAGCACACTGGGTAAGCTTCCAGTGCTGCTCTCTACCATCTGGAGTATACCTCCTTCTCTCCCCTCCAAGGTTCTCCACACCATATGTGTGGGTTTGCATATGCTCATCCCATGGAGTGGCACTATTATAAGGTGTGGCCCTGTTGGAGTGGGTGTGGCCTTGTTGGAGTAGGTGTGTCACTGTGGGCATGGGCTTTAAGACCCTCATCCTAGCTGCCTGGAAGCCAGTATTCTGCTAGCAGCCTTCAGATGAAGATGTAGAACTCTCATCTCCTCCTGCACCATGCCTGCCTGGATGCTACCATGCTCCCATCTTGATGATAATGGACTGAACCTCAGAACCAGTAAGCCAGCCCCAATTAGATGTTGTCCTTTTAAGAGTTGCCTTGGTCATGGTATCTGTTCACAACAGTAAAACCCTAACTCAGACACCATGTAAAGCAATTATTCTCTCCCTGTTCTCAATCACTGTCTCAACCAAACAGTTCTTAAATATCAATCAGATTTTTGCATTATGATTCATAACAGTAACAAAATGATAGTTTTATAGTAGAAATAGAGTAATTTTATGGTTGTGGCAGGCAAGGGGGTGGGTCACCACAGCATGAGGAACTGTTACAGGGTTGTAGCATTAGGAAGGATGAGGACCACTGATCAAAAATCAAGTCAGCTCTTATACTGAACATGGTAATGGAAACATGTAACACTTGTGTTGGGGCCACATTCAGTTGCAGACAACAGAATCCTAGTTCACAATGGCTTAAGTAAAATGGTTGTAAAAAGCTTGGGGAATAAAAGCTTGGGATTGAAAAGTCTCAGTCTATCTGTCTATCTCTCTTCCCTCTCTCTCTCACATATGCACACACACACACACACACACACACATCCTGCCTATTCTCTTGTTTGCTTCATACTATGTCAAGGGTAGCCATGACCACCTCCCAGTTGCCAGGTTGCCAATACTAGAGGAACAAGAGACCCTCTTTGCCAACAGTTCTACCAAATCCCCAGGAACGATATTCAACGGACCATCTAAGCTATGTAAAGGAAGATGAAAGGATCCAGGAATCTATCTGATCTGATGGAGTAAACCCTACCTAGTGCAAGGGGAGGGAAGAGACTGGTTCTCCAGAGGACACTGAACCCCCTTACATCCCACTCCAGGTGATGGCCAGTGAGGAACAGCCACATTTTTCCCACCCTCTCTGAAATTCGCACTGACTGGGTAGGATAGCAGAACACAGACTGGCCAAGCCAGAGTCACCGTGTACAACTCTCTCACTTACTGCTGGGAAATGTGAGCCTCTGAGGTGAAGAGACTCTGACAGGACCAAGATGAGAGGCAGAAGCAAGGAGAACGCAGCCCGGAGATTATCTGGTCCAGTTTTCTCCATCTTCGCGGCTCCCTTGTTTATCGTGACTATTCTTTGTCTGTGGCCTTACTGTTAGAGAAGCCTGTCTCACCAGTAGGAGAGGAGGGACTCAAACGCTGATTTAAGGAGTAATGTGGGAAGGAAATCATTTTTGCAGGGAAGACTGGAAACCCTTTCTTACCTGGCATCCTTTAACTAAGAGTTGCATGCATGACAGCGGGAGTGGGTGGGCAAAGAGGGATTTGAAAAATCACACACAGCGTGGCCAGATGCTTGGGGGCCTCCCGTCCATTCTCTTCCATTCTTGGAGGGCTTTCTGCTCTCTTCAGAAGATGTCTCCATTTCTACCCCTTGTCTAACTGGATAGGTGTGACTTTCCATTTCCTTCCGGGCATTGTTGGTGTGTTTGGGACTTTAATCTTTCACCTGTACGTCTGGCCAGGGCCGACATCATAAAGGCCCCATGGAATCAACCCCTGCCCAGCAATGCTCTGTCAAGGGTGAACTTTTGGCTTTAGAAAGCTGCCGGCATTTTCAACTAATCCATACTGTTTTTTCATGAACTCTATTAAAATTGCCCTCGAATTCCATTTTGGCTTTTATTAATGAGACTGACAAGCCCAAAGAGAAACCCTAGTTTCCCCAGTAGCATTGTCTATGGTCACACTGTCCTGAGCTCACCTAACTACATCTGACCTTAGAACCTTAACCAGAACCCAGGCATCGTTGGGCCTGGTTACTTCTTTGATAGGAGCAAAGACTATCTCTATATGAGCAGAAACCATGGTGGGGGGGGGGGGTGGTACTCAGCAGCTGCACAGAGCTGAAGGACTCCTATGTAGCCACCAGAAGGGTTAAAGGCCACTCTCTACAAGCCTGGAACCACCTTCCATGGCCAGTGTCCAGCATTCACAGAGCCCACAAGGGCCGTGAGGAGAAGAAGAGACTTCAATATGGTTAGCTGCTGATTATCATTTCCGATGAGTAGTAGGGAAGCCTGGGCTGCCTTTGTGGGCTTCGTTCATGTGTCTTGAAGTTTGAAATTTCACTCGCATGTTTGGCCAGAGCCGCCATCATAAGGGGCCTATGAAAATAGAAAGCGACTTCGATCCTTGCCTATCAGTCTAATGTGAACTTTTGGCTTTAGGAAGCCCATTCCAGTTTAACTTATGTGAGTTTAATTAAGAGAAGGGACGAGGAGAATAAATTAAATGGTGTGGATGATTCTGCAGTTTTTCACTAAACGAATGCCTGTCCCAGGTGCATCGTGAGTGGGGGTATAAATCTACAGGCAGCCCCTTCATCTCGTGCTCAAACCAAGACAGCACAATTGGATTTAATGCTGGCAGGAAAACTGGCTGGGTCAGACTTATTAAGAAATATGACGGTGGGCCTCCAACAGAATTTAGAGGTGATTCTGGCTACACAAGATGCTTACCCTCAAGGCTGGCTTCAGAAGCCCCGCAGGCGACACATCTCACTGTGCAGAGCACAAAGTACGGCAAGATGGCGGCAGAGTTAGCAGCTCATAGCAACAGTTAGCACTCCTGTAGTCCTGCTCTATACAGCTTTAACTCCGTCTCGCTCACTTAATGCTCAGAATAACCCTAAGAAGTCCAAAGGCAGATGCTTACATAATCCCCGGCATCTTAAGCCACTCAGTTCAGACACAGCAGCAACCGGGGTATTCAGCTGTGGACACTTGCTGTTTTCCCCACGTGGGTTTCCCATGCCAAGGTCACCACCACAGCAGTCCTGTCTTTGCTTCTGAGCCGAAGGCAAATTTGCCACACAGAAAAGACAGCATCCTTCCTAGCTAATTTCTACAAAAGCCTTGGGTCTCTGGGGAATAGATTTTATGAAAGATTATGCTTTGAGGGGGTGGGGGCAGTAGTAAAGGCTTCTTGGGTTTTTACGAGCTGTTTGGACTGAGGGAGTGCTGTAAAGGACTACTAGTGTTCCCAAAATATCCCTCTGTCCCTCTCTCTTGTTCCCATCCCCACCTGCCTCCAGTCTACCCACAGTATCTACCCTATCTCTCACTTCCCTCCAGCCTTCATAGGACGGGTATGTGCCTAGTATTGTTGCATCTTGTTTTCCCAACTTCTGTGGACATCGCTGGGAGGCCTGCTCATCTCTGAAAGGAAATGGGGGAGCAATGGATCTGGAGATGGAAGTAGGGGAGGGTTGGGAAGTGTGGAGGGAAGGGATGCACTATATGAGAGCAGAATGTGTGTGTGTGTGTGTGTGTGTGTATACATAGACATATGAAAATTCCTCTGATGAAATCCTACTTCCCAATGTGATGGTAAAGGGAGGTGAGGCAGGAGGCAGTGAAGTCATGTGGGCAGGGTTCTGGTGAGCAAGATGAACATCCTTATAAGGAGAGAAAAAGCACTTCTACCTACCATGCTCTCCGCCTGATGGAGTCTCACAGAGATGGCAGTGAACAAGCCAGGAGGTGGGTTCTCACAGATACCTGGCCACTTAGCACATAGACTTTGGACTTCCCTTGAAAACATTGAGATATATAGTCAATAGTAGTGTACTGTAGTCGCTTCAACTGACATAAGATGGAAGAATGGGTCCTCCAAGGTTTACCAAAGACAGTAGCAGCAGGGTTACCTGATAGTAACAGGGTGGTTTAGTAGCCCCAACAACTACAGCACCAGATCTGCATGAAGCTCAGGGCTAGGGCAGTAGCTGCTGACCTATATAGGCTAGAAACAGGATTCTTTCCCGAAAAGGCCGTGCCAAGAGACCTTAGGAGCTAGCTGGCACTGACGTGGACGGGACAGTAGGAAGTTCTGCAGCACGGGACTAAATTTCTTGCTACTTCAGATCTAGTTAGATTTAGAGAGCCAAAAGGACATGGCATTTTCCTTGTGGATTGTGGGATAAAATGCATCCTGCTGCACAGATAAGGAACAATGGCCGCAGCTGGGGACTAGCGCTGACCTTGCTAAGAAAGCTGTGGCGTGAAGGTCCTGAGGAGGTGAGAGAGGTGTCAAAACAAATTAGGTGTCCATACAGATAACATTCTGGAACAAGCCAAGATAAGGGAACAAAGGCATATCCTTGGCTGGCTAGAGATGAGAGAATAAAGAAGAAACTACTGTGGGTGGCCTCCAGAGAGGGTGATGGGCAAGGAGAGTGGAGAAAAGGAGAAGGGGGAGGGGAAAAGGGCTAAGCAGATGATTGGGTAAACAGATATGGATAAACAGAGTACTGCTATACATCTGTTAGCTTAGTGTACACACCCCTACCCCATCCCCAACGCCATCCCCACCCCTGCATGCACACAACCCTACCCCATCCCCGACGCCATCCCCACCCCTGCACACACACACCCCTACCCCATCCCCGACACCATCCCCACCCCTGCACACACACCAATGGACTGGGGACAGGGTGCAGAGGGAGAGCTGGCTTACCTGGGCCCCCTGTGCACCAAGGTGGGCGTATCTCTCCAGGGATGGCTCCAGACAGGATGACATGTCAATGTCACAACAGCTTTGCTGCCTTCTAATCCAGGATGGGAAGAGAAGGATGAGAGGATGACTGAGGCTCAGAACCCCTGCAAAGAAACAGCTACCCTCAAGGGAATGTGGAGAATATCCTCCCAGAAGCCACACCGAAGAGTTCTCAAATCTTGCAGCATTGGTTAGAGTTTGAAAAAAAAACTGCTCTTAACACGGTTGTAAGGAAGAATTAACCTTCAAGTTAAGGCAGTGCTAGCTGTCACGTAAGACAGTGTCAAAGGCAAGACCCACATACACAGAATGGCTTCTCTGTAACTTAACTGTTCCATAGAGCTCTAGAGAATATTTATAGGAATACAAAACACTGTTGACCTAAACTTCCTCTGCTTAAAATCTTATTAAAAACAAAGGCAAAACAAAGACTTTTACAGACATATAAAATCTGAAAGAATTTATCACTAGCAGACCTGTAATATAAGAAATATTAAAGAAGGTCCTTAGGGCAGAAGGAATTATTCCAGATCTAAAGCTGGCTGGAGAGAAAGGGAGAAAATTCATTAGAAATTGTAACTGCCTGGGTAAATACGGTGACTTTTTTTTCATATTATTTAATTCTCTTATTTAAAACTATAAAAGATATCCACTTTATGTATGTATATATGCAGATTTATGTAAAATTATAAGCCCTAAAGAAACCAATAAAACAACCCAACAGAGTTACACCTAATAAAAACAGCTGTGAGGGAGAAGAGGGCAGGAAAGAGAGGCAAAAGAACACAGGACAGCTGAGACTAGGAGACAGATGACACGCTGTGGATGACTGAAGCTCCAAATGGTCCCCTTGTGGTGACAGAGGTCAGTTTGTCAAGAGGAGAAAACAAGTCCATGGATTCACACAGCCAGCTGCAGCCTCAAAACACACAGATCCAAAAGGGGCAGACTTGAAAAGGGAAAGAACGTGTGTGTGTGTGTGTGTGTGTGTGTGTGTGTGTGTGTAATATCTCAACACTTCCCACTCGATAACTGACATACTGTGCAGACAGAAGATCAATGAGAATACACTTTAAAAACACTAACCTATTTAGTCTAAGTGACATTTTTACAACTTTTATTAACATTCTTTCCGATGTCCCGGGACCATTGACCCAAAAGGACAATATAGGCCATAAAGCAAGTGTCCAAAAATGTATGAGGATTCAAGTTATACACTGCTCGGGGGGTGGGGGAGGGGGGGCGAGTTATGGTATAAACCAATAATAAAAAGATATGACAAAGGGCCTTCAGATGAGAAAACTGAAGGACACATTTCAAAGGAAGCCATGAGCAAAAAAGCCAACAGCAGTGAAACAGAATTCGAACAGAATGAAAAGGAAACACAGTCCACCAACATTGTTGAATTCAGCTGAAGTCATACCTGTTGGGGGAATCTGTAGCACTAAGATGCCTCTATTAGAAAAATATAGGCAAATCAGTGGCCTTGACTTTCACTCTTAGAAATTAGGGGGTGGGGAGAAAAGCTAAATTAGTGGGGGGGGGGGATAAGCATTAGAATGAAAATCAATTAATTTGAAAATAGAGAATAATAGGAAATCAACAACAACAAAAAGGCAAAATGGATCCCCTTGTGAAGAGCAGTAATGTCGATAAATCTCAAGAGAAAAAAAGAATGCAGGCGTGCTAGCTGGCATAACTGGAGAGCCTGAAATATATGCAGAAGATAATAAGAAAATATTACGACCAATTCCATGTCAATACATTTGACAGCTTGGATGAAATGAACAAATCACTCAGAAGGCATCAAACGCAAGGGAGGCCAAGCTACCTCGATGGTCATAAATCAATTAAATTGAATGTATTGTTAAAAAACTGTCACAGAGAAAGCTCTAGACTCAGATACCCACATTGGGAACTAAATGAAGAACAGGAATTCTAGGCAAACTCTTTTGGGCAACAAAGAGCTCCTCCTAAAAGAACTACTTTGAGATGAAGAGAGAAGAGAAGGGTGGGAGAAACCAGAAGACAATAAAACCAAAGGGAAAACAGCTGGCCTCAAACACGAGTTTTAACAGATGGACAAATTGGTATCTCAAATTCCCCATTCCAGGAACAGAGGTTTGGTTTGATAGTTAAACAAACAAACAAACAAAAAACCCCAATTACTTGTGATATAGACAGATCTCAAAAGAAAATCATAGGACTGTTTCAAGTAATGGGGCAGAAGGCATTGGACGACATTTTACACCTAGTTTTCTCATTGAAAACAAGGGCTCAACAAAGAACATAGACAATTCTTCTACCAGACAAAAGGCACCCATGTAACCACTGGGCTAGCATCATAGTCTTGGTAAAATGATAGAGATTTTATTATGAATATTCAGGAATAAGGCAAAGATTCATTCTCCCCATTTCAATTAAGCATTATCTTAAGAGTTTCCAGTCACTAAAATAAGATAATAAACAAAAGAGAGTCAGATTGACTGAAAGTCATCTTTATTTACCAGTTCCATGGCTATCCATGAAAAACAAATCAACAAACTCCAAGAGAATCAGCAAAGATAATCACTAGCACTCATGCAAAACGTTTAAAATGATTCAGGGTACAAGATGAGTCTGCTTACCTTGAGACCAGATATGGTTAAGATGTAAAATTTTCAGAAATTGATACATGCTTTCAACCCAGTTTCAAGGAATATCCAGAAATTTACTGCTGAGTCTAAAATTAATTTACGTGCTCTGTGGATGCATCTCAAAGACTAAGAGCTTGCCTAAAGCCCATCTACACATGGCCAAGATAGCTGTTGAATGAGAAGATAAGGTTGACAGACACACACTTCATAAAACCAGAAAGATGGCCCAGAAGGTAAAAGGTGTTTGCTGCCAAGCCTGACAACCTGAGACTCCTTGATGTTAGTCCTTAAGATAGCTAGCTACTCTTCCATGAGACCCAAGTTCAGTTGCCAGAACCCACACCACACAAGGAGGATCACAACCACCTGTAACTCCAACTCCAGTGGAATTTATATCATCTTCTGGTCTTCATATGTCCTTGCATGTAGGTACACACGTACACACACACACTAAATGATAGATAGATAGATAGATAGATAGATAGATAGATAGATAGGATGGATGGATGGATGGATGGATGGATGGATGGGTAGATGGACAAATGGATGGATAGACAGACAGACAGCTTAGATTTCACCCTATATATGACTAAGATGGCACCAGGTCCCTATGAAAGCTGGAGGACATCTGCACACTCTATTGGATAGTGCCCCAAATACTAAGAGAATACAGAGGGAACTTGTCCATCACAGGTAACTTTAATGGTAACAAAGTAGGAATTATCTGAATGATCAATACTTTGTATAAGCGCATGCTTAAATAAAGATGGCTGAAAGCAAGCTACTTGATGGCAGAAAGCCACGGAAATGGTTCAGTGGCCATGTAGCCATTAATAAGGAACAACGCCAGGATACACCTTTGAAAGAGCAAACTTGTCCAAAATGGCTAGAACAATACCGTTTATTCTATTGTTTTAGTTGAATGGTTTTTTTTTTACATTTGTTATTGTTACTCATGTTATGGGCTATGTACATGCACACAGTGTTTGTGTGTGACTTGTGTGTCCTGGCAGTCATATGAAGGTCAGATGGCAACCTTGTGGCGTCATCTCTCTCCTTCTGCCCTGCCTTACGTGGAATTGAGGCTGGCTCCCTGGTCAACAAGCTGGCATAGCCAGGTCCTTCACCTCCTCAGTCATCTTGCTGCGTCAGGTTTAATTTTTTTTTTAATGCATCAGCACATGAGAAATTCAGAAGGTTGAACACAAAAAGAATGTTTTTAACACTACGTAAGTGGTTTTTAATTTTCTTATGATGATCTAGCTTTCTTGGTCCTGTGCTGTCAATGGGAATGATTTTCACAAATACGGAGAAATGTTTTAAAGTCCCTCTACCTAAGGGAAGAATGTTTTACACTAGGTGCTTAGAGGGTAAAAATACTGTGTTGGGATACATTTTCATGGCAAGAGGCCAGTGAGATGGTTTAGCAGGTAAAGGCACTTGCAAGTACCTCAACATCAGGAGTTCAATCCCTGGATCCTGTGTAAAGGTGATAATAGAGAATCAACTTTACAAAGTTCTCCTCTGACCTCCACACACGTGCCATGGCAGACACACACACACACACACACATTCATAATCATATAAAGACTTTCCTCCAGAGGCCATAACAGTAGCAAGAGAAAGGCTGCTAGACAAAACAAAAATGTATGCATCTATGGCAAACAGCAACAAGACCAGGTTAGCCCTTTAGATGCCAATCAGTGGACAAAAGTATGAGCCAGACCCCCAGTGGGACAGCATGTGGGCTAACCCCTACAACCTTTCATTTAAATAATATCGTAAAATGGCGGCTTCCTTGGACCAAGTAGACTAAGAATGTGGGGGCATTCCTCCCTCCCCCTTACCTTTCATGTGACATCCTTGCCTCCTTGCTCTTCCTACTGGAAGAAGGGACAGTTGAGAGCAGCACCCAACACACCCCAGTCCAGTTCACCTCCATCTGTTGGCTACTGCCAATCTACTTTTGAGATCAAATTAGTCTACCAAAATCACTAATAAATGTTTCACTATATATTTTCTATTTTTATAAAGTAATAAATATACCGATCTGATTGCCACAGAACACAGGTCTGAGATGGATGTTCAGCTTCAAGACCTGTAAATCTTGTAGACAGCAGGGACTGGTTCTTAGACAAAGGTCCTTAGCAGAGGAGACGCTGGTACCCTCTACTTCTTTCTCTGGAATAAAGGACAAAGAACAAAACCACCAACAGCTGTCCATCCATGGGTTTGTTTTCCTCAGGTCAGAGCACATGTGTGAAGGCAGATGATAACTGAAGACGTGTCAGAATCTAGATCAATGGTTCTCAACATGTGGGTCACGGATCCTTTGGGGGGTGTCCACCAGACCCCTTTCATAGGAATCATCTAAGACCATAAAACTCCCCCAGATATTTTATAATTCTTAACAGTAGCAAAATTGCAGTTATGCAGTAGCAATGAAAATAATTTTATGGTTGGGGGGGTCACCACAACAGGAAGAAGTATGTTGAAGGGCCACACGCAGCCTTAGGAAGGTTGAGAACCACTGGTCTACAGTCATCTGGGAGACGGGTCTCTGGGTAGGTCTATAGGGGGTGTCTTGGTTTCATAAATGGGTGTAGGAAGACCAGTCCGCATGGATGACACCGGGACTGGGCTGTGTATAAAGAGAGAACAGGACCTGGGCACCAGCATTCACCACTTTCTGCTTTCTGGCTCTGGATGTGCTTTCTGGCTGCTTGGACACACTCACACACACACACACTCACACACACACACTCACACTCACATACACACACTCATATATTCACACACTCACACACACATACACACACACACACACACACACACACACACTGACTCCCCCATCAGGATGAGCTGGAACCTGGAACTGTGAGCTAGAAGAAGCCCTCAGAAGAAGCCCTGTCTCTCAGAAGTTGCTCCTTCGGGATATTCTATCATAGCAATAGAAAAGAAACCAAGACACCGGGTGTCATGAAGGAGAAAGAATTGAAGAGGGGAGAACTGTGAAAGGGAGTTTATCAAC